>NC_046159.1:99615836-99967503 GCF_011064425.1 Rattus rattus | reverse complement strand
TGTGATATTTTGCCAGAGAATATAGCTGCTTTCTGCCCTTGTCTGTAAAGTCTGCCTGAAGCTAAATTGAAGAGTTATAGATTAATAGCTTTGGCGGAGGAAATTTCAAAGTAGCCTAGTATTGACTCTGTCGGGTGGTTATTAGTGTTCGTTCTTATGAAGATCTATAATGGAAAAGGAGCAAGCTGAGCAAAGAAGAATAGAAAATGTACAGTTCAAGGAGAAGAGGGACACCAGGAAGTAGAATGGAACTAAATTCTGTGTTCAAGGAGATAAATAGATTAAAGAAAAGCCTGATGTTAGATGGAATAAAGGGAGTGGTGACCTCAGGGCAAGACCCCATGCAGCTAAGCTTCCAACTTGTGAAAAGGAATTGAAGAAAAGCTTAGGGTTGGATGTGGTGAAAAATACCTTTAATCCTAGCACTCTGGGCAGAGGTGGTTGGATCTCTGAGTTTGAGGCTACCCTGGTCTACAGATGCAGTTTCAGGACAGCCAAGTTTAGGCACTAAAGGAAACACTGAAAGCAGAAAGCTGGTGAAGATGTCCTCGAGCAAGGGGGACATGTTCCAGCCCTAGCAAGCAGCAGAATTTGGCAGCCTTGGCCATGTAATTCTGGTTTTAGAATCTCCCTTCGAGACTAAGGAAGACTGCTGAGGTGTCAGGGGTGTCCCTACACGGAGGCTTGGAGAGGCCATCTCAGCACCAGGCCTGCTTTGCACACCACCATGCTTCCTGTCATGCTGATAAACCTCTGAGACTGTAAGACAGCCCCAAGTAAACATTGTCCTTTGTAAGAGTTGTGGTCACGGTGTCTTTCCACAGCAATAGGACCCTGAAGTAAGACATTCCCGCAACTTTTGCTAACAGCTTCCCACTGCTCACTCGGGAGTCACCCCGCTGTGCAGGACTCTCCACAAGCTGCTTTTGCACTACACAGCCTAGCATTGTATTCCACAGGTCATAAGACCCTCACTCACTCCAGTGTCTTCTTTCTGGCTAATCTCCCAGTTTTCTCAGGTGAACGGCAAAGAAACATTTCCTCTGGGAAGACTCCGCCACCTCCTTCTGATGATCTTAAACTGTTCTCTGTCTCTGTCTTGTTTCTCTCATACCTTAGCCTATTTCTCTTGCTGTAACAGAAAGCCTGAGACTGTGTAATGTGTAAGAGTAAGAGGTTTATTCTGCTCAGTGTTATTGAGGTTGGAATATCCAGTATTAGGAGGGGGTCTTGTTCTGCCACACAACATAGAGGAAAAGCGGAAGAATGAGTGATCACTTGTGGGAAGGGCAAAGCACAGAGGCACCCCCACTTCATATTTAAATACCCTCCCTGTGGCTGATCCAGTTCTGGGAGAATTGCAAATCCCTCTTAATGATTCAGTCACCCCTTAGCGTTCCTTCCTACCACTTCTCCAGAGTGCCAAACCTAGTATGCATTTCAGTGTGAGTTTGGAGGGAACAAGCCATATTCAAGCTTAGCAGAGGGCCAGGGTAATACAATAAAGGTTATGGGTCAAAGAGTAAACACCTAAAGAATCTGGTTTAGAAACTTGGCTCTGCGATTTCCCTATTGTTCACTCTGGGCAATAATTGTTGATATCCTGCGCTCTAGCTTCTTGAAGGATGTAGATTGTGTACATTTGCTTGAGCCAAAATAAAAATCTAATCAGAACTTACAGATTAATTTAAGGAAAATACAAATAAGAAAATACTTTTGAAGGTAGTCTGACTGAAAATGTATCCTGCTCTAGCTCCTTGTGTGTGTGTGTGTGTTTGTGTGTGTGTGTGTGTGTGTGTGTGTGTGTGTGTGTGTGCAGCCTCACATTGTGTGTATACCTGTGGAGCTGAGAGGCTGAAGTTGGTGGAGCTGAGAGGCTGAAGTGGGTGTCCTCCTTGGCCAAATCCACCTTAGTTTTGAGAAAGTCTCTCACTGAACCTTGAGCTTACTGGTTCAAGTAAACTGTCTGGCCAGTGAGCTTCCAAGGATCTAATGGTCCCTGTCTTCCCAGAGCTGGGATTACAAGTGTGTACTGTGGTACCTGGATTTTTATGTGGATTCTGTGAACTGAAACTCAGGTCTTTATGCTTGTACAGCAAGCACTTTACCAGCTCCTAGGTCCCTCTAGCTACTTCAGATCGTAGGACCATGTTTCTTATTGCTGGTCTTTAGTCATTTCTCCTAACAAGACTCCTAGGATGATTGACATACTATAGATTCTCTCCAGGCACTTGCTTCGTGGTGGCGTTTTCACCTTCCCTTTGTTAGATGCCAATACTACTATAACGACCTCATCTCCCCTCTGTAACTCCTGGGTGTTTCTGCTCACAGGACTTCTATAAGATCTCATCTTCATCTACACATCAACACCATTGTTATAGTAAGTGTTATTATTACATCCTTCCATGTATCAACTGAAGTGACTATATAATTAAAACCCCCTTTCTGTATTATACAGATGGTTTTACCATTTAATTTTGAAGTATACTTAACTTGGTTGTGAAACAAAATTATTTTATGTTTTTTTCTCTACTTAGCCTGTGAATATTTAGTCTGGGGATTTTGCATCTACACTGAAGAATGTGATTGGTGTATAATTTTGCTTTCTTTAAGTATACTCACTAGATGTTAGTGTCAAAGTTACACTAACAGGCAAAAGCCTGGTTTCTGCTGTTTCCTGGAGGAATTGTAAAATTAGCATTATAACTTCTAAAGATATTTGGTAGAATTCACTGGTGTTTGAATTTATCTGTAGTTAATTTTTTTTGTATAAAAGACATTAAGTTACAAATTCTTTAAGATCATCATTATTCTAACTGCTTTGGTAATCCTCACTGCCCATTTAAGATAATGCTTTTTTAGAAATTTCTTCATTATTATGTCAATTTTGGCAACATATATTTTCTAGAAATTTGTTGGTATTACCAAAAATTTAGTGTCTGCTTGCACAGTATGTTAAGGGTTATCAATATTTGAAGGACCAACTCCAGGCTGATATTGTAACAGGCCCTCAGACGTTAATAGGCCCCCAGACCTTAGCACAACTGATTCCCAAAAAAAGTACCATTTAGGTTGTAAAACTTGCATGTAGACCACACCACCGACCAAAGCAAAAATAAAGACCTAACCCATCAAAATCTATATTTCTGGGAAAGTCTCTAAATGTACTAGCCTTGCTTTTGGGCTTCTGTAGTTTCCCTTATGGCTAACTGTTCTTGTTCATTGAGGTATGTCAACTCAGGATATGTGTCCTATCACCCCGAGACAGGCTTAGGGCTCCACACTGGATCCTGAACCCTGAGTGTAGTTGTTGGATGGTTAATAAAGACTTTCCATTGGCTTAAACCTATATTTGAGCAGTCCTTGCTGGCGGCTGCCCAGCAACAATATAATCTTCATAATACGTTTGCTTTCTGTTTCGTGTTTTCATTCATCCTTCTTGTCTTTTTTTCTACTCTGTTTGAACTAAGTTTTGCTGGATTTTTTTTCTAATCTCCTGATGTAGAGAATTGGCTTACTGGTGTTAGCTGCAAATGGATGTGGCGGTCCATCACCTTTATACTAGTGCGTTTGGAATTCTCCATATAAAATCATGTGAAAAGCATTCCTGCCACCAGGGCTGTAAGAGGAGTGAGGTTATAAACAGCCCTTCCTCTCTGTGAAAGCTCAAGTGCCATCCATGCTCTGTGTCCGTTTCTTTAAATGCAAACATTAAAAAGTTTGGAATCAGTGGGGCAGGTGCAACAGTGGGGGAAGAACAGGCCTGGAGCAAGAGCGAGGTCGAGATGTTGTCCGAACCCCAAGAATCTCATCTTGAGACCCGCAGGACTGGGTCTGCATGCTCCTGGGCACATAGCCCTGTGACCCCAGCTCCACCACTGCTAAGGCAGTTATGCAGTCTGTTGGCCAGATTACAGACATAAGCACCCCTCTCCTTAGAAGGACATGTCCAACAAGCACCTAGAGTTCTTCTTCTTGCAAATGGAGCATTCCTAGCACCTCAGCCCCAGCCAGTGATGTGCACACACCTGGAAAACCCCTACCCACTACCCAAGGTTTATATAGCCCTTGTTACCCCCAAATAAAAAGAGCTGAAACACTGAAAACCATCCTGGAGAAGGTTGCTCCCTCCTCTAAGTGTGCTAAAACCACGAAGGCAGAAGCAGGACTGACCTGCAAAAATCAATGTTTATTTCCTTCTCAGTGTGTACCTTGAACAACACCTCCTCCTCTACTTCCTCCTCCTCCTCCCTCTCTTCCTCCTCTTCCTCTTCCTCCTCCTCTGCCTCCTCCCCCTCCTCCTTTTCATTATCATTATTGATTGAATTCAGGGTCTCACTCATGTTAGGCAAGTGTTCTACTATGGAGTTTACACTCCTATTCCAATGATAATATTTTGAAATACAAAACGAAACTCCCAGCCTCTTGGGGACCTTGTAATGAGATGCTACCTAAGGCAGATTTTCATGGTTCTTCGGTTTAATGTGATGGACAATCTCAATTGCCAACTTGGCTAAATCATCTGGGGGGGGGGGAGCTCTCTTTGGTTATGACTATGCAGGATGATGTTGATTAAGTTAACTGATGTGGGTAGATGCATTCACTGTGGGTGGTAGCCATTTCCTGGGATGGGATGTTGTATTAAAAAAGGAGAAAGTAAATGGACATAAGAACTAATTGCTCTCTTCTCCCTAGCTGTAGGTGTTATGATGGAGTGCCTGGCACAAACAACCTCATGGAAGAAAGGTGTTTTTGGCTCATGGTTTTAGGAGGTCCAGTCTCTGGTCATGTGACCCCATGTACTCTGACAGAGCATCATGGCAGCACTGAGCATGTGGCAGAAGATGTTCTTCATCTCCTACTGGATACAAAGTTGAGGATGAAAGATTGGTGACTAGATATCTAATCTTCAAAGTCATATTGGCATTGACCTGCTTCCTCTAGTGTGGCCCTACCTCCTAACATGTCCAGAAGCTCCCCAAATAATGCCATCAGCTGGAGATCAAAAAAGTGGAATATTTCATATCTGAAAATTAACACAGGAAACCCTGAGATTGACTGCCTAGGGAAGCCAATGGCCATTTAGAAGGACCCTTGTTTCAGGGCTGTGATGCTGTGTGTTAATCATAGGCATAGTTTTGGGGCTGACTGTCTTCTTTTCTCTGTAGCCTTTCATAGTTCCCATGGCCACAGTGAGTTTGTGGCCCTGGGAGAGGCATCCTCTTTCTCTGTTGCAGAGGGGCAGCCCAACAGAACTGAAAATGTGTGGAGCCAAATGAGGCATTTTTCTTTCTTACCCCAAACTATTTTTTAAAACGCATTTTCCCTCATTAATCAAATAGTTAGGTCATGGCTACCTAAGGAGGCTATGAGGAATAATAGCATATGAGGATCCTTTGGTCTGTGGCTGCTATCTGTTGGTGTCCCTTTCGGTTGTAGGTTGAACTTGTCCTCCTAGGAGTTATTTGCACCTTCGCATCTTTGGTTTCTGTCAACAAAAAAAGCCCATGAAGTAAACTCTATTTTCAGCATTTTTTTCTTTCTTTTTTTTCGGAGCTGGGGACCGAACCCAGGGCCTTGCACTTGCTAGGCAAGTGCTTTACCACTGAGCTAAATCCCCAACCCCTATTTTCAGCATTTATTAATATTAACTTGTCTGCTTTTAGGATGTTCTCCATACATTTTAATGTTTTAAACCAAAAGTTCTCCCAAAGTTCCAGTTTCTCCGCAGTTTGGCTCTGGGTGGCAAAGAGTTTTTGTCCTTGGGTACACATTAAAATGTTAGAAATTCATATTTCACGGAAGCATCATGCCTTTGAACTTTCTACTGGCATCATTAGCATTCCGAGGAGTTCACACTGATAGTTCTATATTAACCCATTTTGAGTTCTTAATCGAGTCATAATAATTTGAAGAGGATATGTTCCTTTCCAATAGCACTGAGGGGAATCTTCAAGATGAGAGAAAGAGGTTTGAAAAAGAGTTTGGAAACCCCAGAGGAAGCGTTAATTAGCTTCCCAAATTTGCTCGCAGTTTGCTCTCACAGTGACTAGACTGAGTCTACTGCATTGTCGCTTTCCGGTGTTTCTTTAGCTTCTGAGGCTATATGTCACCATCTTTAACAGACCATAACGTTAGTGGCTCGTGTCCTCTGAATGAAATCGGGATAAACAGACACATGGTTTCTTAGTAATTACAGCAGCACCATACTTATCCCACAGGTCAGATAGTCAGGAGACTGTTATAACTAACTACAAGTGCCAGACAGCCGGGGTTGAAGCCCATCTCCACTATGCACCTCCCATGTGACTCTGGGCAATTCTTTTATGTTTTTCAGCTTTATTTTCTTTGTTTGGAATGGCAGTAATGGCAGCATCTACTTCATATGGGTGCTAGATGATTAAATACAATAAGTTGCCATTTAAGTGTTCTTTAAAATTATTTGTAACTTTTACTTAAGCTTTAGTAACTTCTTATTTGAATACAATGTATTTAGATCATATGACTACCCTCTAGCTCTTCCAGGCTCTCTTCACACCCCTCCCTTCCAACTCCCCCTCCTCTTCTCATCCCACTGGGTCTAATTATTGTTTCCAATATGGGCCTGAGTGTAGGTGCCTTCCACCTGGGAAATCTACCAGGCCAACTCCTGAAGCAAAGTGACTCTTCCTACTCCAGCGCCATCAGCTCCAGTAGCCCTACAGCTATGGACAGGGCCCATGAGTCCCATTTCTTTCCATGCTCTAGTGCTGATGAACCTGATCCTGTGCAGGTCCGTGCTGGCAACCAAAGGGCTGGGAGTCCTGAGTGCAGTGGCCCCGCCATGCCCAGAAGATGTTCTTTTGCAGCAGGGTCTCCCCACGTAGGGCCTTTACCTCTGCCCACTCTTCTGTGATATTCCCTGAACCTTGGTGGGGAGGGGGTGGATTCAGGGTCGAACACTCCACAGTGGCTTGTACCCCAGACTGTTGGGTCTCTGCCGTCCACTGTGTAAAGGAGCTCCTTTGACAAGGGGTCAGGTTTGCAGCAACAGCTGCCTCACGGCAGCTATCTACAGGCCAGTGATAGACTTAGTGGCTATTCCCTCTGTTGTTTTACCTTCTTTCTTTGTCATCTTCGCTTTGAATAGCAAACATATAAAGCAAATGGCATGTGTCCAGCTATGTGTGTCTGCAGCTCCAGTCTCTTAAGATTCGAGAGTTAGGGGGTTGGGGATTTAGCTCAGTGGTAAAGCACTTGCCTAGGAAGCACAAGGCCCTGGGTTCGGTCCCCAGCTCTGAAAAAAAAAGAACCAAAAAAAAAAAAAAAAAAAAAAAAGATTCGAGAGTTAGAGACAAGCTTGGACAACATGGTGAGAGACCTCCCACCCCTGCAAAGAGAAGATAAAGGAACAGGTTTGGACTCTGAAAGATTATCTGTGTTCAAATCCTCAATCCAGTATGTTTGCCAACTTTGTGACCTTTGGTAAGTTAATTTCTCTGGGGTTCAGTTTCCTCATAAAGGAAGAACAATAGTGAATGCGTGCACACACACACACACACACACACACACACACACACACACACACACACACTCACTCCAGAAGCATATGTCCTTATTTTGTGAGTATATATGGTAGATTATGGACATTTTTAGGTTGGATGAACTATGGATTAATTATGTACCAATAAGATAGGATTTGGGCTGGGGCAATGGCTCAGTTGGTAAGCATGGTACCCCAGTAAAAAGCCAGGTATGATGGTTCATCCCCATAATTCCAGCACTGAGGATACAGAGTCAGGAGGATCACTGGGACAGAATGTTTCTCAGAACATTGGCTTCTGCCAAGGCCCTGGGATCGGCCCCCTCATTCCCAAACAGAGGTTTGGTGTCACGGCAGTGCGTGTCTAGGATCCAGCTCTCTAATATTGGAGACCCACGTTTTTGGGCTATTTCTTCTTTCCTTCCTTCCTTCCTTCCTTCCTTCCTTCCTTCCTTCCTTCCTTCTTCCTCCCTTCTTCCTTCCTTCCTTTCTTCTTTCCTTCCTCTCTCTCTCTCTCTCTCTCTCTTTCTTTCTTTCTGTATCGAGTGAACCCAGTACCCTACACAAGCCAGTCAAGTGCTCAGCTGTACCAACACGAATTTTGCCTTAATTATCAGAAGGCATCATTTACAGTTTTGACCACACATTACATATATTTTTGGATTGGAATGCCTGGAATTTGTTTGATTTTATTATTTCATGTATTTTTCCGAGTTTCTGTAGGAGAACCATTTGGGCTTGGGTGGGGGCTCCTTTTTTTCTCCAGAGGCAGCACAGTGACCAAGGTCTGACCAATCAGGAGCAGGCGGTTTACGGAAGTTGAGTCGCTCTGCAAGGGAGGCATCATTTCCTGGAGATGCAGGTAGACAGTAGAGAATGACGATGATGGAGAAGAGAAACAGGAAGGATCTGAACCTGATAATGTCGGTCGGGCTCCTGGACCAACTCAATCTTGAGAATCTTCCTGGGGTTTCTCTCCCCGTTTGTTCTGTTCCGTTTCCAGTCAATTGCTCTTTCCTCCCTCCTCGCCCCTCCCCTCCTCTAATCATGAGCCCCTCCCCTCTCTCTGGGGAAATTCGGCTGGCTTGATCTTCCGTGCTGGCAGCTAGAGCTGCTGTGCAGTGGCCCCGTCATGTCTAGAAGACTGCACAACAGCTTTTTCCAACCCATGGCTCTTACCACGACACTCCCTCTGTCTTTATGTTTCCTCTCCTCTCCCGCTCAGGTCTCACGGTATAGCACAGTCTTGAATCTGTGATCTTCTTGCCTCAGCCTCTAAGTAGCTTGGATCACAGGCATGCACCACCACACCCAGGCTTCTGTGGATATTTCTTTCTCTTAGTCATTTAAAAAAAGGTCACATATATAGGATATATATTTATTTAATTAACATGTAATATATAACACTATAGTATGTACTATATATATATGTTATAGGATATAAAAAGATTTTATTTTTACTTATATGTACATGTTTGTGACTGTATGAATGTATGCATGTGAGTGGGCACCTGTGGAGGTCAGAAGAAGGTGACAGAGTCCCTTGATCTAGAGTTTAGATGGTGGTAAGTCACCTGATGTGACAGCTAGAAACTACTCAGGACCTCTGGAAGAGCAGCAAGCCATGTCCTCGGTCCCACTTTGAAAAGATTTTTTAAAAAAGGGTTTATTTGATTTTTAGTTGTTTGCACATGTGTGTCCGTGAATGGGTGTGTGCACATGGGCGTGCAGGTGCTCATGGGAGGAGGTTTTGGGTTTCCTAAAGCTAGAATTACAGGCAGTTGTGAGTTGTCTGAAGTGGGTGCTGGGAACCAAACCTGCTTGCTCTACAAAAGCAGTATGGCTCCTACCATCTCCCTGGCCCCTTTCTGGTAGTTTTCAGTAAGACCAAATCCTTTGCGTGGCAAACTGGGTTTCTTTCACTGTCAGCAGGAAGAGTTGTACCTGCTACTGCACTTGGCAGTCGGATTGCAGACCTCATATTAGCTACAACAACTTGAGTTTCTGTTTGTTTTCTTAAAATTTATTTTACTTTTACAAATATTTTTGTAAAATACTGGGTGGTGGTGGTATATGCCTTTAATCCCAGCACTTGAACACCTGAACTCTTGGGTTTGGAGAATTTCCGGAGACCTTCATAAATCTTTAATCCTTCATTAACATCGTGTCATCTAATTTTTCCTGATGCCCCTGCGGGTGAGCATGTCCATTGCAGCACACCAAGGGCAGATAAAGCTTCGGTGGAATGTGACTGTTGGGACTCATCAACTTCTGCTTGGGGCATGGGATTCTGAAGATGAGTGTTTCAGTAACAATCTCGATTCCTACATGAGGGGGACTTGATGGTCATTGGAAGATCAGACCAACTCTTTAATGCAAAGTCCCAGTATGTAAGGCCGCTGTATTTCAGAATCACACTAATTTGTTATTTGCAATGCATTCTCTTCCCTAGTCATTTCAAAGTCTTTCAAAAGATTTTGTAGATAATATCCATGCTCCTACCTGAATTTAGTGTCCAAATTTATTTAGGAGACACTAAGACAGAAGGATAACATTGGAAATGCTCTTTTTCTTTGTTTTGGTTTTGAGTAAACAAACAAACAAACAAACTGATTCTTCCCTGAGGCCCCTGGTTTATCCACCTTTATTGTTTAGATTTCTTGGCTTCTCACTGATGTAGGAAAGCGCAGCGGAATCTCACTTTAAGCTGATATTTCAAACGATCATTTGTATTTAAAATATTTTCCACCTCAAAGTTTATATGCCTCCTCTGACTATTCACCTTATTAAGTAAACTATGGGACTGAATACATACATTTTACTCACAATTTCCTTAGAAAGCCAAGGAGAGAGCCGAAGTTAGATTGCTCTGCTCACTTAGAGGCTCCTGGGTAGTGGTAGTTGGTAATGGGTCGGTTACATTGCTCGTCCCGAGTGTTCCCCTCTCTGCAGTGTGAGTGCTGTTGTTTGGCTACGGTTTCAAGGTTCCAGAAGTCTGGTTCTAGTGTGACCAGGTAAGAGGTGATGGGTCTGTGACTGGGAGGGTAGTGAAAGGAAATTAGGTCATTTGGAGCATCTCTCTCAGAAGGGGTACGTGCCTGTCTGAAGGAGTGAGTTCTTTCTTGCCACAGTGAATTGTTCTAGAAAGAACAACACTGGGTCCTCTCCTTACTCAGGCTTCCTGCCAGTGCATGCTGTGTCTCAATGTGATTCCACTCTAGCACAGTGAATTGTTCTAGAAAGAACAACACTGGGTCTTCTCCTTACTCAGGCTTCCTGACAGTGCATGCTGTCTCAATGCGATTCCACTCTAGCACAGTGAATTGTTCTAGAAAGAACAACACTGGGTCTTCTCCTTACTCAGGCTTCCTGACAGTGCATGCTTCTCAATGTGATTCCACTCTAGCACACTGTGCTGTGGCTGAGGGGGCATCACCAGGGGCTGAGCAGGCAGGATACGTAAGCTTTGGATTTTCATCCTAGGCTAAACTGTGAGCTTTTACAATACCATTGTCCATTGTGTTGAAGCTCTTTCTTGCTGTATGCCTTGTGGTGTCTCTGTATGGGAGGGCATAGTATTCCTACCCCAATTTCCTACTTGGATCTGTGACTTGCTAGAGCTAATGGAAGACTCAGATGCCAACCCAAGTCAAATCAAGCCGTGCTTCAAACACCCTTGCTGTCAATCACTCTGAATCGGGGATTTAATCTGGCACTTAGTGTGTTGCGATGGCAAAAGATGACCTACCTAGGCCAGTTTTGTGGTACAGAAGCCAAACCTCGTGACTTTCTCTAGCTCTTCAAATGATTCTGTAAGCTATTAATATCATTTAATAAATCCCTCTTCTGCTTAAATTAAATTAAATTCCATTGTTTCTTTTTCAGCAAAGACATATAATCTCTACAACGTATACATGTTTCCAAAGGCATTTAAAGATGGATGTTTTATGTGCTTTCTGTGGAAATGATAGGCATGTCTGAGGTTATTTGTGGTATGTATAATGCTTAATGGACTTTTCTCCCAGCAGTGAGAGAAGAAAGATTAAAAGAAGGTGAGGAATGGAGCCCTTTAGTAAACTGTTTGCTCAGCACTTGCAAGGTTTGCATTCTCATTCTCAGCACCAGAAAGAAGAGGGCCAGGAAGAGAAATGGAAAGCAGAGGAGGAGGAGGAAGAGGGAAAAAAGGAAGAGGAAGAGTAAGAAGATATTTCACTGAGTGTGGTGGTTTGAATGAGAACTGTCCTCTAAACCTGAGCGTTTGTATTCTCTGTCCCTAGTTGGGGGTGTTGCTTGGAGGAGTTATGGGGAGGTCTAGCCTTGTTGGAGGAAGTGTGTCACTGGGATGTGGGCTTTGAGGGTTTAAAATACTCCCCCCCTGGTTCTAGTTCACTCTTTCTGCATTGTGCACGCAGTTGAGGGGATCTATCAGCTTCCTGCTCTAGTGGCTGCTTGTCTATAGAGAGAATCTTTTATAAGCATCTCCTGTCAATAAAAAAGCCTATGGCCAATGAGCTGAGGCAGGAACTAGGAGGTGGGACACTGACAGGAAGAGAAAGGATTCTGGGAAATAGTGAGAGACTAAAGGGAGATTCAAGAGAGCCACTTGGGAGACACGAGGAAGATGTGAAGGAAGAAGCAGGCCAGGACTGAAGGACAGGTAACTAAATGTGGAAGACACAGAGCAGATGGAATGGGTAAATAAGTTATGAGCCAGTCAGGGAGCAAGTCAAAGCTTGTGGCCAAATAATTAGTCCCAGAGTTGGCATTCTGGGAGCAGGGGCAGGCAAGAGAAAAAGCAAATTTATTTATTTATTTTTACACCTGTCTGCTGCCATGATAGACTCTAACTCTTCTGGAATAACAAGCCAAAATAAAAATCTTTACATAAGTCACTTTGGCCATGGTGCTTTCTTATAGCAACAGAAAAAGCAACTGATACACTGAGGATAGGTGACAGTATGGTAAAGTAAGAACTCTCACATATTCTGTGGGAATAGAAGGCATATAAACCATAACTGGCTTATATTAGTATAGTTTTTAATGTTTTGTAAACCAATTTTAACTTTTAGTTACACAAACAAGATTTATTCACAGAAACATCAGATGTATGTAAAGATATGGTAAAATGATGTTTATAATAACAAACGTGTATAGAAAATTATTTGTAAAATATTTCTGAAGAAAATTTGGAACGAGGTACCTACCATCAGATAGAGACCTCATCGAATGTTATATCTAGTGTATCTGTGACTGGGCTTTGCAACCTAGCAAATAAATGTTAGACCTTTGTGGTGGTGGAAAGATACGGCACGTTCACAGCTCAAGGAAGGCAGGGCACATTTTAGCTCTAGCTTAAGAAGTTACAGTCCATGCTGGTGCGAAGCAGCGAGAGCTGAGCAGCTTTCCAAAACAGTATCTTAGAAGAAGAGAGAGTGAGTGCGAGAGCGAGTGTCAGTGAGATCTCTCCTTACTGTCTTTATTTCTTTCAAGCCACCAGCATATAGGATGTTGCCTTCTCATTCAGGGTGAGCCTTCTCCCTCTTAGTTAATTTTCTCTGGAAATGCCCTTACAGATACTCCCAGAGCTAAGCTTTACAGATCCCAGGTGCATCTCCGTCCAATCAAGTTAGTGAAGTTAATCATCACACCTTGACATGCAAGCATGGCCCCTTAAACCCTAACATCCCACCACCCTCCTCAACCCCCCTAACTCTTAGCCAGTTCATAACTTAAAACGACTTCAGTCTGCCTCCAAAAGTTCTTAGTCTTAACAGTTCAAAATTACTAAAAAGCACACATTTAAAGGCCCGACCCGGGAGACAAATCTTTAGCCGAGATCCCATGTAAAATCAAGAGATTCACATACTTCAGATATATAGTGGCTCAGAGCAAAGATATTGTCATTCCAAATGGGACTGTGGGCGGAGGGACAGGACCATGGAAAGGCCAAATTCCACAAAGGAATGTTAAATTTTGTAGCTTCTTGTATCGCTTCTGGAGTACACAGAAGCCCAACGTTAGGGAGCCCCAAGGGGTGTGCAGTCCTTGTCTCCACAGCTTTACCGTTTGCAGATAACGTGACCTTCCTCTTCCACTACCTCTACTTGTTGTCTGCTTGTTTCTTGGCTGATGCTCCATGTTTTTGGTGTCTCTAACATCTTCTGGGGTCTTCAGTGCATTTTCAGATTCACTCTCACAGTTTTACTTACTACCCTTTCAAGTGCTGCCTTTGAAGGTCCCGGCTCTCACTGCTTGCTCCGGGAGGCCTTCCTCTGAAGTCTGAACTGAGGCCTCCAAGACCCTTAACTCTTTTTTTTTTCTTTTCTTTTTTTTTTTTTCGGAGCTGGGGACCGAACTCAGGGCCTTGCGCCTCAAGCGCTCTACCACTGAGCTAAATCCCCAACCCCGACCCTTAACCCTTGTGTTCCTCATGGCTGCAGAAGCAGAGTCATGATATCAATGTCAAGGTCTGCTACTAGCTTCCTTCAGTAGTGGCTGAGTTTCTGTAGATCACCACTGCGGTGGTCTCGGCATTTCTGAGTGGTTAAAAGCAGAAAACTCCTAGGCAGCCCCGTGTAAGCTGGCTATTCCAGAGAGGTGTTTTTGTTTTGTTTTGTTTTGTTGTTTTTTGTTTTGAGATAGGGTCTATTTGTCATCTTTCACACCTTATACCCTGACCTTCACCCTTCTGCCAGGTAACTTTGAAATGTTCTGACAAGTTCCTACATAACCCAAATCCCTTGAAAACGCCATAGCCTTTCCGTTTTGGTGCTAATATAGACTCCACCTTCTCCTATGTTTAGTGCTACTTTCTTAAAGCCCACTTTAGGGAGACAACCCTGCCTAACAAAAATAAAGCCTGCATAATTTGACCGAAGAATTTACTCTCATTCATTCAGGACTGAAACTGTCCTTTCACGTTCTGTAAAGAATTGAGTTGGAATTTTGGTGAGGATTGCATTGACTCTGTAGATCGGTTTTTGGCAGGACGGCCATTTTCACTATATTAATCTTACTGATCCACTAGTGTGGGAGATCTTTTTGTCTTCTTTTATTTTCATTTTTTTTTAATCATATGCTTTTCATTTTCTTGGTTAGAGTTATTGTAAGATATTTCGGGTTTTTGTTGTTGTTGTTTTTGTTTTTGGTTTTTTGTTTTTGTTGAGGCTATTATGAAAGGTGTTGCTTCCTTGCCTTTTTTCTCAGTTTGCCATTTATATATGGGGAGGCCTACTAATTTTTCAGTATTAACTTTTTTTATCCTGCTACATTGCTGAAAGTGTTTGTCAGCTATAGGACTTTTTCCAGTGGAGTTTTTATATGATCATATCTGCAATTAACAATATTTCGACTTTTTCCTTTACTATTTGCATCCCCTTGATCTCCCCTCAGTTGGCTTATTTTTCTAGCTAGAATTTCATGTATTGCATTGGATAGGTAGAGTGGGTATCTTGTCATGTTCTTGATTTTAGTGGAATTGCTCTGAGTTTCTCTTGATTTAAGTTGCTGTTGGCTATGTGTGTGCGGTAAACTGCCTTTATTATGTTGAGGTATGTTCCTTGCATCTCTAGTCTCTCCTGGATTTTTAATTATGAAAGTACTGGAATTTGTCAGAGGCCTTTTTCTGCATCTAATGAGATGATCATGTAGTGTTTTTTTTTAAGACAGGGTTTCCCTGTGTAGCCTTGGCTATCCTGGAACTTGCTCTGTAGATCAGAATGGCTTCTAACTTACAGAGATCCACCTGCCTCAGTGCAGGATTAAAGGCTTGCACCACCATCTCTTGGCTCATCATGTAATTTTTGTCTTTCAGTTTATTTATATGGTGAATTACATTTATCAGTTTATGTGTGTTGAATCAGCCTAGCATTTCTAACTGATTACGGTGGGTGATCTTTTTGATGTGTTCTTGGTCTTGGTTTGTAAGGTTTTTATTGAGAATTTTTGTATCTGTGTTCATAGGGGAAATTGGTTTGTAATTCTCTTCTTTGTTAGTTCTTTATGTGGTTTAGGTATCATGGTAACTGTGGCACTGTAAAAAGAATCTGACAATCTTCTTTTTGTTTTTATTTTGTAGAATAATTTGAGAAGTATTGGCATTAATTCTTCTTTGAAGATCTGGTAAAATTCTGCTCTAAAACCATCTGGCCCTGGGTTTTTTATGCTTGGGAGACTTTTAGTTACTGCTGCTATTTCACTAAGGGATATAGGTTATTTGATCTTGATTTAACTTTAGTAGGTGGTATATATCAAGAAAATTATGCATTTCTGTTAGAGTTTTCAATTTGGTAGTATGTAGCTTTTTAAAGTATGTCCCTTTGATTCTTTGGTTTTCCTAGGTGTCTGTAGTGATGCCCCCATCTTCATCTCTAATTTTTTTAATTTGGAACTTCTCTGTCCACTTTTTAGTTAATTTCACTAGGGGTTTGTCAATCTTACTGATTTTCTCAAATAACCAACTCTTTGGGTTTTTGTCTTCCTATTTTATTGATTTCACTCTTAGTTTGATTATTTCTTGCCATCAACTTCTTTTGGACCTTCTTTCTCCTTTTTTGTTCTAGAGTTTTTAGGTGTGCCATGAAGTTACTAATATGAAATCTCTCCAATTTTTCAATGGCCTTAATTGTGTCCCATAAGTTTGGATATCTTTTGTTGTCATTTTCATTTAATTCCAAAAACTTTTAATATCTTTTTTGATCCAATTTTTTATTTAGTAATGTGTTTTTTAGTTTCCATGAGTTGTGAACTTTCTGTTGATATCTAGCTTTAATCCACAGTGGACAGATAGAATATTATCTCAATTTTCTCGAGTCTGTTTACACTTTTGTTGTGTCTAAGTATGTGGTCAATTTTGGAGAAAGTTCCATGAGGTGTTAAGAAGAAGGTATATGCTTTTGTGTTTGGGTGAAATGTTCTGTAAATATGTTAGGTCCATTTGGCTTATGATGTTATTTATCTCCTGTATCTCTATGTTTAGTTTTTGTCTGAATGACCTATCTATTGGTGGGTGTTGAAGTCTCTCACTAGCACTGTGTGAAGGTCAGTATATGATTTTTGGCTATATAGTGTTTCTTTTATAAACCTTGGTGCCCTTATGTTTAGTAACCAGATGTTTGGAATTGCAATATCCTCTTGGTGGATTTTTCCTTTGATGAGTATGCAATGTCCTCTATCTCTTCTGATTGGTTTTGATTAAAACTAATCAAATCAAATTAAAGTATATCCCTTTGATTCTTTGGATTTCCTTGGTGTTGGATATTAATATGATTACACTGTCTTGGTTCTATTGGTCCTGGTTCTACTCACTTCAAAACCCTTTTCCATTCTCTCACCCTGAGATGATGCTCATCCTTGATATTTTTGGATGCAGCAGAAAAACAGATGCTGTTTTTTGTATCAATCTATTGGCCTATTGGTCATTTTTTTTTCTTTTTGAAATTGAGACCATTGATGTTGAGACTTACCAATGAGAGGTGTTTGTTAATTCCTGTTATTTTGTTTTTGTGGTTGTGAGCCCTGACCCTCCTCGGTCTGGTCTGGTTATTTATTCTTTGTGTTTTCTTGGGTGTGTGGTTAGCCTCTTTAGGTTCAAATTTCCCTTCTATAGAGCTGGATTCATAGATAGACACTGCTTAAATTTGGTTTTATTGTGGAATATAATCTCTTTCTCCATCTATTTTGATTGAAAGTTTTGCTGGGTATAGTAGTCTGAGGTGACATCCACGGTCTCTTAGAGGTTGTAGAACATCTATCTAGGCCCTTTTGGCTTTTAGAATCTCTATCGAGAAGTAAGTTGTTATTCTAATATTTAATATACTATTATTATATGATACTTTGTCACTTTCCCTTGCAGCTTTTTAATTTTTTTCTTTTGTTTTTTTCGGAGCTGGGGACCGAACCCAGGACCTTGTGCTTGCTAGGCAAGCGCTCTACCACTGAGCTAAATCCCCAACCCCTCCCTTGCAGCTTTTAATATTGTTTGTTTTATATGTTTAGTGTTTTGATTATTATGTTTCATGGGGAATTCTTTTGGTCCAGTCTATTTGGTGTTCTGTATGCTTCTTGTATTTTTATAGGTCCCCTTTCTTTAGACTTGGGAAATATACTTCTAATGATTTTGTTGAAAATATTTTTTGTGCCTTTGACCTGGGTTTCTTCTCTTTCATCTATTCCTATTATTTTTAGATTTGGTCTTTTTTTTGTAGTGTCACAGATTTCCTGGATGTTTTATACCTGGATTTTTTAGTTTTAAAACTTTCTTTGACCAAGGGATCCATTTTTAAAAAATTGTGTCTTCAATTCCTGAGATTCTTCCATTTCTTGTATTCTGTTGGTGAGGCTTGCCCCCAAGTTCCTCTTTGAGTTCCTAATTTTTATTAATTATTTTATTTACATTTCAAATGTTATTCCCCCTTCTCAGTCCCCTCCTCCATGAGCCTCCCACCCATGCCCCTCCTCTTCACCTCGGAAGAGGGTGCTCCTCTACTTACCCATACTCCCACCTCACCCTTCTAGCATACCCCTTCTCTGGGGCATCAAGCCTCCACAGGACCAAATACATCCCTTCCCACTGAGGCCAGACAAAACAGTCCTCTGCTACATATGTAGCCGGGTCCATGCCACAGACCAGCCCATATATGCTCTTTGGTTGGTCGTTTAGTTCCTGGGAGCTCTGAGGGGTCTGGTTAGTTGATACTGCTGTTTTTCCTATGGGGTTGCAATCCCCTTCAGCTCTTTCAGTCCTTTCCCTAACTCTTCCATAGGGGTCCCTGAGCTCAGTCCAATGGTTGGCTGTGAGTATCTGCATCTGTCTTAGTCAGGTGCTGGTACAGCATCTCAGAGGACAGCCATGCCAGGCTCCTGTCTGCAAGCACATCTTGGCATCAGCAATAGTGTCGAGGTTTGGTGCCTGCACATGGAATAGATCCCAAGTTGGGGAGGTGTCTGGATGTCCTTTCCTTCAGTCTCTGCTCCATTTTTGTCCCTGCATTTCTTTTAGACAGGAACAATTCTGGGTTAAAAATTTTGAGATGGGCGGGTGGCCCCAGAGTTTCTGATTTTTTTTTTTATTTCCAGTTTTACTTCATTTTTATTTCATTTCAGTTTTTCTTTAACAGTCTTCTTTATTTCCTTCCACTGTTTGTGTTTTATTCACATCCTCTTTAAAGTTCTTGATAATAGTCATACTAGCTACTTTGATATCTCAGCTATATTTATTTCTTAGGGCCTGCTGTAGTGGGGTTGCTGGGCTCTAGTGGAGACATACTGTCCTGGGTGTTATTTATTGTTTTGTCCCGGCGTCTATGTGTCTGGGCTTGGGGTGATTGCTAATTCCAGGTGTCGATTTCTGGTCTTGTTTTTGTTGGTTGGATTTTCCACTCCTTGGTTTCTGTTGTCCTCTCTGGATCTTAGGAGTATTTGGTAACTGTGGGTTGCCTGGTAGGGAGCGCTTCTGAGTCCCTGCCAGGTGTGACCACTAGGGAAACTGGGTAGGACTGGTTTCTAAGTGGGAACTCAGAGGCAGAGATGGGGATGGGCTAGAAGGAGAGGGTCACAGGAGGGAGAAAAGCTGGGTCTGCCTTGAGGATCTGGTTCTGTATTCACGGGCTTCCTCCTATCCATTCTCTTTTGATTCTATTCACCGGTCTATAGCCTCTGGGATGGTGCAGCCCATAATGTTCACAGTGGATGTTTTCACTTCCTCAGTCCTGTTGAGGTTTGGTCTTTTGCTGTGTATTGTAATGCTAAAGATTGGTGCCCTCATGGAGGAGAGAATCTGCTCTGTGGGTGTACAAGTGATGCTTTGTAACCTTGCCCACCCCACCCCCAGCTTATATCTGATTGGTGAATAAAGATGCAGACAGCCATCTGCTCAGCTCTAGTGTATTAAAGGCTTATTATACATATAAAAGTTGTGTGTCTTTTATCTGGGAACCGAATGACCAAAGGTGGGGTAGGAACCCCCACACTGAGATTAAACATTTACTACAACACAGTCCTTCTTGAAAACCATTCACGCACACACCCAGAATGTGGGCCAGTAATTGTCTAGGCGCTTCTTCATCTAATCAAGACCGAACATCACAGCCATTGAAAAGGAAGAACCGTGAGGATTTTTATTTGTTCATTGTGAGTCTCACATCATGCACCCTAGTCTCACTCATCTCCCCAGCCCTTCATATCTGCCCTCTGCCCTTGCAACCTCCCCCTGCCAAAAGAAAACAAAAACCAAAACAAAACAAAAAAAGTAAGTGAAACATAGGAAACATCTTGTGGCGGTAGCTGTAGTGTGTCACAGTGTGTCTGTTTTGCACTATACCCAGTTGTCCACGTATCTTTACTTGCAAGTGTTCATAGCAATGAATCACTAGTGTGGTTCAGAGCCTCTGGCTTCTGCTACACCGTCAGTATTGGATCCTCATCGGGACTCCTCTTTATTATCCTGTTCTTGCTCTGTGTCAGGGACATCCTGTAGCTTTGAATCGGAGGTTGACCCTTCCTTTCACGTGCTCCAGAAGTTCATAGATGAGCTAGATTTTGGGGTAGGCCAACTCAAAGCCTTGGATCTGGGCCTGGGTGGTAGTCAGTCAGTCAGCCCACCTGCTCTCCCACATATGCACCACCAGGGGGAGCTCTCCAGCGTTGCCCTGGCTAGCTCACCCAGGGCTTCCACCACAGTGTACAGGGACAGACAGCTCTTCCACTTTCATGACCTCCGGGTGGGGGTGGGGGTGGGGGGTGAGGGGGGGTGGTGCTCACCCACATTCACACGGCCACCAGAGCCAGCCCCACTGTGCTGCGCAGTGCAGATGAAGGGCCAACTCTCCTGCTCTCATAACTTTGTGGCAAGGGTGGGGAAGGCATCTCCTCTGCACCCACTTTACCTCGCAGCAGACAGTGGCAGGGTCAGCTCTCCCATGCTCATGCCCTCAGGCAGGCTCCATTGTACTGCAGGGGGAGAGAGGTGCCGAGCCTGTTCTCACGAGTGCTGTCTCAGGTGAGGGGTGGGGCCAGTTTTGTACAGTCCCCAGATAACCACATGGTCCCAGATGATTGCCTAGACCAGGGATGTCTGCATGGTGTATAATGCCACTACGAGCAATGGACAACCACACAGCCCCTGCTACTGCATGGCCACAGATCTAGACATGGCTGTAGGACATTGATTCTAATGCTTTGAATCTGTGAAGTCAGGTGCTAAAGGTCCTTGTCCCCAATTAGTTTTTGATCTATCCATAAAGATGCCAACAGCCAATGGCTGGACATGAGGTGGGGCACTTAGAGTTGCGAGGTCCTGGGGTAGCAGGGGAAGAAGGTTTAGGAGTGCCCAACTTTTGAGGTAGCCAAGGCATTTTAAAAATAAGCTAATGTGTGTGTTTTTCATCTGCGGATCCAAAAATAGCTCCTGGGCAGGTGCACAAAGCAATAAAGCCAAAACTCACTGCTACACGTGGCCCTCAGTGGCAGCATGGGCCAGGACCTCACCATGACCTCAGGTGGCGGGGCTGGCTACTTACTACAGGCCGTTCCTCTCCACCCTCTCCAGTTGCACATCTCTTCATAATGCTCAGGCAGTTCTGCCCACTATACACTTGCACACTGCAGTGGCTCCCACTGTGGGCAGGGCATGTTTTCCTCCATTGTGTGCTAGAAGGCCGGTGGGTATCCTCCACCTGTCTGTGTGGTGGTCCCCTGTGTGTCCTTTGCTTTCCTGCACCACGTGGTGGCAGACACGTTTCTGGGCATGTTTCAGTGCCTGTGCCACAGAGCATGGCAGAGGTCAGGTTTCTTGAGATCGTTCTTCCATGTCTTCTAGAACTTTGACAACATTCTTCAATGTTACAGTCTTCCAGTGAGGTTCCTGTAGCTCTGTAGCACCACTCTTCTGGGAAGGATCCAGCAAAGTCCACTCTTTCTGAGCTAAGTTCACATCAGCGTAGCTCACTGCATTCGTATCATGGCTTTAGAGCTCGCCTGAGCTCCTCTCACGGGCTCCAGCAACAGTGCTCAGAGCACATCACACCGAACCATTTGAGCCTCCTCAGCTACAGAGCCGAACCTGCCGGACAGCCCCAGGAAGAACCTTCCTCCTTCTCCCGCTCCCTCCCCCTCCCCCCCTTCTATCTGTGAAACAGGATTTCTTCAGGTAGCCTTGGTTGTCCTGGAACTAGCTCTGTAGACTACGTGAGCCTCACAGTAAAGTTGTTTCATTTTTGTTTTTAAATCAATATAAAAATGTTCATGATAGTACTTATGCAAAAATGAATACAAATTAGAATTTTGACATTCAGTTTCAGGTTCTGCATGTAAGGAGCTTGGGTGGTATGATTTTCACCATCATAAGAAAGAAAACAAAACAAACTGAAAATCAACAACTCTTCTTGGACCCATCGACTCCCCAGGAATGGAAATCATTTGAATACTAAGTATCATATTTCCTAGAGCAGGAGCCCAGGATGAGAAATCTGCAGCCAGAGCCAACATCTGGGTAGGAGAATTTAAGCTATACTAATGACATGTGGGCGATGTGTGGGCAAGGCTGGGAGTTAGAAACCAGGCGATGGAGTCTCTTGGGTGTCTCTACTCTTAGAAATTTTACCTCTCAAACCTTTGCCAGATTCTCAGGTATAGTTCAGAGAAAAATATCCTTTAGTTTCAGACAGGAGGAAGAGAAAACCAACCATTTTGAACAGTGCACAGAGCATTCTGTTTTCCTTATGGCTTCCCCAAAACCATCGTTAAGGGGAACTAAGTTCTAGTGCATAAAACACTTAGTGCTTTAGCAGAGTCGAGCTGATATCAAGGAAGAGAAATAAATGCCCAACTGCATCTCCCTTTCTGTCTCCCTTTGGGGGCAGTGCTGAGAGACCTCAGTGAAGTCCGCAGGTGAGGTGCATAGGCTCACCAAGATACAGAGCCCTAACCACAGGACTACAGAAGGTATCTGCTTTTCCTATACGTTACTTGCTTTGAAAAAGAACATTAAGAGAAGTTCCCCAGAAAGGAATGATGTAGATCAGAAGCTTGGGTCTCCATAAAGGAAGGAAGTGTGCTAGAGAAGAAATGAGTAAAGAATTATTTTCTCCCCCTCCTCCTCCCTCTCTTCCTCCCCCTTCTCTTTCTCCTTCATGTACGTGGGTGTTTCAGTTGCACATATGTCTGTGCAACACATTAGTGCTTGGTGTCTGCGGATGCCAGGAGACAGCATCAGACCTCCTAGAGCGAGAGTTATAGACAGTTGTTATTTGCCATATGGGTGCTGAGAATAGAACCCAAGTCCTGTGGTGGAACACCAAGCAAGCTTAGCCACTGAGCCATCTCTCCAGGCCATTCTTCTTATTCTTAATTGACCTAACAAACAACAATTTACTGGAGGTAATAAAAGCAACAATGTATTTGGCCATAGATATGGCTAATAGAGGCGATGCTTACTACAGGGAACGGGAGGAAGAATTTGGAATACCGCGTCCGTGTTATAAGATACTTCTGTTATCAGTGAAATAATACAGTTAACTGAAAGTGAACTTGGGTCTGTCATAAATGAATATTTCAAGGTTTAGAGCAAAACTAAAACACAAAAGTTAAAAACAGAAGTGCAATCAGTATGTTAGGAGAATAGATAAAAGAATCCTATCCAATGCTCAGTCAAAACCAGAGACAATAGAAAAAGCATAAAACAACAAGAACTCACTTGAACAAACAGAATTAAGGACAATGAATATAAAACAATAATAACACATTAGCTGTTAATCCAACCATATCAATCATTGCTTTAAATGCTGATGTTCCAGATACACCAATTTACAGACTAAGGCTGCATGAGTAGATTTAAAAAAAAAAAAAATGAGGGAGCTGGAGAGATGGCTCAGTGCTTAAGAGCACCGACTGCGGGATTGGGATTTAGCTCAGTGGTAGAGCGCTTGCCTAGTAAGTGCAAGGGCCCTGGGTTCGGTCCCCAGCTCTGAAAAAAAAAAAAAAAAAAAAAAAAAAAAAAAAAAAAAAGAGCACCGACTGCTCTTCCAGAGGTCCTGAGTTCAATTCCCAGCAACCACATGGTGGCTCACAACCATCTGTAATGAGATCCGATGCCCTCTTCTGGTGTGTCTGAAGACAGCAACAGTGTACTCACATACATAAAATAAATAAAATATTAAAAAAAAAAAAAGAGTATGTTTTGCCCACAAGAGACTTACCTCATATATCAGCATATAAGTAGATCAAAGGTAAGGGGATGGGGAAAGACATAACACTGTACCGAATGCCTCCATCAATCAACTGGACTTAATTGACATTATAGAGTATTTCAATATTTCGTCTTACAACAGCACAACAGCTTTGTTCTCAAGCTCACACAGCACGTCCACCTAGACACCCCCAGGGTGGACATAGTGCTATGTGCTTCTACCAGCTGCACTGACTGCTGGAGGGAATATCAGGGGCTCAGGCTTATCCTTGGCTACATAGCCATGAGAGACATGATACTCTGCGAAACAAACAAGAACAAGAAACTAATACAAAACAGAGCAGACATCCTGGGTCACGAAACAACTCTAAAAATGTTAAAAGAACAGAATCACACAATGTATGGTCTTAGACCATGAAAGATTAAGTTAAAAATAAGAAACGGAAAGATAGCTAGAATATGCCGAAATACTTGAAGATGAAGCAATAGGAGCCAAAGATGGATTTGGAGGAGAAAAACAAAACCATTGAGCTAAATAAAGACAAAAATCATTTATTAAAACGGTGGGAGGCATGAAAACCACTGGTTTAGTTTCTTTTCCTGTTGCTATGATAAAATAACCCAGCAAAAGACACTCAAAGAAAAAGGGTTTATTTTGCTCACAGCTTAGGAGTGTAGTCCAGCATGGAGAAGTCAAGGTGCTGGGAGTCTGAAGCAGCCGCTCACATCACAAGCACAGTCAGGAAGCAGAAGGTGATGGATTCACGTTGCTGCTCAGCTCCCTGTGTTTATTTTTATACCCCGAGGAATAGTACTACCCACACTGGGTGGGTCTTTCCACCTCAATTAAAGCTAGCAAAGTAAGTCCCCAAAGCCATAGATTTCTTGATGACTCTAGATTCTATTTAGTTGACAGCCCTAGGCATCACAGGCACAATTAGAAGGAAGGCTACAGCCCTGGAGTGTATGTTAGGAAGTGGAAATAATCTAGTATCAGTAGTGTAAGCTTTTACTTTAGAAAACAAAGAACAAGGTAAGTCCAAACCATAAGGAAGAAATAATAAAAAATTCAGTGTAGAAAAGTATCTGTTGATAAAAATCTTTGAAAAATCAAAGCCATCAAATCACTGGTACTTTGTAGAGATTAAAAATCAAAACAAAACAAAACAAAAAACCTGAATAAACTCCCCCTAGGCTAACTAACAAAAAAGAAGGCAGCCAATTTTGATTTCAGGAATGAAAGAAGGACCAAGCATATTAAAATGCCAACAAAGGAGGGCTGAGCCAACTCTCTTAGTAAAGTGCTTCATATGGAAGTGTGAAGTAGAGTTGCAGCTCTAGCGCCTATGTAAAAAGCCAGGCATGGTGTCGTGTACCTGTAATTCCAGAGCTGGGGACGGGGAGACAGCAGAGTCCCTGGGGCTGGCAGCAAGCCAGTCTAGCTGGATCTGAAGCTTCAGGTCTCAAGGAATGAAAAGGTGAAGACACTTGATGTAATCTCGGGCTTCCATGTACATCTACCCATACTCACATGTATCCGTGTGTGTGCACACACATAGAGACAGACATACTACATACACACACATACACATACAATGCACACAATATGTGCATACACAGACAGACAGATATACACACATATACATACACAATGCACAATGCATGCACACACATGTATTCATACACACTTTGTAAACACCAAGAAAAGAATGGCAAAAATGTGCTCGTAAACTTGGTAACCAAGATAAAATGAAATACTTTCTTGAAAGATACACAAAGTAAGAAACAGATACTTACAGTAGGCCTATTTCTATTAAAATCGAGTCAACAATTAATCTCCCCACGAGGTCTTGATATGCTTACCAGTAAAATTTACCAGATATTTAAAGAAGGAATAAAATGGATTCTCTACAACTCTTGAGAAAAATAGAACCAGAGGGAACATTTCCCAACATTCTCTAAGACCAGTATTTTCCTCATTCCAAACCAGACAAAAATTTACAAGAAATCAGAGCTAAAGACCAGCATCTCATAAAAAACAGATGCAAACATCTTCATTGAAATGTTATCAAATTACCAAATTCGACAATGAATAAAATGTACTGAACAACCACAATCCCACAAGATTTATTCTAGCTATGCATGAACATCCTTCATGCCAACAGACTAGAGGGAAAAAGCATATGATCATATCAGGAGATTCAGAAAAAGCACCAGATAAAATTGTGCTTTGACACCGATTTTTATAGATTTATAAGTACCTATTTTTATTTCTACCCCAAATCTATGCATAACTTCTTGCGATGAGGAAGTTCTATTTTCCTCTTCTTCCTTCTCTGAATTTTCTAAGTCTTTCTACATAAAAACACTTATCCAGCTGGGCAGTCATGGTGCACTCCTTTAATCCCAGCACTGGTAGTGCAGGGTCAGGCAAATCGCAAATCGCTTGAGTTCAAGGCCGGCCTGGTCTGCAGGACAGCCGGGGCTTCATAGAGAAACCCCGGTCTTGAAAAAAGCCAAAGCAAATGTAAAACTAATTCAGTAATTCTGTTTTCCCTTTTATCTCCCAAATAAATGACGTCGAGACCTTGTTTTTACTAATGAGCTTTAAGTACCATGGCTGGGCAGATAGTCCTCTCTTCTACCCCCGAAGGCTTCCCAGACATCTGCGCCATTCCTTGCCGTCTTAGCCTTACCCTGACTGCTCCTGCTCCACAGCGTCCTCATGGCAGCTCCCCTGGTAACCAGCTCGTGGTGAGTCTCTCACAGCAAATCTCCTCTATCCCACCCGAGCTCCTCTCTGAAATGAGAAGTGCTGCTTCCTCCTTTCCTGCCCAGCTATTGGCTGAATCAGCTCTTTATTAACCAATCAGAGGTGATGGAGAGCAATTTTTACACAGCATTGAGACCCGAGACGCTTGACAACGCCAAAGTCCATACACACAGCGCACACAAAATCAACCGACCGATCAACCAACCAACCAACCAACCGAGCAACCCGATTTATCCATGGTTTCCCAATCCTTTATTAGACGGGCAGCAGGCAGGAGCACCTACTAAACGCTTCAGGCTGAGTTGGGTGCAGTCGCGTGCACCTGTCGTTTCTGCTGCTCAGAAGATTAAGGTGGGGGATTATTTGAACCCATGGGTTTGAAGCTAGCCTAGGCCACATGAGATTCTATCCCAGAATAGAGAATAAGCAAATGATTAAAAAAAGGGGTCAGATGAGGGACTGAAGTCTCCCTTGGTAGTGTTCAGGTGACTTGGCAGTTTCAAGGATGCAGGCAACGTACAGCAGAACAGTAAAGCCACGCAGACCTCTGTCCCCGCATCATTCCCACTGACTCCCTCTGATAATCGCTGTCATCAATGGGACCTCACTTGAGACCTCTAACATCGCAGATTAGTTATTTCTGTCCCTGATGCAACAAAACATACCATAAATGCAGCTTAAGGAGGGGCTTATCTCCTACAATAGTTCCACAGTCATGGTGGTCAGGTCCACCCATGTAAGGAAGCAGAGACGAATGCTGGTGCTCAGCACCTTTTATTTATTCTCATTCATTCATTCATTTATTTGTGTGTTTGTTTTTATTTATTTATTTGTTATTTATTTATTTAATCCAGAACCACAGGAATTGTTCTGCCTGCAGTTGGAGTTGGGTGGGTCTCCCCAGTTATATTAATCTAATCAAGAAACTCCCTCCCACACGTGCGCAGAGGTTTGTCTCTTAGATAATTCTAGATCCTATCAGGTTGACTTTCAATACTAACCATCGTACACTAGCCCAAATGACAAGCCTGTGCAAGTCAGTTTCTCTCTTCGTCTCTTTCTTTTTCTTTTTCTCAGTCTGCCTGCCCGCCTGCCCGCCCGCCCGCCTGCCCGTCTGTCTGTCTGTCTGTCTGTCTGTCTGTCTGTCTGTCTGTCTGTCGGACCCTCCTTTGAAGCACAGGTATGCGCAGTACTGATTTTGATCCATCTAGTTTTTGCACACCAGGTTCTGGTTGCCTTAGTAGAGATGATGCTCATAGCTTTCTGCCTACAATTCCTGCATCTTCGTTGCCCCTCTCCTCATATGATGACTGTTTTGGGTGTCATTGTTTTGTGTCTTGATTGTTTTTTCTGTGACTTCACTAGGGCTGGGAGTCTGCTGCCCTTAGAAGTTCAGGTTTGGGTTCCACCCCTTCGGAGCCCTCCTAATATGGCCTTTAACCTTAGCAAAGCAAATGCCATGTACAATAAACTGTTAGCATTTTGTCTAAGCTCCACCCCACAGTTACCTGGCAACAGCCAGGTGTGCCTGACTCATAAAAGGGGCTGCTTGCCCCCTCCTCTCTTGCTCTCTCGCTCTTCTCTTCCTGCTTCTGCTCTCTCCTCATTCCCTTCCCCCCTTTCTCTCCACATGCTCAGGGCCAGCCTCTACTTCTCCACACACTCTCTCTGTCTTTCTTGGCCTTTACTACCCTCTTGACTTCCCTCCCCAGGCCCTGAATAAACTCTGTTTTATACTATACCAGTGTGGTTGGTCCTCGGGGGTGGGGGGAAGGGATGCCTCAGTATGGTCCTGGGGGGGAAGGGATGCCTCAGCATGGTCCTGGGGGGGTGGAAGGATGGATGGTCCTGGGGGAAGGGATGCCTCAGTATGGTCCTGGGGGGGAAGGGATGCCTCAGCATGGTCCTGGGCAGGGGGGGGAGGGATGCCTCAGCATGGTCCTGGGCCCTCAGCATGGTCCTGGGGGGGGAAGGATGGTATGGTCCTGGGGGAAGGGATGCCTCAGCATGGTCCTGGGGGGAAGGGATGCCTCAGCATGGTCCTGGGGGGAAGGGATGCCTCAGTATGGTCCTGGGGGGGAAGGGATGCCTCAGTATGGTCCTGGGGGAAGGGATGCCTCAGCATGGTCCTGGGGGAAGGGATGCCTCAGCATGGTCCTGGGGGGGGGAGGGATGCCTTCAGCATGGTCCTGGGGGGAAGGGATGCTCAGTATGGTCCTGGGGGAAGGGATGCCTCAGTATGGTCCTGGGGGGAAGGATGCCTCAGTATGGTCCTGGGGGAAGGGATGCCTCAGCATGGTCCTGGGGAAGGGATGCCTCAGCATGGTCCTGGGCAGGGGAGGGATGCATGGGGGGGAGGGATGCCTCAGTATGGTCCTGGGGGGAAGGGATGCCTCAGTATGGTCCTGGGGGGGAAGGGATGCCTCAGCATGGTCCTGGGGGGGGAAGGGATGGCATGGTCCTGGGCAGGGGGAGGATGCTTCAGTATGGTCCTGGGGGAAGGATGCTTCAGTATGGTCCTGGGGGAAGGGATGCCTCAGCATGGTCCTGGGCAGGGGGGGGAGGGATGCCTCAGCATGGGCCCGCTGAGGCACCCCCTTTCCCCACACTTCATCACACACACACCAGAACATATCCCCCTCTCTTTATCTTTTTATAAACACATTGTATACCTCACTTCCTTGTAGCATGTGCCCATAGACTGAAGCAGAGTTTTCCAGAGGAGGGAGGAGAGGCCGCTGCTACTTGAATGTCATAATGGGCTGAAAATTTAAAGCAACAAGAAGGAAACCTTGGAAAACCATATTTTCTCCCCCAAAGGCTCTTTACTATAGAGAGGCGTAAGGTAAGATACATAGTTCAAAGCACTTAGAAGCAGAATTATCTCTAAGGAGGGTACTTTTAATTTTGGATGTCAGTGACTCTTTGTAGAGGAGCTTTTGATCCATTTGTTCAGTTGGAACTCAGGGAAGCCTTGTAAAATGGAAGATTAATCATAAGCATACAAATTTGCATGTAAGGACTTTACTCTCTTACCATGAGCTCTGTTGGAGGCAGTTAAATAACACGTGTTCATTATAAGACATCTAGAAAATGCAGACAATTTAGAGAAAATAACAGAGATATTTGTAACATTTTGGTGTATTTCCTAATTTTCTTTACAAATTTTAAACTATATTTCATCTACAGTTTTACATTGCATTTTAACCAATGCCTGTTGTTACACACGCGAGCGCACACACACACACACACACACACACACACACACACACACACGCACACACACGTGTTAGGGTTTGAATATGAAACATTCCCTGGCCCAGAATGCAAAACCTTGGCCTTAACTGATGGCAATTGTTTGGGAGGTTGTAGAAACTTTAGGAGATGGACCTATCTGGAAGCTCTAAGTCTTTCATAGGCTCCAAGTAATGGAGCCAGCTGATTAGAAACTGGGCTCTCTGAACCATGAGCCAAAATAATTATTCCTTCTAAGTTGTTCTGCTCAAGTATTGGACATGGAAATGATAAAACTGACCGTGTCTCCCCTATCCCCACCTCCTCACCCTGTTTGTCTCTTGGTAGGTCTCACATTCAGTCTTTCTATATTAGCTCAGTTATATCTCTGGCTTTTACTATGGCCTTAAAACAGTGGTTCTCAACCTGTGGGTTGTGACCCCTTTCTGGGTCTAATGACACGTTCATAGGGTTGAATATCAGATATCCTACATATCAGATATTTACATATGATTCACGACTAGCAAAATCACGGCTATGAAGTGGCAATGAAATAATTTATGGTTGGTGTTCGGCATAACATGAGTGTTGTGGAAAATATTTAACCTCAATCTGGAGCTTCTACCCTGCCTTTGATTTTTTAATACCCAGATAAAAGCCTCACATAACCTTTATATTCCTTAATCAGCACTAGAGCTGGGCAGATATCTACCTTCTGTGCTGTTATGTCTACCCCCCTCCCACTAACTCCATAGTATGACTTGCCGTGTTCCACTAACTCCAATTGGCCAACCCTCATGGCCATGACTTCAAGATTCTTACCCACTGGGGTCTTCTCCTCTCTTCACCTTCCTCTCTGCTCCTCGTGGTTCTCCTCAGACCCCACTCCTGGGAACTTCAAATCCCCTGCCCCATGTCTCTTCTGCTCAACTATTGGCTGTCAGCATCTCTATTTAACCAATAGTTTTAAGTTAAAGAGTAGGGTCACAGTTTACATGTGGATTCTCTTGTTCCTAGGAGCAACCAGGCCTTGGGGGCCAATATGTATCCTTACAATACCTATCAAACCTAAACACCCAAGGAACTGTGTCAATGGGTCACAGCATTAGGAAGCCTGAGAACCATCGCCTTAAACACTCCTTCAAAACACTATTGTTTATGATTATTCATTATCCTACTGACTGGCTCTATTATGATTTATGCAACCAACCCTTATGGTTGAATGTTTGTGAATCTTATTGCGGATCATAGTTCACTGTGAATATTTGAGCCTCCATTTTTGAGATCACATCTTATTCTACCCCTAAGATTCCCTTCCATCATTGTACACTTCTAAGGTGCTCTGCCTGTCTCTGGCTCCTTGGTTGCTGTTTCTGCTACACTGTGACAGTCAAAGTCAGGCTAAATGATGGCTGTTTATGGGGGGATTCTCTATGGGAGGGCTGTTTTTATTACTTTTGGGTGAAGGTCCCTCTAAAGGACGAATGAGGTGATCAAGCAGACAAAGACCACCAGTTGGTTGGTTCTGAATGTGTTTTCTGAGTCATCTGTTTCAGGTTAAAGCCATGTAAGCACTTACGATACAATACAATGCTCTAGGTAGTGTTTCTGACAGGCTACTGTTGACAAGTTTGTTTCCTTTATGAGATGCTTCTTCAGAAGCCCTGTTATCTATGGAGAGGGATGGCAGAAAGGAAATCTCCATCTCGAGGTTAGGTCTTGGTAAGAATGACCTCCTGCTATGCTGCGGGAGTCAGTTCCCCGGGTGAGAACCAGCAATGTCCGCAGCCAACGAGTGTTTGCAGGTGTGTGCAGGTGTATGAGAGAGGGTGAGCAGACAGAGACTTCTGTCCAACATTCTGAGGCCTTCTCCAAAGAATGCAGAATTCTCTCTTTTTCTTGGTGATTCTGTCGATTCCTTGTGTTCAGGTTGTTATACTATAGAAGGAATGCTTAAATAGCATGCTTAATTGTTCATGGTTCTGAAGCCTACAAGGCCAAAGTCAAGTGCTAGATGGGTTCACCTTCTAGGGAGGGCTCTTCTTTTGGCTTGTGGAATGGCACCTTCTCTGTGTGTTCCTCACATGGCCTTTACTTTGGGGGTGGAGAGAGAGAGAGAGAGAGAGAGAGAGAGAGAGAGAGAGAGAGAGAGAGAGAGAGAACAGGAACTAAGAGGCCACTTTTTTTTTTGTTTTTTGAAACAGGATTTCTCTGTGTAGCCCTGGCTATCCTAGAACTTGTTCTGTAAACCAGGGTAAGAGCACTGATCTTATTGTGTTAAGGCATCAATTCTTTTTTATTTAAAGATTATCTAAACACTTTTTATTTAGGTGTACATGTTTATGCTTGTTTATATATATATTTCATGTGTGCAGGTATCCTCAGAGGCCAATAAATGGTGTTGGGTGCCCTGGGCCTGGAGTTGTAGGTCTTGCGACCACCTATTGCTGGGGTTTGGAACCAAACTCAGGTCCTCTGGAAGATCAGCAAGCACTCTTAACCACCGAACCATTTCTCTACATTGTTCAAAGCCTTTCTCGACATGCTTATCCATCCTTGCTTTCTCTGGATCTTGTGGAAATGGTCACTAAGAGGTCTAAGTCATGTTCTCCATGTTTTTTATGGAACGAATAAGCTGTGTTTCTTTTTTTTTTATTTATAAAAAATAGCGGGTTTTCTGTGGAGGAAGTGTAGGGTCTTAGAGGTAGGTGGCAAACTATTTAAAATGTTGTGTCTTTTAGAAATATCTAAATGTGTACATAGAAATGATTTCTTCATAAATCAGCTGTTTTCATGAATATATTTTTCCAGGTGGACTTCTGAATAACTTCCTTAATGTTTCAAATAAACATCGAGCATTTGATTGAAACAGTGTACATCTATAGAGAATGTTGTAATCCTTTGCCATTTTTGCTTACCTGCATGCATATGTGTGTGCACAGCATATGGAGGCTAGAGAGCTGCCTCAGAAACACTGTCTTTTGAGACAGGGTCTCTCATTGACCTGGAGGTCATCAATTAGGCTGGACTGGACGGCAGTGAATCCAAAGGATCTTCTCATCCCTGCCTTCCCAGCTCTGGGATTGCAAACGTGTGCCACGATCACCTGCAGTTTTACCTGGGTTTGGGGGTTCAGACTCAGGTCCTCTTGCATGTTCTCAGTGCAAGCACTGACTCAACCATCTCTGGGCACAGCATTGCAACATGGGGACAGCTCTACTTTATCGTCCAGGCATAGGGTATAAAAGGGCTCTTTCGGGTTTGGGTGGAAAGGACTGATTGGTCATCACACAGCATAATTATCACACACGTGGGAAGCTAGAGTGGGGCTTGTGTGCAGAGAGCTCTGCTTAGGGTCATACTCCAAATAAGTTCAGAGGCACTCTCCAACGAAGGCCCGGAGAGAAAGGGAAGCCCTGCCGAGAAAGAGAACCCTCCATTTTATGCTGAGCTCAGAGGGCCATCCCAACATGGTGGACTGTGACCTTAACAGCAGGGTTCTCCAACATTAAATAATACTAAGTTGGTTCATTCAGAAACATGATAAAGTTCCTACTTTGCCTTCCAAGTCGTTTATATCTCTTAATAACGTTTCATTGGTTTCTTCTTGCGCTTCTCTTGCTTTGTAATGTTTATTATTAAGGATATTGCCATTTTTGTTGGCACTGTGATGAAAACTTTCTAGGGACATTTTCTAACGATGGCTATCATATTGGAAAGTATTTGCATCTTTCTATACTAAGCCACCTTATTGAATATTAGCACTACTGTTCAGTTCTTTTCAGTCATCTCATCTGTATATAACTATGGTTTTCATTTTATAAATCTTATTTCTGCTTCTCTTGTCATAGTCTTGATTTCTAACCGAGAATAAGTAGATTTGTCCTGTTCTCTTTTTTTGTTCCAAATTTGGGATGTTTTTAGGTTTCTTGCTGAGCCTACTCATCCCTGGCTTCCTTGCCCTCAGAATCGATCTGTTCTTCTTCAGGGGACTGAATGCTGCAGGGTTTATGTCCCAAGGCTCCCAGGTTAGCTGGCTTCCAAAGCAGGCAACCAGTGAGCAATGCTAGCAAGAGAGGGTGAGCAGAAGAGACCCGGGTATTCCTTCCCCTCTCCCTGCATCTAAGTGTCAGCATCGGCAGTTGTACACACTCTTCACAGCTCCAGCCTTGGCCACACTGGTGTCTCTGTGGATCCAGCTTTCTCTGGATAAACCTGGTCCATGGGCTCAGGAATTATTCTTTTCTTTTTGCTTCTCCAGGTTAAGTTGTCCCAGCAAGAAGGCCTCCGTCTTATGATCCACATTTTAGAGGGCCCCAAACATCACAAACACACTAAATAATTATTGGAGAACTATGTCTTAGGATTCTTTGTAGCCCTTGGTTAATACAATATAGGCTCCAGGAAAACACTTTGTAGTACTTCCTGTTTTGTATCCTTAAAACAAGATTATTTCCTCAAGGTTGTGCTGTGTCTATGTTAGGGACTGTCTATGTTTCAGAGCACCAAGAGGATCTGAGGGGCAGAAACACACTCATACAGGAGAAGACAAATCAATTCGTCAGCCTTGTCTCCTAGATAGTTTGCATGCAGATTTTTGAATAAGAACTATTATTTTCCATAACTCATGAATACTCACCTCCCTTTTCTTACTGTGCTCCAATTCAATAGAATTGAGTGACTCTAAGCTAAGCAACTGTCATCTTGTGTCATTCATCTTGGCTCCCTGGACAAGATCACCCTAGTTTGGTTTGTTGACATTTCCACCCCCTGACCACCAGCATTGAAGAGGCCATAAGGGCATGAGATTCTCTCCTGAGTATCCAACTGCTGCCTACCACTGGTTGTATGTAACCCTGCCTTAATTGTATGCAGATGGGGAATGGTCTAGACTCTAAAATCCAGAACCTCTGGGAGGGGGTTCCCTTTCTAAGGGGACACCTTATCCCTGTTGAGTAAAGGCCTTTCAGGTACAGCTTGTTGGGGATGAGAAGCACCCAAACCCCTCTAAGTTACACTTACCCTATGTCCAACAATCTCAACGTTTCTGCAATGTGAACTTGGAATCTGTCTTTTTTTTTTTTTTTGGCAGAAGGGGTAAAAGTATATGTCATTTCCTGGGAAGGAATTTTAGCTGCCATTACTATGGTATTTTGTAAGAGTTAGACAGAGTAACTATAATAATAATAATAATGTTTAGTAATGCTAGGCAATTCATGTTCTTTACCTAAAAGGTTTTTAGACCCAGCCTGAATTTTCGCTCAAACTTCAAAAACATGCTAACAATATGTATGACACACAGTTTGGATGTGTTATGGAGATGTAGGCTCAGCTTACGCCAGTATCCGTGATATTCTTCAGAGAAACTAAAAGGTTTTTAATCTCAAATCTCTCCATAGAAGAACTCACTTAAGAAAACAGAAAACCACAGTTACATGAAGACAGTGACAGATACTGACTAAAGAGATGCTGCCGAAGCCATCGGTTTAGAAAAGATCCGAGGCGTTGTATTAGGAGAGCTAAGTGGAATGGCGGCAGCGGCCTAAAACATAACACGGTGTAGTGGAAAACGAAGCTGACACAGGACTGGCGCTGCCCGTGATTCTTCTAAAGGAGCTGATACCTACTATTAATAACGTAAATAAAACCAGATTCAGAGGATTTCAAGATGCCCTACATCTTAAAAATGCTTTTGTGAGATAGAAACAAACTACTCATGAAATATAAAGGAGAAGAGCGAGTAAGGAAATAGAGTTGGCACGGTGGGTCGCTGGCATCATGGTATCCTCTCCAGTTCCAGCCACCCAAAAAGCAGAGCCAGGAGGATGGGCGTCATGCTCACACCAAAGATGAGCACACTTTCCTGACTTTAAATAAGATTGAAATTGCAAGGTAATATCTATAGAAATCTTTCCCCAGTCAATCCTGGAGAAGACAATGGTCTTGATTGAGAAGCTATTTGAACAAATTAGGCAATAGACTCGGATTTTTGGTTTCCTTTGTCTCTAGCATTGAAATACTTTAGGGAAGAATTTCAGAAATACTGCTCGGGTCTAGCTATTTCTTCAGGAGATTGTCAAATAACAACCTATGTGATGGCAGCATGGGATAAAAGCATATAGTACTTAATCCCTTTTCATATACGAGTGCTGCAATGTTTGCTATATAAAACCTCAAAGGTAAATATTGAGAATGTTACTGACATGTCCAGGAGTGTTACCACTCCTGCCTGTGACATTTCTGCAAAAGGAAGTACGACGGCCAGCTGTGTTGCTGTAGAGGTAAAAATCTGAGCCTAGCCTGGGCCGCGTAGTAAGTTCAAAGCCAACTGAAGGTTAAGAGAAAAACAGGCCAAGTTAGGGCCAGCGAGACAGGCCAGCAGGTAAAGTGCTTACCACATGAGCCCAACCTGAGTTCTACTCCCAGAACCACACATAGCTGGACGAGAGAACAGACTACACAAAAATTGTCTTCCTATCTCAATAAATGCTATGGCATGAGAGTCTCCCTCCTTGAAAATCATCCATATATATATATATGTATATGATAATGATATTTATGTATATGATAATGATATTTATGTATATGATAATAATATTTATGTATATGATAATAATATCTATGTATAGGATAATAATGATCATAAAACCAAACTAAAGGCAGTCTGGGGGGATGACTCAGTGAGCAAGCATGAGGACTGAGTTCAGATCCTCCGAAGCCACGGAGAAGCTCTGTAATCCCATTTCTTCTACGGAGAAGTCCCCTGAAGCTCAAGGGCCAGCTAGCATGGTGTAAGTATTGGTGATGAGATCCTGTCTCAAAGTAGAAGGTGAGGACCAACACCCAAGTTTACACACACACACACACACACACACACACACACACACACACACACACACACCCCTCAGCACTACACACACCTCTGGCAACACACACACACACACACATACACACACACACACACACTCACACTTACACTCCCTCACACTCACACTCCTCATTCCCACACATGCACACACACACACACACACACACACACACACACACACTTGCATGCACACATACAAAGGCTGGGGTGGGGATGTGCTCGGCCGTAGAGTACTTTCCTCCTTAGCATGTATAAGATTCTGGCTTTGATCCTTAGCACTGAAAAAAAGTCTTATGAACTATAAATGGTGAATATCTTTATTAATTTTGAATAATGCTGGTGCATCAACATATAAACAACAATAATTTGGTTCATAGTTTGTCAACGTCTATTCATAGAAAAATATGAGACATACTTCAGATTTTGTCATAAAGGTATTTCTAAGATAGAACACATTTTTATTAACACATTTTATAACACATATTATAACTTCTAGAAGTTTAGACAGAGCATATGAGCTTCTGATTATATGTTTTCATGGCTGACTTAGTGTTAGGAGTAAGCATGGCTTACTGCATTAGTCTAGGGTGAGAGTGGCTTTCTGCTGCGGCTGCTTGACTGTTTGGTTGCTTGGGTTTTCAATTATTTTCCTATTTTTCACAAATAAACAAGCAGGAGTTTATTTCTTGAACAGTGTCCTTCCAATGATCTATTGCGTCAATACAGGTAGCACACATCTATAAGCTTGGCACCCAGGAGGCTGAGGCAGGAGGATTGAAAGTATGGAAGGTAGCATAGCCTGTGGAGCAAGTTCAAGGTTGTCTAAATGATAGCAGCACAATCGAACTCTTGGTTTGATGGATTGAAGTTCTACCCTGGCACTTGTCAGCAATCCAGACAGGGAGGCTTGTGTTCTGACACCTTGAGTGTAGACCTGAGCTTCCAGAATGGTGTTATGACAACTATTAGGTGTTTTAGGATACATAGTTCACAGTGACAGGAAAAGTGGACTGGTAGCACACTAAAGGCGCCCTTAGCCTTCGTGCAAGTGTTTCTGCCCCTTTGCTGGGTCATAAGCAATGTGCCACTCCCTTTATCTTAGCGACTACTTCCAACTGTCTCTCAAGTGGATGCATCAGTTAATCCCCCTACCAGAAGTACTGGATAGTATTTCCTAACGTCCCAGCCACCAACGCTTCATGGAGGCGTGTCCATCCTCCCCCCCATCTGATGGTTCAAATCAGTATTAAAAAATCCCATTCTTCTGATTACCAATAAGGTTGTTTTTCATATGTTAATTTTCCACTTGAACGGCTTCTGTGATTTTTCTCTTTATAAACTCTGCCCATTTGTCTGTTGTGCTATTTGTTTTATTCCCGCTAACTTGAAACATTTCTTCATTTCAGGAGATGATCTTATTCACTCTAAAATATTCCTAGTTAAAGGAGAGAGTGTTTACATATCAAGCAACTTTGTTGGGCTTAATTGGTTGCTTTTTCTCCCTCCAGCTTCTAGTGAAACGATCAAATGGTATTTATCTGCCCTATTGATATGAGACACCTGTAATTGTAAGAAATTTAAAAAGCAGAGCAGTTAAATATTTATGGGCAGGGGGAGTGATGTGACGCTTTCGGGAACATGTATAGAGGGTGTGCCTGAGAGAGACTGGAAATCCCTTTGCAGAATAGGCAGGGACCTCTTGTGAGGTCTAGCAGGGGCCTGGGTGGAGCTTTCGTGTGCAGTCAAGGCGCAACTGCTGCAGAGTTCCAATAAAGGATAATTTGAAAAGATCGATGCGGTGATGTAATAGGGGGAGAAGAAATAAGAGCGAAGAGAGGACTTAGATGAGAAATACATATTTATTTTGACTGTAATGACCCCAAGGATAAAGAAAGGAAGGAAGTGATACAAACCAGGATGACTCTGTGATGAGCTGAGGCTTAGAGGTCTTCCTGAGGATGAGTACCTGTTCAAGCATGATATGAACATCCCTCGGCCTTGGCTAACGGCTTTGGAAGGGCCAAAGTGCAAATCATTTTGGGGTTACACAAAGCGCCCAACACTGAGGACCACGGGATAGTAGGCAAGGCAAATCTTTGAAAGTAGGCCAAAGGCCATGGAAAAAAGTTAAAAAGTAGAGCAAGAGGGGAGGAAGAGTGGATTGTGGGTAGGTAGTCGGGGAGGGGCGCTGGGAGAGGAGCACATGTACTTTTCTGCATGGGCGCTGCCATAGATCCTGAGCTCGGATCTCCAAAGACCTGAGAGGGAACCAAGAGACCCAAGCTGTAGAGCCGATCTTGCTTTGACTTCCCACTGACCTTGTAGGTTCGGTTACTTTCCTAGCGTCATATGCAGGTACCCTACAGTTGAAAAACATTCCCACTCGGCCTTAGGGGAAGAAATAGCTTTAGTAGTGTTGGCATGTATGTCAAATGTATCCCTATGTTCAAGGACACAAATAGGAGAACTGGTGAGAAAACAACCTGGCTAAAGTCGCTCAGCTTCACCAGGGGCGTCTTAGGGAACTCTGAGGATGATGCGGACTAGCAGGTGCCTGCAACTTCTAGACCAGCCAAGCATCATCCAAGAGCCAAGCAGGTATCCTAAGGACTTCTCTTCACAAAGTAAATCCCCTTACAGAATTTAAGACTGAAAAACAAGGCACGCCCCTCCCCCACTAGATGGCACTGAAACGCCTTGTTCGCGATTTTCAAAATGCAGGGAAGAAAAAAAAAAAAAAAGACAAAAAGAATATGGTGGAGGTGCGTTCGTTTTGACTCACAAGTCCTGCTGTGCAAAGCTAGGTCCCTGGGGCACTCTTCTCTCCAGGGCTGCTCTTTATCCCGCAATAGGGGACCTCGACTTTGGGGAGAGGGTGAAAACGAAGGGTGAGCTTTGGAATGAAACCCCTAGTATGTGGAGCTGGATGGGAGGCTCCCAGCTTTGCGGCTCTGTCTCACGTGAGAGAAGCAGGGGGCGGGGTAGGGTGGGGATGGATCCTCTAGCGGGGGCCACCTCTTCAAGGTCTGGAGTCCCGTCCCACCTCAAAGAGGCCCTGCAGAGGCTAAATCCAGCGGTCATAGAGAGATCATGGCAAACCCTACACCGAGGTTGCCTTTAACTCTTCTTTTCCTCCAAAATCAACTGCCCTCTCCACCCAACAGCGATTGTCTTCCGGTCTTGAACAGATCTGTTGGTTGTCCCCTTTTCTTGCTGAAGAGTAAGGGCAGGTGTGTGTGTGTGTGTGTGTGTGTGTGTGTGTGTGTGTGTGTGTGTGTGTGTTGGGGTGTCATCGGGCGCTGGCTCACAGCTGCTCTTTGCTCAGTTCCAGGTGGAAACGCCAGTAGCTAGCAAGGTAGTGCTTATAGCTTTCCGGGGAAAAACAAAGATCAAAGGAATAGGAGACACGAGCGGCGGCGGAAATGGTGCAGGGGTTCACTCGGCACCGGTAAAAGATGGTTCTGTAAGCATTTTCTTCTTTAAATAACTGTGGCGAATTTAAGGGAATTTTCCACGGTCAAAAGAGAAACGGGAGACGTAGGCACCAACCCCACATTTATAATAACACACGTAAACATGCTACATATATGTATACGTGCATAAATATGGATGCGATGGAGCCCATACCTACTTAGACACCATTGACTTGCCTGGCCAAAGAACAAGGCTCAGACATTTCGTGCCTGGGAAATGGTGTGGTTTAACTTTAAGAAGGCTAGAAAAATAAGAGATGAGGCTCACGTTGCACGGATGACATCACTAGCTTTTGGCTGCGCGCTCCGTGTTCTCGGCTGTGGGTTTTAGCCAAGGCTGCAGCGCCTGGAGGCCGAGCGAGTGACAGCGGCTTTCTCGGGCGCCTACACCCGGGCAATGCGATTTCTGGGGCCCCTGGGGCGCAGCCTGGGCTCTCGCTCCTCGCGGGCGTCGGCTGAGCCTGAGAGGCCGGGAAGCCTCTGCAGCTTGTGGAGGTAGGGAGGTGAAGCCGAGGCACCCAGGCTCCCCCCACCCCTCCACTCCCCGCCCCATTCACCCCAGTGCGGGGAGCCGGATCGTGGGACGCTGAGGCCAGGACGGGATCCTCCACACGAGGCCGAGGGATCCCGAGTTTCGGCACCCGGGTGGGCTGAGAAGAAAATGGTGCAATCTGAGAGCGGCTGACCCCAGCTGGTTAGAGCAAGCGGTGCTGGAGTGCTTGGGCTCAGGTGGCGAAGGGGGCGGGTTGCTTCGAGCAGCCGGGCTCCGGGTTTTCTTCGAGCCCGCAGCATTTGCTCGGCACCTGGGCATCTCGCACGCGGGGCTGCGGAAGGCCAGGTGAAGTGGAGCAGAAGGGATATTGGAGAGGGCCCGGTGCACACACTCTAGGAAGAAGAAGGCGCTGGGGAGAGCCCATGACACCCGGGAGGCTGGCGGCTGGGCTGGCAGCTCGTTGCCTCTGAGCGACCTGTCCATGGTATTGAAGGAGCTCGGAGCGCTCCGGGTGCGCCTTCCTCTGTGCAGTCCGCCCTTAACGCCCGTCAGCTGCCGCCCAGTCTTTCCAAACCCCGGGTCCTGAAGAGTCGCGTAACGCCACCCGGGTGTCCTCGCTGTCCAAAAGCCGGGCTGTCTGAATGGCGAGGCCAGAGGCAGGCCATCCGGGAGCTCGCGGGCAAAGGCTGGTAGAGACCGTGCATCTGCCGGGAGCTCGCTTCTGAGAGCACCGGTGGGTCGGCAGGAGTCAAGGACCTACTGGTGATCAGAGGACCCAGGCTTTGAAAAGACCCGACGCGGAAAAGAACAGTTCTGGGCACGCATCCCCGGCCTTCGGCTGCAGACCGAAAAGGGGAGGAGAGTCCCAGAGACAGAGATCCAGGCTGCACTCCGGGCAACCGGCTGCGAGCGCGATCCGTCCTTCGTCGAAGTGTCGCGTCCTCAGATCCTCCTCCCTATCATCCCCAGGAAGCCAGGACAGTCACTCCGATCCGCACGCTGCACAGAGAAACCCCAGCAAGCCCCGCTGTGGTCGAGGGCACTTGGTATTTAGTTCGCGATTGCGGGGCGGCGTGCCGAGGCGGACGGAGGGTTAGGACTGTTGCCCCCTGAACGGTGGGAAGTGGCCGTGTTGAGTTCGCCACCGCAAGAGGAGGATGCTCAGGACCCTGCGGGAGCTTCTCCGGATCAGAACTTTTTAGGCTGCTCGCTTCTACTCCCGCAGTCCCCCGGCCGCGTACCCGCAGGTGGGGGCTGAGGGGGGCGCCGCGGCGCAGATCCCCTCCCGTCCCCACCCCCAGCTCGGCCGCCCGCCGCTTTGTTCCGGGCGCGCGGAGGGAAGGCGAGGCTGCGGCGGATCATGCCCATGGTGTAGCCGCCAAGCGGAGGCATGGCTGCCGGAAGGTTACTGCTCTATACCGGGCTTTCGCTAGCGCTCTGCGCCCTCGGCATGCTGGCTGTGGCCATCTGCTCCGACCACTGGTACGAGACGGACGCCAGGAAGCACAGGGACAGGTGCAAGGCCTTCAACACCCGCCGGGTCGACCCCGGTTTCATTTACAACAACAACAACAACTTGCCTCTGCGCGCGAGCCGTTCGCGCCTGGACCGCTGGGAGGGCAAACTCCTCCGGGCCCGGAATCGCCGGCAGCTGTTCGCCATGAGCCCCGCGGATGAGTGCAGCCGGCAATACAACTCCACCAACATGGGCCTCTGGCGGAAGTGCCACCGGCAGGGCTTCGACCCGGAGATCGCCGCCCTCATACGGAAAGGTAAGCTCGAGGCGCGAGGCGTGGCGCTGCAGAGAGCCAGGCGCCTCTAGGTAGGCCCTGCAGCCCCTTGCCTCTCCTGGTGGCCACAGGCTATGGCATCTCCTGGTTTCTGAGTGGTCCAGTTAGCCAGGCCTGGCTGAGCCTTGGCGTGGGCACAACTTGCCTCTCCGTATCTGTAATAGATTGTGGTAAAGGCTTCACTCTTTTGGCTCACCTGCTGTCTTGTTCCTATGGGTCCAGATTCGCATGCACTCTCCTGGGCCACCAGGTTTTGCTTTTTGAAGCCGGGATAATGCTTCATCAGTCTCTGGGAAGGAAGGGGATCTCCAATGTTGTGTTTCTAGAGGAAACCCTTTAAGGGTGATGTGTCAGGGATAACTGGCTCCGAATTTTTAATCTCTGTTTTTAGATGTTGAACTGATTTGATCAAGGAAACTGGGGGTGGGGGATGTCTCTTGCAGGAGACACTGTGCATGCCAGAAACAGTTAGTAAGGCACTGTAGAAGTCATGGTGTAGCGACTGGTCATATAAACACCTTACATTACAGCCCCTGCCTTTTAGGAGCCCAAAGCAGGTATCCAGTAGCATTCCAATACAGTCTTTTCTTCTTCTGGAGCAGTGGTTGTCAGAGTGACGGTGGGCAGTGAATACCCAGCAGTCTAAAAAGCACAAAAAAAGTAATACAAAAGTGGTATGTCAGAAGGGAGAAAAAAAATACCATTTTCAGATCTATATAAAACACTCAAGGCATATAAAACAGAAAACCAGCAAATAGTTGCTAATAACACTTGATATTTGAATGTGATCACATGCATTGAAAAGTCTGCTTCTGTGATGTAATTTTTCAGTCCTGTATGATTTATATGCTAGAAACCAACTGGTCTGTCTCATCAGCCTACTGAAATACTGTTTGATGTGATGTGCTTTAACGCCCTCTGAGGAGGGGCTGCATTCCCTTCTATGATGGCTGCACTCCGGGAAGATGTGTAGGCTTTAGACCTTGCTTCTCTCCTCATGTGTCACACTCCCTTCAACTAGTGAGTAGCTGACAACTGTGCTAATATTTGCAAATGTGCTTTGAAGCCGAGACGTAAAGCGACTCTCAACGTCTCGTTTCGCCGTGAAGTTTACGGATGCTTTCAAATGATTTTCTGAGAGAACCGATGTACTCTGATTTACAAAAAATGTTGAGGTCGTTCAGAAGAAATTGTTAATTTGAAAACTCAACGCACGCACGACAGCAGCAATAACCAACTGTGTGAGGCTGGTTAGGGGGTACGGTTCTGGAGACCATTTCACAGTTCCAGGAGAGGAAGAGAGTGGTTCGAAGGAGGAAGAGTGAGTGTCCATCTAGGCGTTTGTCGCATAGCTTGTTGGGAATGCCCAGGGATTCCAGTTTTAGGCATGGGCACGCTGGTGCTCACAGGCATTCCACCTGCTCAGGGATGAGGCTTTTATTAGTGTGGCTCGACCTGGGTGGAACTCTGCAACTTTGTAAGAATGTGTGGGGTTAGGCGGCTTCACTGAGAAGCAGGAAAACAAGAGGAAGCAGGATTGTTTTTCACAAGGGGGACTTTGAAAACGTTTTCAGATTGATGGTGTTATTTTATCCGTTTCCTGCTTTCTCTAAAATGGAAACGATAGGTAGGTAGCTAGCTGAACCGTTGTGGGGAACTGCTAATAACGACGGGTGAGCCGATTTGTTGAAGGACATTCTTAAATTTCCTTCCTTGAACCTTTTAGATCAAGACAGGTTTTTCTATGTCTGGTATTGGTTTACCCCCACTTAGAGAAAGAGGGGAATGGGATTTGTAGCTTCTGGTGTCTCCATTCAGGCCTCCGATCCCATCTTGTCTGCCTGGCAATCTGACTAGAGAGGCTGACTTGGTCTGTGCAGCCGAGGGACTGGTTACCATAGCGACACATTCTTCCGGTGAAGCTGGAAACAGTGTGACAGGGAAAGGGATAGGGAAGAATGGACAACATTTTGACTTCATATCGACTGATTTTTAATTGCAGCAACGGAAAATGGACATGCGCAGCAGGGTACTGAAGACACCGATACCCAGAGTTGGCAGGGCATTGTATTTCACTTGAACTAATGGGAATGCTGTTCCCCATCACCTCAAATACAGCAATCACTGTCAGCTGCGCGCACTGGCTCTCCATGGCTGCTTCTGTCCCTTTGGCATTCTCGTTAGGCATATGGAGATGGATGGCATGCTGGGTTTACAAATCCCGAGAGACCTAAGGTCACCACCTTCATTTTTTAACCTCATAACACCATCTTCGGAAATCAGACCTTCCCTTTCCCAGCAGCAGCCGACACATGTCGGAGACAAGCACATTTTATATCAACAGAATTTAGAGGCAATAACACATAGAAAGCAACTTCTTCGATCAACCAGCATTTGTCCCAGATGGGTGGATTTTATATGGAAGCTAAAAAATGGATACTTCTCTACTTAGGAAATTTAGGAAATCTTAAAGGAAAGACATTTATTTCATATCATTCATTAGGAGCCCCAGAGAGAACTTAGACCTTTATTTATTATTTCTTTGAACATCTTCTATTACAAATGTGGGATATATATTTTGGGCAAAGGAAAAGGAGATCTGAGAAAAGGTTATTTAAAGTCTATTTAAATTTTTATAGGAAAAAAATATGAGTCGTGTCTCAATGATCCTTTTGCTCTAGAGCAGTGGTTCTCAACCTGTGGGTCAAAGCTCCTCTTGGGGGTCACACAGCAGCTATCCTGCATATCAGATATTTACATTATAATTTATAACACTAGCAAAGTCACAGTTATGAACTAGCAACAAAATAATTTTATGGCTGGGGGTCTCCACAGCATGAGGAACTGTGGTAAAGGATCCCAGCATTAGGAAGGTTAAGAAGCACTGCCCTAAGGGTTCTGTCACTTCTTAACTCAGTCCTCGCATTGAAAGTGTTGCTTGTGCTTTTGAAAGAAAGCACAACCACCAAGTGAATGAAAAAGCAGAAGCCAACCTCCATCAGACACGGAGATGAAGTATCTTGGATTCATGTTTCTCTCTGGCATCCATTCTTTCCCGTGTCTCATGCTGTGCTGTGCACACCCGTGTGTATTTCTGGCAATGACACTTGTTTCATTATTGAGCTGAAAGTTCCAGGAAGGCAAGCAAGACACACATTTGTAACGCATATCCAGAGGCCTATGTTCTTGGGAAAGACCTCATAAAAATCAGGATTATTAATGTGTCTATTCAGAGCCAATTATAATTATGGGAGTGCTTGTGTGGAAATCAGAATAGCGGATTAGTTGGGAAATCATAATTAAAAAAAAAAACAAACTACTGTGATTATGAGTCCAGGTTAATATTGTAACAGATGCTAAATGTGACACCAAAAAAGGAATATTTTTTTGTGTGCAAAACCTTTGCCAAGTATTAAGGGAGACACCCAATTCCTTTTGGGTAACATATGCCACTGAACAGACACACATCATTCAAAGTCACTGTTTTCCAGGGTAGATAAGATTTTAATTATTCTTTTCTCGGAGGTCAGATTGAGTTTGGGGGTATGTGTGGCAAGGATTGATTACTCCAAATTCCCATATGGTTTTGTCAATAAGGATTCTTAGCTTACGTCCTCTTGCTTCTAAACCTCATCCTGGTCTTTCAGAAAACTCAGCACAGGGTGCTGGGGCAGAGCAATGGCAGACCAATTTCTGAAGCTCCAGGCATAACCAGGTGGTTCTAGGTAAGGTTTATTTCAAGGAAAATTTTATTGCTTCAGTTTGTACTGAAGGGCTGCATTTATGGGGTTTGAAAGGAGCAGATATTTAGCTGATATTTATTTTTTATTTTTAAAAATTTTTTAAAATATTTTGAGATGAGGTCTCACAGTGTGGCCTTGGCTGGAACTCACTATTTTAGACCAGGCTAGTTTCAAACTTGTAGACATCTCTGCCTGCCTTTGCCTCTCAAGTACTAGGAGCAAAGGTGTACGCCACCATGCCCCGCCTTTAACTGATCCAAGTACTTTTATTGTATTGAAATTTGCTTTATAATAGACTTGAGTCCCAGGAGTTTTCATAGCCATGAAGTGGTTGTACTTTGAAAATTATTTTAATGGAACATTGTGCATATTTAAAATTTAATGTTGTAATCAGAAAATGCTTAGCATAAACACTCTTACTCTGTGATGACTTGGTTCACAGTACTGGAATGAGTGATGACTAAGACCTGGTCTTCAAAGTTCATATATGGTTAGTGCCTCAGAGACTACGTCACAACTACTGACTGACAGAGCAGCCATAGGAATAGATCTAGAAGAACACAGTGGAGGTGACTGTAGCTCCTTCCCATGGAGGGTGAGATGGGCGTGGGAGTGGGGGGTAGAACTGAATTCCCATGAAATGAAACAAGATTCCGATGGAGTGTGGGTAAGGACGGATGTTCCAGACAAAGGGCTGGAGTTGGCAGAGCTGTGGAGGTGTGGGACAGCAGTTGGCCCTGTGATTTCTGAGGCGAGGGGAGGAACAGGGCAGGAGCGGGAGTGCAAGCAAGGATCAAATCCAGGAGTTTGTTTATCAAAATCCCCAGAGCTGCACCACCATATGTGCCTGGTTAAGTATAAAAGAACCACAGGTAGGTGAAATTAAAACTCTTCATTTCCTTGGCTGCGTGGAATTACAGATACTCAATGGCCACACGTGGTGGTGGTTTTAGGCTGTGCAGATGATGGTGAAGGTTCCCGCCATCAGAAAGTTCTGCTGGGCCGCTCTGCATAGAGCTCAGAGCTTCTGAAAAAGAACAAGCTGTAGTCCAGACGAGGATGATTACACGGTCTTTTGGGTGTAAATGTCAGAGTTTTGCTTTACAGTTTAGGGAACTTTCTGCTTCTTGAAAATGTTGGGTTTTAGTTCAGGGTCATAATCTGCTATTTTGTTAATTTCCTAGCATCAGTTCACAAAATTTGTATATGCTTCACTTCTTCCCCAGTTTACACACACACACACACACACACACACACACACACACACACACACACTCAATCCATGAAGCAGGCATAGTGGCTCCTTCCTGTAGGCCCAACCCTTGAGAGGCTAAAGCAGAAGAATTGCAGTGAGTTTAAGGCTAACCTGGGCTACATAGTGCGTTTGAAGCCAGTATGGGCTACAGAGTGAGGCTGTATCTACAAATGTTTTTTTCAAAGTTTCTACTCAATAATAATGGCCAAACTTGACACCAGGTACGTGTCTCAAAGCTCCATATATACTATACTTATTAATTTATGGTTTATAACAACTCTATGTGGTTGATATTCTTGCTATTTTTTTTTTGAGAATTCCATGTAAGAGTACTATATTTACATAGTTTCCATTGCTCGCTCTCCCTGCTCTAACTACTCCCATGTCACCCCACTCCTTCTTGGATTAATAACCTCTTGCTTAATTATTGTTGCGCGCACACACACACACACACACACCCACCCTACTGAGTCCACTGGTAGTGTTCATATATACGTGCATTTAGGACTAACCACTTGGGATGGATAACATACCAGGGGGCGTTTCTCTGGAGAAAATCCATTCTCCCTTTCACAGTGGCCATTGGCTGCCTGTAGCTCTTGATCTAGGGGTGCCGCTCTCTAGAATTCCCCCATTCATAGGGCATATTGACTGCTGAGGTTATCATGTGGGTCTTGTTTATGCAACCAAATTGTTGAGAGCTCATGGGTGTAGAAATTACTAATATTAATTCTCATTTTATAGTAGAGGGGACCAAGGCTCACAAAGTTATATAATTTGCTAACTTTCTTGGGTAGTGAATAAAGGATTTAAATTCTGGCTCTAGATTTGAGAACTGATTTACCTGCATTGTCTCTATCGACTCTGGGCAGGTGGAGAAAAGACAGCACATTGATTTCCTGAATCTAAAAGGAAGAAAGGAAGGAAGAAAGGAAGAGAGGAAGGAAGAAAGGAAAGAAGAAAGGCAGACTTCTAGTGTTTCCGTTCTACATTAAAGAAATTAAGACATCACAGACATCTTTTGATAGAATCCTTTACATATTTTGTAGTGTTTTGGGTCTTCATTTTGCACAGTGTCACAAATACTAAAATTTTATGGGCACAAAAACCATGATCAATAAGCAATCTTTTGTGGAGCCCATGGCCTGGACATCCGGTACGATGCTGGACAAGTGGCTAGAAAGAGAAAAAACATGTATCAATACATAATGATAAGCAAATCAATGTCCAATTTAGCAAAAAGTAATATGTGTCCTAAAGATGAGGTCTGCCCCTAGGAAGCACAAAGGTAACAATGAGTTAGCGTAAGGGGAAATAGTTCTATTGGTTTTGGCCTTATGATCTGAGCAGACTTTGAATGCTCTGGGGAAGAGGGGAGGCAAACCTTGGAGAAGGTCCCATACTCCTGCAGGGTAGGCACTATTTAATGTCTGAGATACACCTAGGCCTCTGTTCACCAGTTGATTAAAAAATTTAAACCTAAGATAGTCCTGTTTATAGTCAAACCCACAGAGACACTCATGGTCTCTTGTGTTTGTGTACACAGGTCATAGGTTGACCACAGATGTCTTTCCGGAGGAGCCATCCACCTTTTCTTTTTAACATTCATTTACTTGTGTGGAGTCAAGCGCATGGGTCACACCATGTGTGTGGAGGTCAGAGTTTCAACTCTGAAATCAGTTCTCTCATCTCATCTGGATGTGGGTTTCAGGAACTGAACTCAGGTCAACAGGCTTTCGTAGAAAGTGCCTTTACTAGCCGAGCCATCTTTCTGGTCCTGTTTTTGAGACTGGGTCCTTCTCTGGGATGTGGAGTTCACTGATTAGGCCAGGCTAGGCTCTCTGGCCAGCAAGCCTCAGGGACCTTCCTGCTTCTGCTTCCCCAATGCTGGAATTACAAGCACATGCTACTATGCTTGGCTTTCTATGTGAGTGCTAGATATAGAAGTCAGGCTTTCTGTGAGTGCATCGTGTGTGTGTGTGTGTGTGTGTGTGTGTGTGTGTGTGTGTGTGTGTGTGTGTGCATGTAAAGCACTTCAACAATAGGGAGACCTTCCTAGCCCTCATATGGTTGTATATGTGGCATAAATCACTGTGCCTATCTACTCTATGTATGTCCACATGCAATAAGTAAATATCCTCTTAGTGATTCTCTTCTGCCTTGGTAGTTCCCAAACATAGGTAACCTGGGAGAGGTGAAGATTAGGCAGGGTATTTGGTTATGATATTTGGGGGCTCATATGTAGGGCAAAAAGTATATCTGAACCCCCTACTGTGTTCAGAAACATTTGCTAGATGTCTGGGATGTGTGTAGAAAAAGAGGTGGTTCGGAATGGGACAAAGGTGCCATGATCCTTGTCTGAAGGGAGCTCAGGCTCAGTTCCCAAGGTGATTGCCACGTGTGAGTGGGTCAGGCTTTCCCCTTAGAGCTCACATTAGCATCAATTGGATCAGCAGTCAATTGGTCAGGGAATACTGGGGTGTATTCTTTTTATTGACTCAACAGAGTCAAGAGCCTTATTTCTGTCCTAGAAGGTCAGTTTACTTATTCTTTTACTGGTGGATCGGTAAAGATCAATGAGAAGATCAAGTCTGTATGCTTCGCTTAAATTGTCAGTTGAAAATATTTCCCCCTTTTCTGCTACCAGTGGGCAATCCCAGGCTTGCAGGCAAAATGTTGTACACAGTCTGGGTTGGTGTGATCAGTCTCCCTGCCTCCTTGCTTCCCTCCCTCCCTCCTCTCCTCCCTCCCTCTCTTTCTATCATTCATATCTAGGTGTTAGATATTAGAGTCACAAATAGTATAGATACAATCATTTCTGAGATTAATTGCTCCAAATAATATGCGTAGTGAGGAAGAAGAACATGGCTTGACAGATACTTTGCAGATGAAATGAAGTAAAAAATTATTGTGCATCCTTTACTGCTGTTTTTAGTAGTGCAAAGATTCTCTCTCCCCTGCCTTACTTTCTCCTTGAGTACATATGTGTGTTAATGTATATGCAGGTATGTATATGTGTGTGTAAGTCAGTGGTCAACTTCAGGTCTCATCAGCAGCTGTGCACTTTGTTATTTGAGGCAGGGTCCCTCACTGAGACATGGGACTCTCAGATAGGCTAGGCTGGCCGACCAGTGAGAGCCAAAGATGCCCTTGTCTTGGCCTCCCCAGTGCTAGGATTATAAACACACTACTCTGCTGAGCTTTAGTAGGGGCTGAGGATTGAACTCATGAACTCATGCTTGTACACCAAGCACTTTAACAGCTGAGCCATCCATCTCCTCAACCCTGAGAGTGCTTGCATTGTTAGGAAAGCATTTTCCCATCAGGTGTAAAAGAATAATTTTGGGTTCTAGAAACTCCAGAGTCTTCTACATTAGCATAATAAAAATCCGAATTTAAATAGATAATAGATGCATGACTGACAGGAGGAATAAAGAGAGGGATAGGAAAATGGGGGTGGGGAAGGGAAAGCAAGGAAACAAAGCTTGGAGAGGCAGAGGAAGTGTCTGTGAAGGGATTGGTTGAAGTGCTAACTTGTAGTAGGAAGAGGCAGGACAGCCACCTCTATCTTCTTCCATATTAAAAACGAGCCTCTTTTTCTTTTGTTTAAATACCTTTTCGTAGACTGGAGCTAACATATAGCCCCTCTTCCAAATAGAGATAGGTGCTAATCATGTCCACACCACTGAACGATACACTTAAAAATGATTAAGATGGCAAATTTTATGCCATGTATATATTTTCTTCTGTTAGTTAACTTGCTTGTGATAACCAGTTTAAAAGAGGAAGACTTGTCTTGACTTATGGTTTCGAGCTTATGATGCATAGTTCATTGGCTCTGTTGTTGTCAGTCTATAGTGAGGAAGTATATCAAGGCAGAGTGTGGAAGAAGATAGTGCTCTCTTTATGGAAGTCCAGAAGCAAAGACGTGAGAAAGGGGAGGGGGACAGAGGGGGAAAGAGAGGAGGAGGGAGGGAGGGAGGAGAGGAGAGAGAGAGAGAGAGAGAGAGAGAGAGAGAGAGAGAGAGAGAGAGAGAGTGTGTGTGTGTGAAGGTCCTAATATCTCCTTTGAGGATGTGCTCTCAGTGACCAAGACTTTCTTCCAGTAGCTCCCAAGTCCCAAAGGCTCTACTATTTCTCTGTAGTGTCCTTGGCTGGGGATCAAGCTTCAACACATGGTCCTTTTGGGGGAACATTCAAGAAACAAGTGATAGCATCTCTCAACTGAAGTAAATAGAGAAAGAAATGTAAACAGTTAGTGAAGGAACTGTTTGATTCACTCTAGTATAGAGAGTACTTCATAGTTAAGGCTCTTTATCCACCCAGCATATTTTTAAGCACCTACTATGTGCCAGGCAGCAGGCCAAGTATGCTTAGCATATATGATAGATGGTAATTAAATGGTCAAAATTTATATCCTTATCAAGTTTATGTTTAACCATTTTTGAGCATTTAAATATTTTCTTTTTCTAAGTTAAAAAAAGATTTTTGGTGGGTTATCCCCTCTCCCCCATGCCCTGGGAAATCAATCTCAGGGCCTTCTACATGCAAGGCAAATGTTCTACTATTGAGTTATTCCATCAAGCCTAAACATCAATATATAAAACAAGTGGAAGCAGTGAATAAATTCCTTGGGTCATTTAAAAGTCACTGAATGGGGAAGATTTCACTGTACTTGTTAAAAAGGACTGTTGAGCAGAAACTGCTAGGTACATCATCTGGGGCAGGGGCTCTTGAGTAAAATCCAGCTCTCACCTGTTCCTCTCTTTAAGGAGAGGGAGATGAGAAGAGAGAGAAGTGGTTTCATGAGCTCCATGTTTGACTCTGAGAGAGTTCAGGTGCTGGAGCCCAGGCATCTCAGTGCCATTTCAGAGCAGCCGGGCCAAGCTTAAAGAAACGCAGGTGTGATACCCTAGGACATGTTCACGGAGGTGCCTGGGGATGAGAGGGTGACACTTTTGCTTCACTTAGAAAAAATATTAATTCTGACTGTATAATCCGTGCCCACTTTAGCTATTCCCTTTGTACCTCAGACTCCCTGCCCGTCTAGGAGGCAGCCATAGCTAGTAGTTTTCATAGATCATAGATCATATCAGAGATACTGTGTTCCAACTGTTAAAGACAATGGCACTAATGCGTATAAGCCAGACAGTGGATGGATGATTCAAGGACAACAAAATGTTCATGTTTTGTAACTTTGTGTGCTAAGAGTTGTTGTTTGAAGGACCCTCCCAGGGGTTACAAGGGATCGTCTGAAGGTGAGGTCGAGTCAGGGTATAGGCTGATGCGGCACTCACGCAAGTTTGACAAGTTGGCTTCTCCTATGCGAAACAGACTACAGTCTCTGAATTATTTCAATTGATTTTTTTTCCTGGCGTCAATGTATTTTGCCAAGAAAAGGCAATTTACTTTATATTAGGCCATCCTCTTGCGTTTCTGTCATTTCCTGCTTTTTAGAATGCCCCGCTCGTTCATGCTCAGGGCCTCGCTCTCAGACACTTTATTTGCTTTAGAGCATCTCATTCAGTTTTGCCCTGAGCTCTCTTTCAATTTATAATAGCGATTCTATTTAGGCAATATGAACCCTTTTCCCCAAGGGGTTGGGTATTTCCCAGGCCTGGGTAGAGTAGGATTGTTTTGCCTAAAAGAAGCTCTGGGCTGATGTGCTGGTGTGGATTAAGGTCTCAGTGCTGGAGATCAGGAGATTGTTATAGAGTTGAGGACGTGCACACATGTCTATATACCAGTGGGTACATGCCACCAGCAGGAATACCCATGGTGTTTCTGCTTGTAATATCAAAATAAAAATATTGTACCAAAACCTAACTGTCTGCTAATAGGGAATTGATAATAAATTATAATATATTTATACAATGGAAACTAGCACAGTATGTTTAAAATATATGTCCCCACTTCTGGGCATAGACCCCAGAGACTCTGAATCAGCATATTGCATAAATACCTCCATACACCCATTCACTGCAGTGCTGTCAGGTTATGGAAACTGCCTCAGTGTCTGCCAATAGATAAACCGACAAATGGATATATGCACAATGGAGATTTATCCAGCTGCTAAGAGGAGTGAATTTATATTATTTGTTGGGAAATGGATACAGCTGGAGTTCATCATATGAAATGAACTAGGTCAGATGCAAAAGACAAACTAAACAGGTTTTCTTTCAGTTTTGATTCTTAGAATTATTATTTTTTTTTATTTTTCTCTCATGCAATACATCTTGACCACAGTTTCCCCTCCTTCCTTTCCTCCCAGCCCACCTCTCTTCTCCCTCAACACCACTCCTCTCCATTTCCCTTTAGAAAACAGCAGGTTTCCCAGGGATATGAACCAAAGATGGTGTAACAACATAAATTAAGACCAGGCACAAACCCTCATATCAGGGCTGGGTGAGGCAACCCAGTAGGAGGAAAAGGGTCCCAAGAGCGGGTAAAGGAGTCAGAGTCAGCCCCAACGCTCACTGTTAGCAGTTCCACAAAAAACGCCAAACTACACAACCACAGCATATTAATGCAGAGGACCTGGTACAGACCCATGCAGGCTCCAAGATTGCCATTTCAGTCTCTCTGAGCCCCTATGAGCCCTGCTTAGTTGATTCTGTGAGCTGTGTTCTCCTGGTATCCTAGACCCCCCTGGCTCCTAAAATTCTTCTTTCCCCTTCTCCGTGGAGTTCTCTGTCAACACATATGACATGTAAGCTGAAGAAAGGTCCTAGGAAAGAGGAGGGGGATTAAGGAGAAGGAGCAGCAGGAGGCGAATGTGGTCAAAGTACATAATACACCTGAAAGAAATTGTCTCTATGAAGCCCAGTACCGTGTACAATGAATATCAACCAATAAAAATATTTTAAAAATATCATCCATATTTCTTAATGGGGTAAGCATGGATGTGAGTGGTGGAAAATGGTTTGGAGAGTACGGTGGCATTTATATGAAGCTCAGAAGCCATGAGAGGGGGCTAGGGACACAGCTTAGTGGTAGAGCTCTTGTCTAGCACGCATAAAGCTCTGAGATCAAGCCCTCATAACACAGCAAACCCAATATTAGCTGTTGTTTACAGAAGCACATTGACTTTGTAGGTGTAAAAATATGCATTGGGGTAATTAACACAAAACAAAGTATAGCTTAACCTCTTTGGAAAAACAGAGGGGGGAGGGGGAAGGAGGGGTGCCAGAAACTTCATATGTATCTATGATGTTTTGTTTATTAAAACAACAACAAAAACCCAGAAAAGATCGGAAGCAAGCACGGCCTCACAGAAGATTGTTATCATTAAGTCTACAGATTCTAGCCTTTTAAAAGTCAGATTCTTGGCAAACTTTCCTTCTGGTGCTGCCTGTGAGTGACTATTTATAAAACAAGTCACCGGTGACAGAATGTATTGAGAGAAGAAGAGAATCAGGTAACTGGTAACAGTTTGCATTTAAATAGCCACAAAACGGGGCTGAGAGAGAGAGAAATAATTTAAGTTGTATTCCTTTCAGCTGTGGCTTAAGGAGAATCAGTCTTTTTATGATTAACTGCTGAAATAGGCGTTAATGTACATACAAGTCCCTAGGCTCTGGTTCTAGTTCCAATGGCTAGGTAGAGAAAAAACGTCAAGGATTCTGAGGTCTAGACAGAAGAGAAAAGCAATCCTTTCAGCTCTCTCGACCAACAGTGAACTTTAAGTAGACAGGACACCTGTGTAACTCCACAGTGTAACTGGCTGTTGAGTGTAGAGACTAACCAGGGACTGAGTGCAAGCTTCCCAGGGGCTATTTGAACCCCAAGGGAAACATTTCAGCGCTAACCAGTAAAGAAAAAGGTTAAGAACTGGGTTTTAATGGAGTCAGAAGAGTCCCTTTCTTCTTTAGAAGTTTTGTGTCACTTTTGGAACTGGAGAAAAAAAATATCAGTGAGGCTTTAAATAGTTTTTATTATTGATGAACAAGATGTGTATAATCCTCATTTTTAAAATATGAGGGTAGCTTTAGCCAAGAACCTCCATTTTATGGTGACCTGTTCCTGCCCGTTCTATTTATACTGTCTGTAGCTGGAACAGAAAAATCCCATCAGAATTTTAACAAGGTCTCCGTTTTCACCTGAATGCTATAAAAAGCCAAAGCAGAGCCCTACCTTACCAAGAGATCACGGCAGCCCCTGGGGAGTTGAGGGGTGTGAAGCAGAATAACTCTGGTGCCTGTATTTTGATTACCTTGGGGCTGGAAGGGACGGATGTCTAGAGGCAGCCAGGATTGGCCAGGCTGCCCTGAGCCACTGGGTTCCTAGTGGTCTGCAGAGGGAAAGGCACACTGTGCTTCTGGGTGAATGACCTTCTACTTTGGAGAGGGCTGACCCCTTGTGTATTCGGCCAGCTCTTCTCCCTTACCCCTCTCCGTGCCCGTTAACATTAACAAGGCAGAAGGGCGTTTATAGCTGGCTCATTCTGACTGTTGGAGGTGTTTTCTCTCTTGCCTGACGTTCGTCCCCCCAGTTACATCTGGGACTGCTCTTTGTCTTTAAGAAGCTTACTTTCCTTGACTTCCCAGGTACTATTCTGGCCTCCATCTTTAGTTTTATTATTATTTATTGTTTTTATTTTCAAGCATTCATAAGCTCATAGAGTAATTGTAAGTGAAGTACAAAGAATGTGTGAAACTCGAGGCTGAGCGTGGACAGGACAGGATGTCTCATTGGTCTACAGCGTCTCATTGTTTCCTACACTCAATGGACCAGAGTTTTGCATCCTACATTGCATCACCCAACTGACAGAGCAGTGCTCTTTGAAGGCAGAGAAGAAGTTCAGAGTCCCACACTCCAGCTCTGTTTTCCTTCTCTGTCCTTCTCTGGATTTTCTTTTCCAGCCTGTATGTGTATTCTACAGAATTCCACCTTTTTCTTTCTCCTCTTCCTCTTCTTCTTTTTCCTCCTCCTCCCTGTCATCGTCACCATCATCGTGAAACTCTTCCACGACAACGGCCATTTTCATTCCTCCTCATGACTAGTTGTGCTGGGCATCTATACTTCCCATCCAAGCATCTTACTGGTTGGATCTCTCCACTGGTCTCGTCCTTAGGTCCCAAGGAATGTAGCCCATATTTTGGTCCCTAGACCTTTTCCTTCTTTAGTTTTACATACTAGGAAATGACCTCGACACCTTTCTACTTGGTCTATCCAGAAACTAGAGGGTCATTTCAACGACTCTCTTCTCTCTTGTTCTCTTTGCCTAAGGAATGACTTTACCCAAGTCACCTACTGTTCATTTATCTGATCCCACCCAACATTGCTGCTATCTTTAGGCGCTGATCTCCTAGACGCCTGAAATTCTGGACTCCTCTGGCTTCCCCATTCTGCAAGCCTATCTTTTGTCAGTATTTTCCATTTAGAGTGATCATTCTTAAATACATTTTTTTTTTTTAGTTATCTCCATCCTTAAAACACTTCAGTGGCTTCCCATGGGTGTATAATCAAAATAAGGATCAAAATCCTCGCATTAGGCCTCCCTGGTCTGGGAACAAGCTCACTCCCTCTCCCATCTCAAGATCTTATTCTTTTACATTTCTCCACAATAGCTATTGCTCCAGCCAGGCATTTATTTATGTTTTGGAGGGCGTTTCTTAGGAAGTTCCATGAAAACCTTATTCTTCTTCTTAATTCTGCTTGCAAATTAGGCTGGTCATTGCTTACCAACTCCAGAGGAGCCAACATGTCTTACCTCCTCCTCCTCCTGTTCTTACCTAATGCCCCCTGGTCCCCATGTGCAGGGTAGAATTGGCTTATCTTCCCCTTAGGCTTAGTGCACATCTAGGACACTTCCTTCCAACCAACAGTGCTGCTTGCTTATATTTATTTGCTCCCTTGTATGTTTTTCTATTTTTTGAGACCACCGAGGCATTTTTAAAGATATTTTTGCTTGTTTTATGCGAGGCAAATATGTAATTCAGGGACTATGATAGGTACCTATAGTAATAAATACCTGCAGACTGAACAAAAGACCTAGCCCAGTTAATACAGTAGACCTGGAAATCTCATTTAAAAGAGACTTAACAATTTTACTGGACTAGAGGGATTCTCTATTAACAGGCTCATGCTGTGAATTGTTTTTGTAGTGTATATGATAAACTCCAAATTGTTTCCTTTTAAAAAGGTTGGTAGTTTCTTTTTTAATTAAAATTTAAAAATAGTTTTGTTGTATTTTATTTGTATGGGCGTTTTGCTTGTATGTATACTATGGTGGTTTAAATGAGAATGTCCCCCTGTTGGCTCAGATGTTTGAATTCTTGGTCCCCAGATTGTGGTACTATTTAGGTAAGTTTAGGAGGCGTGGTCTTGCGGGAGGAAGTGTATCAGTCGGGGGTGACATTTTGAGTTTGTTCTCTCTGTCTCCTGCTTGTGGTTAAAATGTATGCTCTCAGTTCCCACCTCTAGCCACCAACCTTGACTTCTGCCTTATTTTCCCAAGGGAAAGACATCTCTCTGGAACCAAGTAAATGCTTCCTTCTATAAGCTGCCTTGGTTATGGTATTTCATCACGGCAATAGAAATGAACTAATACATGCCATCTCTGTGCCATTCATTTGCCTGGTGGCCACAGAAGAGAACACTGGAGTAGAACTGGAGTTCTAGATGGCTGTGAGCTGCCACGTGGGCGCTGTGAATTGAACCCGTTCCTCTGGAAGAGCAGCGAACGCTTTCTAACTGCTGAGTTATTCCTGCCCACGGCAGGTTCTTAACACACCCATTCCATAAGTGGAGATTTAAAGTTTGGGTTATTTCCTGGAGGGAAACCTCTTCGGTTTGATCTTGATCACTTAGTTCATTCTCCTTCCCTCCTCTAGGCTGGTCCTTCCATCCAGAGTATCAATAGATAGAAGTCCACCTCCATTTCTGTTCTTGCTGTGAATCCAAACTTACATGCAGGTCTTTTACTCACGCATCCAACCACTGTCCTAGGATCCAGTTACAGATTCTGAATAGCTCTCGCAGGGTTATCATCAGGCTGTCTCCAAAAAGCCTTGCTCCAAAGCGTCCATTTAAGGCAGCCTTCTTTGATCTCTTGTATTGATACTTTTTCATAGCTGTGATCAAAATACCCGAGGGAACACTACAGATGGAGGACTTATTTATTTTGCTGACACTTTCAGAGATTTCAATCCACTGTCCTTGGCTCATGGTGGTGGGAGCACGGGGCACAAATACCTCGTGTTGGAAATAAAGCAGGCAGAAAGTAAAGGGGCCCAGGGCAACCTTCAAAGGCGCAGCTCTCGTGATCCTCTTCCTCCAACCAGGCCTCACCTTCCAAAGTTTCTAGAATCACCCCAAATCACGCCACTAGCTGGGGACCAAGTGTTCAACACACAAGCATATGAGGCATATTTAATAATCCAACCATAATAACTTTCATGGTGATTTTGGTTTAATAACAACCAGAAAATAGACTGTGCCTACTGTAATTGCTTCTATCTGCGTCTATTTCAGCTTATCTTGTACAACTTTCAAAAGTACTGTGTTAGCCACAGTGCACCTGCAAGCACCTGCTCCTGGTTCTCTCCCGCATCCTGTGAGGATCTTGCTGCTGTCCTCTGTCTCGAGCTCCTGGACTCTTAAGGCACTCTCTGCTTGACTCCTCACCTCCTAATCTAGTCTTTTGTCAGTGCTTTCTATTCAGAGTGATTTCATGCAGCTCTAACCACCTGACTTATTCATCACTTGCTTTAAAAAAAAAAAAAAACAACCCAAAAACCTCAGCAAACCTCTCAGAGGCTCTCCCATCACCTACCAATCAGCAGCAGGCCTACCTGTGGTCCTTGTCAGGTTACAATGTGGCATTCATTCCCTCAAAAGGACTCAGGGAGAAGAAGGTATCCTGGCTAGCTGACACACCCATGGTCATGGAGACCAGTGGGTTCTAGCTCAACAATAGATCTGAAGGCTGTTTTTCCTCAGGCTCTCTCAGAGGAGTGGATTCACTTTGGAAATGGCAGGATGGTCACCCCCACAGTCAAGGTTGTAAAGACTTCTTCAGATCTGCCAATGGCATAGCCCATTGCCATCTAATTTAGATAAGTAGAGTAATTCTTTTGCTGTCAACAGATAAATATAGACACAGCTGCATTGCTTCGCTGCTTAGCCCGTGTCGAATAAATGATTCATAGCAAGGGAACATTTTCTGTGACCACTGTAATTCCTGGATTTATATTAGTTAAGTCTACGCTGGGTCAAGCTGGGGAACATTTTTTAGCACTCTCTGCCCATGTTATATAAAGTGCTATTGGCCAAAATTAAGACTGCACATTCAGTAGTGACCGTCAGACATTTCAACTGAACGTGTGCTTTGAAAGGCTTAGCGGTCAAAGTTAATTGCAAAAGCTGTTTAAGAGGGATGTAATCATGCGTGTCTTGTAAAACGGTAGGTAACCTTTGCCCTGGAAAACTCTTTTGTGTGTGTATTTGAAAGCCTGTAAGAACCCCAAGGTTTATTTTTCGAAGTGAAGAAGGTATTTCCTTCCTTTAGGTCAGCAGAGTTGCTAACATTTTCGAGGAGGCTGTTTATACTCCTGTGCCTCTAGCATGCCTGTATGGACTTTTATTACACATATCTGTGCCGGTATGGTGGCTGCTGGACACGTGTAGATCAATAAACTGCTAAAAGGAGAGATGCTTCAGAGACCATAATGGCTTCTTCACAGAAGACAGCTCATCTCCCAGGTGGTGAAGTGCATTTAGGAATAACAGCCATGATATTCCCGTCTCAATGATAGTCCTTGTTACTTAGAAGGAAGAAGTAAGGCTCTGCAGGTATCCTGACCTGCCATGGAGACGGCAGCAGGTTAGTAGGCATACAGTCTGGGAGAGCTGCTGTCCACCGTGAGAGCAGAAACCAAGGCACGCCCAATTTGCTCTCATAGACATTCCCAGGCCCAGACAGAATCAGATCCCTTGACATCAAACATCGCTTGATTAGAGTCATTTTCTGTTGTTCTCGTAATCAAGAACGTTCTTGTAATCTGAACGCTGATTCTGAAGAGAACTGGGTAAGCTTGCAGTCAGCATCGGTGAGGACTGTGGGAAGGGGAAGGACCCGGCAGTGAAATCTCATGGCTAGAATTGGTGTTTGATGGAGACATACAGAAGGTTGCACTGAGTACCTTGGTTAAGGTTCTGAAGTTGAAGGCTGGGGACAAACAGAACTACCTGTGCTGCGAGTACATGTGTGCAAGTGAGGCCTGAGGTGCGTATGGGATAAAAGTGCAGCGGCTTTCTTCACTGGAGCAGTGGTTTCCCTTCGTAATGCGTGTAGAAATCACGCAGGTTGTGTAGTTTGTTAGTTACTCAGTGATTGTCGAGCACCATAAATGCCAGGGTTTGTATTAGGAGCTTAGGGTACAGTCAAACACTAAGTAGTCAAAACACCGACTCCATGGAGCCTACATTCCAGTGAGAGACATCGGAAAGTAAGAACACAAAAAGGCAAAATGTATGGTACCTGAGAGAGGATTGATTGGTGCTGAGAAAGAATAGGAAATACAAGATAGTGGGTTGAAGTTGTCAATGGCTCCTCTGGTCTCGGGATCATTTAATCTTTCACCCTTTACTAAAGATTTTTTACAAAAATCTTTAGTAAAGGTGTAAAGTTTACAAGTAAAGAGAAGCAAGGCTTTAAATGGAGCGGCCCCTGGGAAAGTGACCTTTCAATAAAGGCCTAAAGGGTGCAAGGAACCAGACTTGGGGAATATCCGAGGAGAAACTTTTGGGAGTAACAAGGGTAGTGTCACCAGTGGTGGATTTGGCTAACATGCTGGAAGAACTCAGAGAGAGCAGAATAGGGCAGGGACATGCAAACGAAGAGGCTTTTACAGTCTCTGGATGCTGGAGAAGAACTATCCTACATAACATCTGAAGGGTACAGAGGAGGAAGATGGGACTCTACTGTAGGACTTGAAGACAGGAGTGACATGACTGCATTTATGGCTCAAAAACATCACAGTACTGGCTCAGTTGATGGGCGCAAGCTTAGAGGCAAGACCAGCCAACAGAGATGGCAGCCAGAGTTGGAACGGTGGAAGAAGACAGGAGTCTAGAAACATTGTGGATGGAAAGTTGTCAGGGTTGGTTGTTGGGTCAGTGAAAGGAGGGTAAGAGGTCAAAGATGATGCTTCTTAAAGGAGCTGATTCTAAGTTTTAAAAAAGTGTGATAGCCGGGCTGGGAAAGTTAGACCAAGAGAAACAGAGTTTCGAAGTTAGAGCGTTGTTGAAGGCATACCTGAGGAAAATGATGATTCCTAGGCAGAGAGGAAACTGATGATACAGAAAAGATGGATGGAGAGGAACAGCCAGAGCTACAGCTGGAGAGGCTGAAGTAGGAAGGAAGGCAGAGAAAAGGGCGGGGCAGCAACACACTCCAACAGGAAGTGATGCTTTAGGCAAGGTAGGGGTAAGGAAGTTGAGGCTACCAGTCATCTTGCCTATGTATGGAATGATTTGAGCAAAGGCCTTTACGTTTTTAATCACTAATTAGAAAGGGGCTCTTAATGGCAGTCCTGAAAGAAGGATTGCAGAGTGAAGCTGGATTACTGCAGTCTCTCAACACATGGCAGTTGGCTTTCTGCTTTAAAAAACAAACAAACAAGCAAACAAACAAACAAACAAACAATCAAAGATTGGCGATCAGTGTGTCCTGGTTGTTCTAAGCACCTGATGGTGGTTCGCACATTCTGAGACATTTTTGCCCGTAGGTGTTAGCTGGGATGGGGCCTGAAGTAGGGCATTCATTCACCAAGTTTAAAAAGATTTCTTTGCTTAAAGAGATAGGACAGGGCCGGGGAGATGGCTCAGTGGATAAAGCATGTAGAAGCAGGGGTGGATGGGGTCATAATACATTGTATACATTTGTGAAATTCTCAAAGAATAAATAAGAACGCTTAAAAAGAGATGTAGGTGTGTACAGCAGGCCTCCTGTAATCCCAGCACTCCTGTGGTGGAGACAGGACTTCTGAGGCAACATGGCTAGCTAGGCTAGTGGAATCCATGGGCTCTGGGTTCAGCAAGAGGCCCTGATCTAGTAAAGAGAGAACCTTCTGGAGAGCAGTGGAGGAAGATACCTAATGTTAGTCTCTGGCTTCTGCATGCACACATGTGCACTTGTACCCTTGTACGTATAACCCCTCTCCCTACACACGTGCAAACCACATACATAGGCATAATGCTAAAAAACAAAACAGAACAAAAAAAACCAAACTGGAAGCAAAGACAAATGAAATAGAGAGCTAAGACAGTTTGTCCTAAACCCTACATCTCTCTTGCTAGCTGCTTCCCCTGTAGGAATCTGTAACCATTGGCTTCTGCAGCTTTTCACTTAATAGCTCCATTCTAATTAGAATTTTAGGGTGCTTTGGCTCTGATGACATTGGCTCCCTCTCTTGTTTTCTTGCGATAAAGCGGCTTTATTTTCAGGCTGAATAGCCACATTCTTGCCTTGTCATCCCTAAACGCTGCACCGTGTGCACATTTGCATTTCAGCGTCCAAGTGAATGACAGGGGCCCACGGTCCTGCAGACATCACCTCCTCTGTCTGTTACACTGTAAATTTCAGAGGGAAACAAAGCCCAAGGATTTCTAGTAATTTCTCAGCGACAAATATATTTCACAATTAGTATAGGAATTAAAGTCACAATGCCTTCTCTCCTTGGAAAAAAGAGAGACTGGCTATATTACAAAAATTATGAGCTTACATTTATAGGTAATCACTTTGCAGGCTCTTTGAAAGGGTATAGATGCATTAGTCTCTTTTATTTCTTCCCTGGGGATTCGAGGGCTTGGGATTGCAGGAGAAACTCCAAGTGCTAAAGGCAGCAATAGGTGCAGGTAGGATATAGGGTTTTCCCTCTGCCTCCACACCCAGAAATGGAGGGAGTGTCCCAAGTTAGAAGCCACTTGGGAACATGGTCCACTAAATCTGTGATTTCACCTAACTTTGACTCTCCCCTCTTATCCCTTTGGTTTAAGTCTGAGACTTCTTGCTTCTATCCACGAGCAAGTAGGTCTTGCCTGAATACCATAAAATGACTTTTAGGGTGCATGGCATGACCAATTTTACCCTTTCAAGGTATTGGGAGCGTTCTAGCAAATGGCTTTCCCTGTTAGGTTACTGTGGGTTCCCTGTCAGCTGTCTCAGTTCAAACTTTCGTGTGTGTGTGTGTGTGTGTGTGTGTGTGTGTGTGTGTGTGTGTGTGTGTGTGTGTGTGTGTACATACATGCATACGGAAACCAGGATTTGATGTCTGGTGCTCTCTCCCACCCCACCTTACTTTGTGAGATAAGAATCTCACTTGGAGCTCATTAATTCAGCTAGACTGGTTGGCCAATGAGCATAAGAGACCCGTCTTTGTCCCCCAGTGCTGGTTACAGTGATGCTGTGCCTGGTTTTTTTTTTTTTTTATGTAGGTGCTGGGGAATCTGAACTCAGGTCCTCATACTTGAGCAACAACTGACTGATTCACCTGCTCACTCCCAATCATGTTCTTTCATCAGTACTTTTTTAAAAAAACACCCAAGCTACGAATTGCTTCAGCAACATGCTTGACACGTGAAGATTTGTGTTTTCCCAAGAGTCTTTTTTTTTTCCTTTGGCTCTTGCAGAATGGAGCCAAATCTTGGATTATTGTCCTTTGGAGTGTTGTTTAACCACCTTATTCTAGAATGGTGCCTCATGGTGCTGGGTTACATTGGGGAATGCCTGTGTTTTCCTGCTTTATACTCATGCCTGTTGCTATACTTTGGATCTTGAATGCCCTCTTAAAGGCCATGTATAAAAACAATCTTGGTCCCGAGTGCAGTACTAAGGGATGTGGTAGATCCTTCAGGAAGAGGGACCTGTTAGGGGAGGGGTATGCTCTCAATGGGGATTGTGGAAAACAGCCCCTTCTTTCTCTTTGGCCATGATCAGAGCAGCTTTTGCTGCCGTACATTTCTGACATTGCCATCCAGCATGCTTGCCAGAGACTCCAAGCACGGAGCCTACCCAATCTTTGAGTAGGATCTAAAGCCATGAGCCCAGATGAATATTTTTTATAAGTTCAGTATATCATGTTTCTTGTTATCCTAATGGAATACTGACACCTTTTATTTTATCCATGGAAGTTTCCAGATGACTGAACAGAGACATAGGGTGATGATGATGGGTCAACACAACCAATCTGTGTCTGCCCATCAACACGGATGGCCTGAGATGTGGTGTCTGGAGTGGAAGGCGTGGAATGATTAGCATCTTGACCAGATGGTTTTCCCTTTTCTCCACATTTGGCATTCCTCTAAACGTGAGGGAGAGCAAGCTTGATGGGTAATAGTCCACTGTATTTTAAATCATATGTCAAATGATTGAACATGGGACGAAGAGTGGGTCTCTGTCTACTCTACTGCTCTCCCTTTATATAGATTCAAAGCCAGATTATTTTATACCAATAATAAACTGCCTGAAGTTCGGGATGGCCATGTGGGAGCTCTCTGTCCCACCAAGTCCCTCTGTGTTCTAGTTTCTTCAATCTTCTATTTGGATGCTGATATTCTGGGTGACTTAAGAAGCCCTGGACTTAGGATGGTAAACTCCTGGAATGATAATATCTGAACACAAGAAACAGTGACCTTTCCTATTTGGGTAGCCATCTAGACTTCAGTAAGAAACATACTTGGCAGTTAGGCCAATAAGAGTTTAGAGTGTGTTTGCTATAGTAGCCAAAATGCCATTATTTACTAATGCACATAACAATTCATGATCCTGGTTCAACATGGCATTGCAGCTACTATTAAGATAATGTAGAAACCCTTTGTCCAACAAACGCTTGTTTTTTTTTTGTTGTTGTTTTTTTTTTTTCTTCCTAGGTCAGCATTGTAACAGGCTGTGTATTCATTGTTATGCATTTGTAACAAAATTTGAAGAAAAAGATAGCTTCAGTCATTGTCCTTCTAAATTTTTACCTATTGTCAAGGATAGTTTAGCCTGATTTTGGTTATTTATTATTTCAGAGCGGACAGTGGTTTGCCAGGATCTCTCCATGGTCCTGAAAATTTTATATTTAAAATAAAAAATCCATTAAATTTGTAATTCTCTCCTTTAAACCTTGCACCCTGGCATTCATTGAAGTCTTTCCTGTAAAGTCTACCTACTGGTGGTTCTTTCTTCCTTCAACAACCATCCTTTCCTCTGGGGTGAGCGTGCCAAAGTTATCTGTTCATACTGTTCTGACTCATGATGTTAGAAACAGTAAAAGTCATGCTTTAAGTTCCTTTACTGTTAACAAACAGTGAGTTTTTCCCAGTCAAAAGGGTCTTTTCTGTTCATCATCCCCCCAACTTGATAATACCTCTGCTAACTGAAACTTGTCACTGAAAAAGTTTCCCAATATAGTGAGGACACTTTCTTCCAGCCCTAATCACTCACAGTAGATTGAATATGGACTTCTTATATGAGATTTATCAGGTTTTAAAGGGCACAATTTACTTAATGTTTTAGCTCTGTAAAAAGATGCCATTGTTATTTTGAGATAGTATGGACACTAAAACAATATGGACTCTTCTAATCCATATCCTAAAAAACAATATGGACTCTTCTAGTCCATATCTTCCCATTTTTTGGGTCTTCTTCAATTTCTTGATTTTTAAAAATTTATGTGTATGGATATTTTGCCTGCACATGCACGCCTGGAGCCTGAAGAGGCCAGAAGAGAGGATATCAGAGTCCCTGGAACTGGAGTTACAGGTAGTTGAGAGCCACCATGTGGATTCTGGGAACTGAACTTGCCCTTTTAGGTAGGTGCTTGGGTTTGAACTCTGGTCCTTATGCTTGTGTGGCAACCATTCTACTGACTGAGCTATCTCTATAGCTCTTAATTCTCTTGTAATGAATTAAAGTCCTTTCTGCTTTCCTTCCTGTTGGAGCCCTTCATTTCAAGGAGTAATCTGAAGAGAACCCTTTATTTTTAGTGGCAAATGACTCATAAAGCTCAAGGTCTGGTTCTCCCTAGGAGGATTTGCTACAGATATGGAGACTAAGATTTAAGGTAAAGAAACACATTCTCAATGTGAAATTTAAGCCACGGCATGGGGTAAATATTTTGTGGTTGCACACTTCTTTCCAGTATTATTATAAACAGCTACCCTCTTCACCTTCTTAAGTGTTTGCCTCCGGTTAAGGGTTTGCATAGTAATTTACTCTGAATTGGATTGTCACCTTGCTGAGTGGACTTATATACAGCTAGCAAGTGATTGTTAAAGAACCATACCCAGGTCCCTCAGAGAAGGACCCTCAGAACAGAGCTTCCTGATCGATGATATCCCTGTCTCTTGGTTGAGCATAGGAGTTGGGTTTATGCTGCTGCAGATCTACAAGGTAGCAGTTTCATATGTAGCAATCCAATGAACACACCATTGTCTTTGATCGCAGGTCTGATGATTACTAAAAAAACTCACTGTGTTTGTCTGAGCCACATCACTGACTCCTAGGTCCAGTCCCCTTGAAGCTTTTGTCTGTGAAGTGGCCATTGTCACTTGGACATCTTAAGAAGATGAGGATTTTACAACACCAACTTTACGTTTTTAAAAACTAATTTCTTTTTTTTTTTTAAAAACTAATTTCTAAATTGGTATGCAAGTCACCTTTCTGTAGTTGTTATAAAAATGCCAGAAACTGTTAACCTATAAAGAGGGGTACTTTATCCAGGTTCACCATTTTGAGGGGTTCAGTCCTTGATTGTTTGACTCTATTGCTTTGGGCCTGGGAGGCAGGACATTATCGTGGAGTGTGTGATAAAGGTACCAGCCCATTTCATGGTGGTAGGATACAGAGAAACAGGAAGGGGACAGGGTTCTAAAACTAAAACTATGGCATCAAGTATGATTGGTTGAGCCAGTGTTCTGTAACAAGGTGTCTTAATGATTTTTCTATTGCTGTGACAAAGCACTGTGACCAAGGCAACTTATAAAAGAAAAGATTTAATTGGGGTTATGGTTTTGGAGTGCTGGAGTCCAAGACGGTAGAGCAAAGACACAATGGTAGGAATGGCTGAGAGCTCACATCTTGATCCCCAAGCAGGAGACAGGGAAGGGCACACTGGTAATGGCACATGTCATTTGAAACCTCAAATCCCACCCCTAGTGGCATACTTCCTCTAATAAGGCCACAACTCCTGATCCTTGTTTTATCCACTGGGAACCAAGTATTCAAACATTGGAGCCTCTGGGAGCCATTCTCTTTCAAACCCCTACACAAGGCATGATTGGGGATTATTGATTCTACCTTTTGTTAGAACGTCTGATTAAGTGGTCATTTTCTCCCTTAAAGCACTAACACTGTACTCTCTGTAAGTGCAAACACTGATGCCAGCAAGGATGAGAGATGCTAACATTGTTTTATAACTAGCTTGGAGAAGACAGCAGGCTGAACTTAATGGCTAGAGACACAGGACAACTGGTTAGCCTCCCGAGATGTTCCTGATTAAATCTGGTGCTCTCGTCAGCATGTGGTTGTGTTATTTTAGTTTACATAAATTTATAGAAGTCCAAAAATACTCATATTCTTATATAAACACAAGCATGTCCAACCAAATAGAAGTTACTTTTAGCCTTTCTGGAGCCTGTCTGTAGATTTAAGTATGTAACATATATAACAGGCTGATTTTGTGTGTTTTATAAACCAGGACTAAAATTGTTCCCCAAGAAGAATTCTGAATTTTTTTTGAACAATGGAATAATTATAATATAGGCCTCATATTTAACGTACTTAAATGTCTCTGGGAACACCTCATTGAATGCACATGTTCTGGCCTTTGTTTAAAGCAAACAGATGTCTTTATGGACTCTGTCTACTTTGTAAGTTGATATTCTTTTACTGCAGATTTCTTAAGGTCTTAAGATAGGAAAAATTAATTTTTAAAACCTTTATTTGAATTCTGTCCTAAGTTATTAAAATAACTCTTTGAGATAGAATCTCTCGAATATTAGGTAACTCAACAAATTCTAAATCTGTCACCTACAAATTTGGGCAAAAATATTTTGGCTCTTTTTAACCTAATTTGGATTTGGCATAATTACACTAAATCTGTTGCCTGTTGTCTAATTCTTAATTAATTAGTTAATGAATGACAATAAAATATTTCATGCAGTCTTTGTTTTTCTGTTTAACCTTTAAAAATTAGAATAATGGAGTTTTACCTCTCGTGTGTGTCTGTTTTGGTCAGTGTTGACATGGCAACGTTAATTTCTTCAGAGACAGACCTCACTGTGGATTAAAGAGCCTTAGGTGGGATGGTTGAAGGATCAACTCATGTTTTCTCTGGTGCGGGTGGAGATGCTTCTAAAACTGGGGGAAGTCTAGGGTTTTTTTTTTTTAGCAATTCCTTGGTGTTTCTGGTGACTTGGAAGATGCTATCAGTGTCATAGTCCAGAAACACAATTTATGCTGCCTTAGTGGTCATTGGACTTCATCTGATGGCAGCAAACAAGATAGAATGGTAGAGCCTGGTGGGTAATGGTCAATTAGTGAAACAGATACACACATACACACATATACATACATACATATATACATACATACATACATATATACATACATATGTGTGTGTGTGTGTGTGTGTGTGTGTGCATGTGCACAATGTATCCCTTAAAATATGCTCTATTTTAAGGTAGCAAACATTTTCTTTGTTTTGGGCTTTTGTTTTTAATGACTGTGTTGTAATAAAAAAAATTACATCACCATTGTGTCCAATTAGCTAGAAAAATGAACAATCTGACCTAGGGGTCCTTTCTCAGCCTTGCCATTCATTACCCTCCATCTTTTTTCCACTTGGAGTTACCGGGCAGTGTTTGTGTGCGTGTGCATGTGCATATGTGCGTGTGCATGTGTGTGCATGCACCCTATGTTTACTTATATGGCAGAGAGGGTTTAAATCTTTTTTAGTAGGTTTGATGGGGATGTTTGAGGTGAGAATCGGTGAAAAGGAGGAGGGCCGTGGGAAAGTAATTGCTACTTGGTGGCAGAGCAGGCACTGTAAAGAGGTTAGCAACCCTTTTCTTATTGCCTGCAATGCAGGGATTTTGTAATTAGTAGTTTCATTAGAGAGTGTGAACGACTATTAAATGGGTCAGCCAAACAAAGCATTCATTGTATTGGAAAATTTACTGTAATCAGATAGAAAAAGTACTGGTTTTGTAAATCATTTGTCAGGATGGGGAGAGGTTCCCTATTTGGAACCCTTCTCTTATTAAAAAGACCCTCTTCAGGCTTTAAAAGTCTAGGTCGTGGTAGTTTGGAGGCTCCACTGGCCTCTCCCAGGGAGGATCTACTGCGTGGCTTCCCCTGTCTAGTAGCACAAGGCACGTTTTTTTCCATTGATGGAGACTGGCAGTCCGCAGGTTTTGGGGGGTTGGGACAGTTGTGCTTGGCAGTGGTCCTGCCGTTACAGATTCACTCTGTAGCTCTCCTACACTGCTGCTATAAGGCCAACAGGAACGTGCTAGCTCCTAAGCATATGCGAGTTTCCTGGCGTAGAGAACGCTTATGGGGCTTTGCCCACACACCAACTGTCTGTTTAGGAGTAGCTGTCCCTATTTTTTAACCATATTCACACTTTGTCGATCTGGAGGGGTACAGTGTATTTTAATCACGCCCCGAGGCGGCTTTGTGGCTAGGTTAATTATAACCTTCTCTTATATTTGCACAGTGTTTTTCAGACTTAACAGTTCTCCACTTACCACAGATCCTTTGATTTCTCAGGCTTCCTTGAGGTAAGCAGGGCATCTCTGCTTCACAGAGGGAAAGGGAGAGGCGTCCTGAACTAAATCCAGTTGTCCAGTTAAGCAGCTAAGGTATATGGGGCCAGGTTTCAGGAGTCCCTGTCTGGGCCCCTCTCCATCACAAGTTACCAATTTCACTGTTCTCCAAGGCCCTTTGTTCTGGTGAGTTCTTTGTCCACTTGATACAAGCTACAGGCATCTAGGAAGAAGAACCTCAATTAGGGAAGTGTCTCTATGAGATTGCCTATAGGCAAGTTGTGTGTGTGTGTGTGTGTGTGTGTGTGTGTGTGTGTGTGTGTGTGTGTGTGTGTGCATTTTCTTGATTAATGGCTAATGTAGGAGGGCCCAGTGGCGATGGTCCTGAGTAGTAGAAAAATGTGGGCTGAGCAAGCCATAGAGAGCGAGCTTGGAAGCAGCACTCCTCTGTAACCTCTGCTTCAGTTTCTACCTTGGGCTCCTGCCCTGAAAACCCTGGAGGATGGACTCCCGGCTGTAAGATGAGAGAAACTCTCTCCTCCCCAAGCCGATTTTGGTCATGGTCTTTATCCCAGTAGCAACAGAATATGGCAGTCAAAAGCAAAACTAAGATACTCATGCCCCTAGCATGCTCCTAGAGCTTCTCTCAGACCTTCCTGGATCCCAAGAACCACAATCCAGTCATTAGGCTTGGTGGCAAGTACCTTTACCTGCTGAGTCACCTTGCTGGCCCATTCGGGATTTTCTCTACTGCTGTCTTCTAGTCTGTTCTCAGCACCCCATTTTCTATCAAGTGTGGAGGAACAAAATGAATGCCCTCCCAGTATGTCAGTTCACCTCTCCTGTGACCTTCCACAGGCAGGAGTCAGTCACAGCTGGGGTATAGATTGTGGGGGCAGAAAATGAGAAGCGCACTGGGTCCTAGCCTGGGACAGCCAGGCTGAGGCTGCTAAGTACCAGGGGCAGCTACTTTGTGGCCTGTATCTTCTTTGATACAAAGTTAAAACCCAGGTGCATTTTGGTTTCCCCCATCAGTTTCCATTTCTTCTTATACCCTGCTACAATTAGAGTATGTGCCACAATACTTTAAAACCTACTGTGATGCATGTGGATGCCTGTCCTATGGGACTGCGAGTCATCTGAAGGAAGGCACTGGATCTCATTTGTCTGTTTATTCCTGTATCTGACTGGCCCATAGAAGGTGCTCAGTAAATGCTGGTTGACTGAGTTACATCTTTTATTTGTTTGTTTATTTTAAAGTCATTATTTTGGCATGTATCTCAGGCTGCCCTTGAACTTGCTACTGTGTATCCCAGGTTCATTGGCTTTGAACGCATGGCAATCTTTCTGCTTCAGCCTCCCCAAAGCTGGGATTAGTTAGAGGCATTCTCGTTACTCCCTGGGACTCAGTGAGTGGAAAGTTTGGAAGGAGGACTTAGACTGTTATTTATCTTCAGAGAGCTTTTGGGAACAGAATGGAAGCATTTTGAATTTGTATAATAATGAGAAACTTTGAAGTCGTACCGTGAATGTTTTTCCATCTGTTTAACAATAGTGTTGCTGACACATTTTCCTTTTAAGATTTATTTATTGGCAGATTTTACTAAGACTGTATTAGTGCAGGGATTATGTTTTTGTTTCCCTACTAAGCCCTTATCAGTGCAAAGAAGACAGAGTTGCCTGGATTCAGGATCTTTGCAGGAACCATGTCCCCTGCGTTGGCCCTGTTGAGGCAGCATACCAAAATGAAAACAATTTGCTCCCTTTCTCCCACACCTACCCTACCATGAGCCAAGAACAGGCAAATCCATGCACTTTCAGAACTCACATTACCCGTTCTTAATTAAGTGGAGCCAAATCAGAACCGTTACGGGCCGAGCCTACAAGAAACAGGGTTTGCTCTTCCTGGGTCTGCTGAGATATGGGGGTGCGCCCTGGGTAGGTGGCAGGGCTGGAGGTTCACAGGATTTAGCTGAGCAGGCTCCTGCTGCTGTAGAGGTGAAGCACCCTTGTTTTCAGCCATGTAGGTCATGCAGTGGCAAGCTGACGTGGGCCTCCTGGGGAGCTCCAGAAAGCTTTCTACTGTCAACAGGAGATGTGAGAGTCCTCTGCAGATGACAGAGACACATCAGTAGGTGCAAAGGAACATGACCAAGCCAGTGAGTATCCTTTGTGGGTCTGAAGATGTAATTGAACTTTCAGGATTTTTGTCCCTTCTACCTGCTGTTTTCTTTCTTTGTTTTGTTTCTTTAATGATATAATTTTTTTTTTTTTTTTTTATTGGAGTTTTAAAATTTGCAATTCAAATGTTATCCCTTTCTCAGTTTCTCATCCATAACCCCCTATCCCCTCCCCCTCCCCCTGCTTCTATGAGGGTGTTCACCCATCCACACCCTCCTTCCCGCCTCCCTGCCCTGACATTCCCCTACACTGGGACATCGAGCCTTGGCAGGACCAAGGGCTTCTCCTCCCATTGATGGCCAACAATCTCCTCCAGAGATGGCCATCCTCTGCTACATATGCATCTGGAGCCATGGATCAGTCCATGTGTACTCTTTGGATGGTGGTTTAGTCCCTGGGAGCTCTGGTGTGTTGGTGTTGTTGTTCTTATGGGGTTGCAAACCCCTTCAGCTCCTTCAATCCTTTTTCTAACTCCTCCATTGGGGACCCCATTCTCAGTCCAATGGTTGGCTGCGAGCATCTGCCCCTGTATTTGTCAGGCTCTGGCAGTCTCTCAGGAGACAGCTCTATCAGGCTCCTGTCAGCATGTACTTCTTGGCATCGACAATATTGTTTGGGTTTGGTGGCTGTATATAGGTTGGATTCAAAGGTGGGGCAGTCTCTGGATGGCCTTTCCAGTCTCTGCTCAAAACTTTGTCTCCATATTTCCTCCTGCTAATATTTTTTTCTCTCTTCTAAGAGGGACTGAAGCATCCACACTTTGGTCAGCCTTCTTGAGCTTCATGTGGTCTGTGGATTGTATCTTGGGTAATCAAGCTTTTGGGCTAATATCCACTTATCAGTGAGTACATACCATGTGTGTTTTTTTGTGATTGGGTTACCTCATTCAGGATGATATTTTCTAGTTCCATTCATTTGCCTATGAATTTCATGAAGTCATTGTTTTTGATAGCTGAGTAGTACTCCATTCTGTAAATGTACCAGATTTTCTGTATCCATTCCTCTGTCGAAGAGCATCTGGGTTCTTTCCAGCTTCTGGCTATTATAAATAAGGCTGTGATGAACATAGTGGAGCATGTTTCTTTGTTGTAGGTTGGAGCATCACTTGGTTATTTGCCCAGGAGAGGTATAGCTGTGTCCTCAGGTAGTGGAATGTCCAATTTTCTATGGAACTTCCAGACTGATTTCCAGAGTGGTTGTACCAGTCTGCAATCCCACCAACAATGGAGGAGTGTTCCTCTTTCTTTACATCCTGACAGGATGTAAAAACTCATCCTGAGTTTTTATCTTAGTCATTCTGACTGGTGTGAGGTCAAATCTCAGGGTTGTTTTGATTTGCATTTCCCTGATGACTAAGGATGAACATTTCTTTAGGTGCTTCTCGGCCCTTCAATATTCCTCAGCTGAGAATTCTTTGTTTAGCTCTGTGCCCCATTTTAATAGGGTTATTGATTCTCTGGAGTCTAAAATTCTTGAGTTCTTTGTATATATTGGATATTAGCCCTCTATCAGATGTAGGATTGGCAAAGATCTTTTCCCAACCTGTGGGCTGCCATTTTGTCCGATTGACAATGTCCTTTGCCTTACAGAAGCTCTGCAATTTTATGAAGCTCCATTTGTTGATTCTTGATCTCAGAGCATAAGCCATTGGTGTTCTGTTCAGGAAATTTTCCTCAGTGCCCATGTGTTCCAGGCTCTTCCCCACTTTTTCTTCTATTAGTTTGAATGTATCTGGTTTTATGTGGAGGTCCTTGATCCACTTGGACTTGAGCTTTATACAGGGTGATAAGAATGGATCAATCTGCATTCTTCTACATGCTGATCTCCGGTTGAACCAGCACCATTTGTTGAAAATGCTATCTTTTCCCACTGAATGGTTTTAGTTCCTTGGTCAAAGATCAAGTGACCATAGGTGCATGGGTTTATTTCCTCCCCAGTACCTCTTCATTTTAGGGGTAGACACTCAAGATCCAGGTATTGCAGGATTGGGTTCTTCCAAAGTCTGTCTTCTTGACCTATTAATGGCTGTCTTTGCCCAGCACCTTCAAATGCCCTCTTTCTGTTCCCATATGTGTCCCAATCTCAGAAAAGTAGTAGGTTTTTCCTCCCCTCTTCTATAAGATTAAAAAATCAAGCAGCTAAACTGTGCTTTTATTTCATTGCTTATAGCTCTTTTTAATGGCTTCATTATCTCTGTAAGGACACAACTTTCAAATGCAGTTTTATTCTGATGTGCTGAAATTCATTTCTTGGATTTCAAGAAACAAGACCATCTATAACATGGGCCAAATGCTTGGGCTCTGTGTGGACAGAATCAGTGGTTTGACTTAAATCTATCATAGCAAAGAGTTACCCTCAACCCTAATGTGTCTTTTCATCCAAAATCTATCCCTTATGGAGAATGAGAGGGAATATAAGAAGGGGCCATGTTCAGTAGCAAGCAGCATGGGGGAAGGAATGGCTGGCTGGCTAATCTGTGGTTGTCTGACCTTCACTCCAAACCTTGTTCTAAAACACAGAACACTTTCTTTCTTCTATCTAGTAAGGAATGGAAATGCACACCAATATAATTGTTGTCTAGATACTCTTCTTCCTAAATTCTCTTAGTTGTAAGGACTCCTTCCAAGTTAGAACTGCTAAGAACTTGAAAGGAAAACATACAATGTAACCTCTGCTACTGTGCTTAACTCTGCAGCAAAGTGTCTGGTCTTTAGAAGCCTTTGAAAGACAGCCAGAAATACACACAGAACCCGGTCACTTAAATCATCAGAATGTTTAAATAAAATCCTTAGAAAATGTCACTAGGGCCAGTCAAGGGAAGATGCTAGTTTGTGTCTGTCCTTCAACTTGGCTTTGCATTCTGAATAGTTACTGTTTGGTTCCAAGGCGTGTACTGAGTCTCAAAATGGGACCTCGGGTTTTCTGGTGAGTGATGCCCAGGGCCAACACTGCACTCCTTTGGGCTTGTGCATTTTACTGTAAGACTAGGAAATCAAGGAGTTAAACTATTAAATTGCCTAATGTTACTTTTATATTAAAACACATACATTAGGAAGAGGGCCACAAAATGTATTCGACTTTTAAATTGAAAGCCTGCTTACTTTGTGTATGGGTATGTACATGTTCATGTATGTATACTTATGTATATGGCAGGTAAGCGTGCATATGTGTGGATATGTAAATTGAAGCCAGAGACCAACACTCAAGTGTTCCTCAGTTGCTCCCTATATTACTCAGTGGGAAGATATGGCCTCTCAGTGAACCTAGACAGACTGGCCAGCAGGTCCTAGGGGTCGTTGCTGTTTTTCTACCTCCCCAGCGCTTGGTAAAACAGGTGCACAACACCATGCTTAGCCTTTCAATGTGGGTTCTAAGGAATCAATATGGTCCTCAAACTTGTGTGGAAAGCATATAACTGGGTGAGCCATCTTCTGAGCCCCACAGCCTGAACTGTAAATGGAATTTAGGGTGTGATGGGCCGTGCACTCTTTTCATTTACCCTAGGAGTACATGTTTATAGTCATTCACTCTTTAAAGTTTGATGGATTGTGGGAAATTTTAGAAGTACTTAAACTCTCCCAGAAATGCCAGGTGTTTGGAGCTTTCTTTCGGCCCCAGGCTACTTCCCAAAGTAGCAACCAGATAATTTGATGAACACATTTGTGTAAATGTGTGAATAAATGCTAACCTAATAATGGGAACACAGTGGTCCTTTCTCCACATCACCAGCTCCACTCCCGGATACACAGTGCATATTTTAATTCTGACTTTTTAGTTTTGACATCACAGCCTTTCATCAAATCTATTTGCTTAACACAGATTCATTGGATGCATGCAGCATGCCAAATGCTGTTCTAGGCATCGGAAAAGGGAACAAAGTCCGTGCCTGCCAGGGTCTATATCCTAATGGGCAGATACTAATCAGGATACATGAATAATCTAGTATGTTGGAATCTCACTAGTGTTTCTCAGAAATGGAGAAAGTAAGGTTATAGGGAGTAAAGAGTTGGAGTATTGGCTTGGGCTGAGAAGAGCCCAGTGTAGTATCATGGCACTGAAGGAGATAAGAGATTGAGAAATAGATTTGTGGGGAAAGTGAGAACAATGAGGAAGCCCTTGCAAAGCACCGAAGTGACTGGTCTGTTTGAAAAGCAGCTAGAAGGAGGGTGGAATGGAGAGGAGAGAGTAGGGGCCAGAGGAGCAGGCGTGTTCCTGGACAGCAGTGTAAGGCTTCTGTCCTAAGTGGGAAGCCATCAGAACAGGCTGAGCAGACCGGTGACGTAATCTGCTTTATGTTTTCAAAGGACCATTCTTGTTGCTGTGCTGGTCACAGACAGTCAGGGCTAGGCTCGGGAGGTCAGCTAGTAGGCTGTTTTCACAGTGGAGGCAGGTGGATGGTGGCTTGGGCCAGACTTTGGCAGTGGAGGTGCTGAGAAGTGGTTGGATTCTGGACATGTTTTATTTTTATTTTGTGGATGGTGCTGGGAATTGAATCTATGCCCTGTGTAAGCTAGCCAAGTATTCCAGCACTGACCTGTACCCCAGCCCTAAAGATGCTTCAAAGGTACAATGAGCAGAATTCACAAATGCACTGCATGTGAGGGAGTCTAGAGAAAAAAACAAAACCAGTGAAGGATCCACAGTTTCGGTTGCCCAATAATGAAGTGGCCATAAATCAAGATGGGGGCTCTCATGGTTGAAGTGGGTTTAGGAGGTATAAGAATTTTGGTTTTAGGGATGCTAAGTTGTGGATGCCTGTTGTACATTGGAGAGTAGGCACTTTGATCTATGTTTCTGGAGTTAAGGAGAGTAAACTGGATCAGAAATGTAAGCGTGGTCACTTTGAGCCCAGGTGGTATTCCTAGCTCTAACTAGAGGAGATCACACAGGGAATAGATGAGAGATGATTAAAGGTCTGGGGACTGAGGTTTGGGGCACTACAACATCTTGGAGAAGAAGGAGAATAGTAAAGAGAGCTGTCAAGGAGGACATGGTAATGGGCCAGAGCTCATGGTGAAAAGCCACAGAGAAAGCCACACAGAGAGTAGGTTTGCAAGGGGAAGATGCCTGTGTTGTTTGTTGCTGGTTGAATGAATGAGAATTGGTTAGTGGGCGTGGCAGCTTGGAGGTCATTGATGGTGGTAGTAGGGGCAGAAATGTCTTTCAGAAGGAGGTTGAAGAGTCAATGATGGGAGACACACTGGGTGGTGAGTGGAGAGAACTCTGCAAAGGTGAGTTGTCACGAGAGTCTCAAGAAAATGGGTTATTGGCTGGAATGAGAGGGGCTTTCAGGAGAGGGATTTCTAGAGACGGGAGATAATGGAACATAAGTTTAGGGGACGATGGGAAGGTACCATGGAAAAGGAAAAACTTCCAATGTGAGACCAAAGGAGACTCCTTAGTGTGATGTCACAGAATAGACACAACAGGGTGAGGTGCAGTGCACAAGCTGGCGTTGAACAACAGGTGCACAGGCAGTCAGTCAACAGCAGAGAAGACAGTGTGTGTCAGACGTATGCTAGTGGGCAGACGGACCCAGTAGCAGGCGTGTGTGGGAAACTCGATCCTTTGCATGAGTTCTCAGTGTTGTAGGGTAGATCACCATCCCAGAGTGAGGATGGATACGTGGACTTGGGCTTAGATCTTTGTGGGCAGATGCCTTTAAGTTTAAAGTTTAATTTGCTACGATTGCATGTTCTTCGCTTGCAATGTTTTTCTGCATGGAGAAAGCAGACTTGAAATGGGCCAGAAGTTGGCTGGAATAGAGCATGACGTCATTCACGGGAGTGGAAAGTCACGATGGCAGGCAACACAGTCTAGATCAGTAGAGGTGGGAGCGACGAATGGGAGGGGGTGAGCAGCGGAAAAGACCGATGGAGTCAGCAGCTCTCAGATCTTTGTGGGGTCAAAGGATGACCATGGTCTTTAGAGGAAGTGCTCTAGAAGCTCAGAAGGTGATGGGCACAGGGTGGCACATGAAATTGTGACTGTGAATGGCTACAGCTTTTTGTATTGACTAGGTCTTGACACATTCTTACCGCCCACCCCCCACAGTCTCCAAGATCTGCATTTCTCCTCCTCAGTGCGCTCCATTCAGTTTACAGTGGAGCACTAGTTGGCACTAGTTTGCCGCTTATAAGTATCATGGGTCAATGACAGTGCCTGGTTCTCCTCTCCATCAACCCTGCTCTGACTAGGACTGTGCCTGGGGGCTAGTAAGAGCCTGATGAATAGATGTGGGACAAAAAGTAAGTCTCACATAGGTGGCAGTCATGGTAGCAAATGGTATTCACTGGATGCTATCGTTTGATTTTTGGTAGGGAGGTAGGGGAGTTAGGACTTTTGATGACAGCAGAGGAACTGATGATATGAAATTAGGAATTGTTCACTGAGTGCTATGACTTTTAGTGCTGCCAACAGGAATTGAAAATTGAGTATTGGGGTTGAGGTATGACTCAGAGGACCCAGGTTCAGTTCCTAGCACCTACATCAGGCAGCTCAAAACCTTCTGTTATCTCTGGATTCAGAGGATCTGATACCCTCCTCTGACCTCCTCAGGCATCTGCATACATGTACACACACACACACACACACACACACACATACACACACATACACACACACATCTAACAAAAGTGACTCTTAAGCAAAATACAGGCAGGATTTCATAATTCAGATTTATTGATTTAAAAATTCTCTACAGTTTTAAACAGCTGACTCATGGGATAAGGTGGTACATAACAGAAAGAACGATAATTAGATTTTAGGAGCTTGTTTATTAGTGATTTATTTAAAACAACATCTTTACAGCCACATTTGGTGGCACATGCCTTTGATTCCAGTACTTGGGAGGCAAGCTTACCTTTGTAAACCTGAAGCCACTATGGTCTACGTAGTGAGTTCTAGGCTAGCTAGAGCTATGGAACAAAACCCTGTGTCCAAACTGTCCTGAAACTTTGGACCAATATGGCAAGATATCACCAAGGGTGCGACTGTGTTGCTTGTCTCTTGAGAGCAACCAACAGCTGTCTAATTGACTTAAGGTCCACTGAGTACAAGGTAGTTCATGCCTCGTACTATAAACTTAGACAAATACAAATGTCTGATGAGCTCCTGGATCCTGGAGGAGGACCTACTTCTGTAACTTTCTTAAAGCAGTGTGATTCCTAACTGTGTCCCAAACCCTTATCCTTGTACCTGTAGGTAAGTGTAACTCTCACCCCTCATCAATGAATCTTTTTGCAGTACCCGGGGCCATCATGGAAATCTATAACTGGCTAAGATGCCAAGAACAATTGACTCTTGGGTGCCCAGCCACACCTGATAATCTACACTAACCGCTACATCTAAGGCTCAGAAAGCATCGAAGAATAGGGGGTGAGAGAGCTTTAAGTGCCAGAGGAACGGGACTCCAGCTGTAAGATGGTGTCTTTTATAAGTGGCAGGGAAGCGATACTTGCAAAATCTCAAAAATGTGGCAGAATGCATTGGCTGACATACCGGTGGGTCTGGAGGAAATATCCCAAGGCCTGCCCTTGGGTGAAGAGCTAGCAGCAATTAATATCTGCGGGGAGAGGAAGAATTCATATTGTCCAAGGACAATCCCACAATAGGTTATCTAATCCATGTGGTCATCCCCAAATAAATAAATATGGGTGCAGCGCTAAAAGGTTTTATATGTAGTTATTATTGATCCTTTATTCATTCAACAGCTTCATAGAAGTTCATTGTGTATCAGACACAATGTAGCTGGGGGTTTCAGTGGAATGAGGCAAAGCTCCTGCACTCAAGGGCTCACAGATTTGAAGAGCTGATTGGAAGGGAGAGCTCTTTTGATAACTAAATAAGTGGTGAAAATTCAAGAGTCCAATTTGGAAGATGCGACTGCATCCAAACTTGGGAAGAACAAGTTAACACTGATTTGAATTACACTGGTTTCACCTGAAGTGCCATGCTCCATGAGGAGGGGCAGCATTTTGAGAATTTACGAATATGTACTCAAAAGTTTGTCCACAAAATATATGAGAAGTACAGGCAGTCGCTAGAATATGAGTGTTTATCCACGCATGTTCTCCCTCCAAATACGCCTTTTCCTCTTTAGTCTCTTTCCCTTTTCCATTAGGAAAATGCCTGGCATGCACTAGCAGCTCGGGAATAAATGGCAACTGACTAAAATGTACTCAAAGTCCTGAGGAAGACGGTTTCTCTCTAGGCACCTTTGTGGACCCAGCATGGGTCTCCTTGATACTCTATGTTGATGCTCCACCCCCAGGGCACATGTATTTGGAGCAAGGAAGTAATTGAGGTTAAATGAGATATGAGGATGGAGTTCTGATCAGATACAGTAAGTGCCTTTATCAGAAGGGGCACCAGATGGCTCACACACTCTCTCTCCAAACTGAAGAAAGGTAAGGTGAGGGCTTGACAAGAAGGCAGCCCTTTATGAGGTCAGAGAAGAGCCTCTTCTAGAAGCCGGATCAGGCTGGGTGCTTTTCAGCTTCTAGAGCTGAAGTTCATTGCCCATTACTCAACACACACAAAGTTACTGACGTAGCTTCCACGAGATCGCTGCCTGCCACTTGAAGAATATAGAAACTGTTAGCATCTCATCTGTTTATTTAATATGTTAATTTACCATTTATAGTATACATGATTGCTCCAGTAACTGACATTCTTGCTGTCAGTTATTGGCCTAGGGAATGCTCCTTAAATACGGTTTGTTTCTTACTTTGTGGAGATGACAGCTTGTAGAGATCAGAGTAGACACGCTATAATGTTGGAGGGATTTGCTGATGTTAATTTTAGATTGAAAAAAAAATAGGAAGAGGGGTCAGAGCTAAAAAGACTGGCCGTCACGTCCTCAGATACAGTGGTGCTGTAGCGTTACGATGATGACGATGATGATGACGACAATGATGCTGCCACTGATGCTGATATAATACTGGGAGAGAAAAGCAGGATAAACAAATGCAGTCAGGAATCATGTTTGTATTTACTTTTCTTTCAGCAGAAATGAGTGTTTGATTATGTTAATATTTCCATTCTGATTATACCCCCTCAATAAACTAAAGTGTGTGTTCTCATTTATAGAAGGAATTGAAGGTAACAGTCTTGGCATTTCTCGACAAAGCCAGAAACATTAGTCTCTAGATTAGCAGTATTAAGGATGCACCATTTACAAAGTCAATAATTGCCTTTCCTGCTATTTGCTTATGTCTGATCTTTAGTTTTTGCGCGCACACACACAAACATATTAGTACACAGGGAGAGTCAGTTTACAGGGATATTTTCATATGCATGTCAGGCTAATTCTAATTGGGAAGATTTAAAGAACTCAAAGCCATATTTTTTCACAACCCACCTCACTGACTGAATTATCTATGGATGAGGACTTAACTACCTATTAAGAGTTGCAGGACAAACCAGGCAGTGGTGGTGCATGCCTTTAATCCCAGTACTCAGAAAAACAGAGGCAGGTGAACCTCTGAGTTCAGGTGAATCTCTGAATTAGAGGCCAGCCTGGTCGACACTGTGAATTCTAGGACAGCCAGGGCTATACAGAGAAACCCTGCCTTAAAAAAAAAAAAAAAAAAAGAAGGGCTGGAGAGATGGCTCAGAAGTTAAGAGCACTGCCTGCTCTTCCAAAGGTCCTGAGATCAACTCCCAGCAACCACATAGTGGCTCACAACCATCTGTAACAGGAGACCTGATGCCCTCTTCCTGTGTGTCTGAAGAGAGAGATAGCATACTCACATAAAATAAATGAATCTAAAAAAAGGAAAAAAAAATCAGGCCGAAGGATCAGCCCTATCTTTTGCTCTGTCTTTTGTCATCCCTGCATGTTTAGGGAGGGCATTTTTTCATTTTGTGTCACCATGTCCCTTAGTGATCAAGGGATCCCCGTGGCAGTCCAGAGCAGCTTTCCTCTCAGTTATCCCAGAAGAGAGCTCATTTGGACATTCTCAAAGCCACAGTCCCCTTCTGCAAATAGCCACTTACTTCCCTTGGCCAAGGTGACAAATGGCATTTGCTGGGTTAGTGGACAAGAAGTGCATCTCATTTATCTTACTGCTCAAGCCCCTTGTGTGGGAAGAGGAGTAAAGGAAGGGAAATGTATTGTGACTTAGAACTTCCTTTGTGTTTTAGCCTGAGGGAGACTGAGGTGTCTGCAAATCCTCTACTGGGTGTCCAAATGTTAAGCAGCTTCCCCTAGTGCTGACCAGCAGCTCACAGATGGCAGGAAGTCTCTGAGAATGGCTGCAGGATGTGAGGGAGGAAGCCAGGCTGGACAAGACTGTGCCAGGCTCTGCCCACGGTGGAGGGGCAGCTTGGGAACCGGGCTGTTCTCTTATATTCTTACTAGTGCTTTGAAGTTGTTTCTTCTTCTTCTTCTTCTTCTTCTTCTTCTTCTTCTTCTTCTTCTTCTTCTTCTTCTTCTTCTTCTTCTTCTTCTTCTTCTTCTTCTTCTTCTTCTTCTTCTTCTTCTTCTTCTTCTTCTTCCTTCTTCTCCTTCCTTCCTCCTCCTCCTTCTCCTTCTCCTCCTCCTTCTCCTTCTCCTTCTCCTTCTCCTTCTCCTCTCCTTCTTCTTCTCCTTCTCCTTCTCCTTCTTCTTCTATTTGTGTGTGTGTGTGTGTGTGTTATGTGTGTTATGTGCATGAGAGTGTATGGATGTGTGCCTTTGTACAGATGCATATGGAGACCTGAGGATGGCATTAGTGGTTTCCTTTATCACTCTCTGCCTTATTTTGTTAAGATAGGGTCTCTCACTGAGCTAGAAGCTTGCTCCTGGGGACCTGCCTGTTTCCACCCCCAATACTGGTGTTAAAGGTACACACAGCCATGCCCGCTTTTTATTATTATTGTTGTTATTATTATTATTGTTGTTGTTGTTGTTATTGTTCTTATTATTGCTATTATTATTATTCCTGGGTATTTTTACTCAGGTCCTCATGTTTGGATTGCAAGCCCTCTTAGGCAATGAGCCATCTCTAACCCCGATTTTGACTTCTTGAGTGCTTGTTTGGAACTGTTAATGTTCTGACTCAGTTGCTTGGGTTGAAGCAGGAGGGAACTGGCCAACTCCTCTGCTCCATTCCTTTGCTGCCCATCTCTACCCTGAGATTCTGGAACTGAGCCTGACACAGCTTGAAACCGTCTGACTTGAGAACTACCAGACTAGCAGGGCCTGGAATGCTCAGGCCTGAGACTGCTGGGACCTCTCTCTCTTCTTGTTTCCTTTCTCTTTCCAAGAGGGTTCTTCTAGACAGACAGAGCCCACCTTAGTTCTTGCTCCTTAGTAAGCCATTCCCAGCCTCCTGGCAGACTGGGAGCCCCTTGTCTCTAACTTGCAGTCTATCTCTCCAAGGGTCTGGTTGGTACATACCTGGCTAATACCAGGCTGAGGAAAAGACCATGTCCAGGCATGACATCTGTGATACACTGCTTTTCACGGGAACTTGGCAAATGTTTGCAGGATTTAGTAGAAGCCACGATTTGATTTGGACACTATTTAATTACCTTTGAGCTGTATAAATCAGGTCTCTCGATAAGGCCATGTGCAACTTAAAGCAGGGGAAGACAGTTATTTAAGTAATATGGTCAGTATATGGAAATGCTACATAGAAATTGAAAGCCATGGCCACATAGCCTTGTCATCGCCACAGGTGAGGGCATTTCAGTGAGGGACCAAGGATAGTACACGAGTAGTAAAGAGAGGGGACATAGGCTCCAGGTCTGAAGCTGGGTGACCACAGTACAGCTGAGCACACGGAGACACAGAGGAAGGAAGTAGGCAATGAATCTTACTAGAAAATCCAGTATTTCTCCTTTAAGAAGTGTTATGCTAGCTGCTGAGGATGCCAGACACCTATGTGTCCTGCCTTTACAATCCCCTCTGTCCATCTTTCACTCTAGCTGTGACTGGGTAGCCAGGGTCTCAGATGAACAGCATCTCACTTCAGCTACCCCATCCCTTTGTCTCATTCTGCACATCGGCTTCTGGTGACCCACCTGGGACTCCCATAGAATTTCATCCACGAGTTACCTGCATGAAGATGCAAAGATGGATCCTTGACCTCCCCAAGGGCTTGCAGCTTGTGGCAAAATGGCCCCTCTGTCCTTGGGTGGGTGGTTTTGAAATGCATTTTGTTCATTTCCTTTAAGGGTCTTAGAGGGGCTGAGCCATACTGAGCAGCCCAGTGATGCCATCAGCTCAGAGCAAGGTCTGTGAGGACCACATAGGAGAGCTGCCTTTACCAGTGCTCCCGGGTTTGGGGAAGGTGACCTGTCCGTACGGTTAATGTGGAAACAGAAAAGACAGGGGACCCCAGAGTTGTCTTACATTGTTTTGATTATAATCTTATTTAAGTATGTGTAAAATAAAGCTAGGTGTACGCGCCTAGCATGTAAAATTCTGGTATAGTCACAAAACCACCAGAGAGTCACCCATTAAAAGCAAATAAAATGACAAAATCCAATAAAATTCAAATTAACAACATTAATTTAATGTGATGGATGATGGATTTTGCACAAATGAAATTGCTGTTGGCAAACGAGTGCAATACTGACAGCTTGAGCTTCTCCTCTGGGTTCAGGGTGTCATGTGCCCCACAACAACACCCTTCTGCTGCCTGTTTTTCTCTTCGAGTCACTGAGAAACCTTTGTCTGCCTGTTGTCTGCCTGTATTATTTCCGTATTGGAGCTGCCTGGGTTCTGTTCTGTAGAGACAATGGAAGCCCTGTTGGTTGTGCTGACACGAGTAAAGGTAGCAAGGTAGGTGCTGGCATTGCTCCACAGAACAGAGAGGAGGTGCCGGAAAGACACTCAGGGACTGGGGAAGGAAGGAGCTTGGGAGTCTAAGTCTTCCCTTACACTTAACGCGCAGCATCTTACAGAGGAGGTTGCTGGAGTCACATTTACTTCTGGGAAATGGAATGGCGCTTGCTTGACTAGTCAATCCCAATAAAGTGAGGGCCGAGATATTTTTCTGGATCTAGGTACCTCCTCCCCGCCATTGGCATCCTGGCATGGAGTGGAATATTGGAGGGCTGTTATATTATGTACTATCTCTCCTACCCTTCTGTGAAGCCATCATGTAGGAAGAAACTTGGGGAAAGGAAGCTCAGTTGCAAAGTTCAGATACAAGCACCGGTCAAATGCACCAGAGCTCATTCATCCCTGCACCCACTCCAGCCCCAGCCCACTAAGGGCCTCTTTTCTGAGGCTGGTTCACAGGCTTAGGAGCTTCTGACACAGACTGGACTCTACTTGAAAGTCTACCCTTTGCCTCGGCAGCTTTCTGAACAAAGGCTAGAGGCGAGAGCCAGTAAGGTTAGGTCCAGGAAACGCGGGTTTCCATCATGGACACATTTCTTAATCTGGTCTCTTCACGTGTTCATTGTGGACAATAGTGATGCCTGCTTCTTTGGATGAAATGTGTCACTGTCTGTGAAGTGTGCAGAATACAGACTCTGAAGGAGGAACAAATGGCTAAGCTAAAGAGACAACACCAGGATAGAGAATATCTAAACAATCAATCCTATCTCATCATTTCAGAACTTGTTAATTTGTTTTCTTGGATTAAAAAAAAATACTGATTCCTTGAGAAGTTCATACATCATGCTTTAATCCTGTTTATCTCCCCATCGACTCACTCGCACCATTCTATAAGCACTCAACTTCATGTGGGTGTTAAAACAAGAAAACAGGGAGCAGAGTTGGATGGGTGGGGGGATGGGTCAGGGAGGGTTGGAGGAGGGAGGACTGTGATCAAAACCCATTGTCGGAAATTCTCAGCAGGCTCATTAGGTGTGGGGCCATTCTTGGATTGTGTTAGATTTAAACCTTTAAAAAAAAAAAATCTAACTCTTCCTCTCAGCTAGGAGTGGGAACTTGTGCTCCCCTCCCCCCTCTATGATTGGATTTTGCCTGTTTTGCCCAGGCCTTGTGCCTCGGTGTGTCACAGCCACTGGGTTCTTTTTTCCCCCCTTTTTTTCAGTCATCCATCACCTTTGGCTCTTACTCTTATTTCTGCCCCATCTCCAGCAATGATTCCTGAGCCTAGGGAAGACGGAGGTCAGAAGCTGGTCTTTGCAAAGAAGAAAAAGTAATGGAGAAATGGCGTGAAGAGGCCAGGCAGGGTAGCACAGCTCTGCCACCCAGCCCTCCGGAGGCAGACAGGAGTATCTATGCAGCGGGACCCTCTCTCAGAAAGTGTGTGTGGGGGGTGGGGGGAGGGAGGGCGGATAAAAAGAAATGCCGTGAAGGAAAAAGCAGAGTAAACAAATTTGAAAGGGCTTTGTCTGCAGCACTTCAGAAAGTTTTACTTTCTTTCTGACATTTATTTTGCATAAAAAACCCACGGAGGTGCTAATTATGTGGCAGCCCTGTCTGTTTCTTATAGCCTGTTCCCCGTGGACATCATTTGGCGCACTTGATTCTCTTAAGGGGTTTTGCTGAGTCAGGCAGGCCTTGTAGTAATTTGAGTTCCTCCAGAAGCCCTGAGACAGAATGGGAGGCAGGAAGTTGTAGAACAGTGAACAGAGGAGCAGGCTACTGTTTCCTGGGTGCTCTGGGAGACAGTGCTGAAACCCGTCACTGCTGCACCTGGGCTGACAGTCCTCCTGGGCAGTTGTCCTTCCATCCAGGGGTTCCTCAGTCATTTGTTAAGGCCTGCGGGGGTGTGGTGGTGGGGAGTGGAGGATCAACTGTCTGACCCTTCCAGCCTGTTCTGCCTGATCCTAGTGGGCTATGGTGGCGAGAGGGAGCTATCAGGCCTAGGATGTCAGGCAATGGGAGCTGGCAGGCTTGAGATGGACCTGAAGGGCCTGGGGAGGCCTCAGAGATTAGGGCTGAGTGCTACTATGGGTGTGGCACAAATGTAGACTTCATTTCTCATACAGTGTAGAATAATCTTCTGTGATTTTTAATCTTAGGTATACTCTGTCTAGTATGAATTGCTAATTGCAGAACTCCTGTCAAATCCTCTGCTCTGCGTGACACCTACACCTTAGAGTGACTTTTGGCAAACATTTTTTATGAACCTGCTTTGATGCAGTTTGTAGATCTATTTGCTGAGTGTCTTCAGTGACGAATCTCTGACTTCTTGGTTTTGTCTCAGCCTTGCAAATGGGTGGAGGAGAAACTGTGGAGAAGGAGGAGAGGTAGACATGTAGGTCAAAAGACTGCACGAAGCACCTGGAATAAGAGGGGCCTCAGGTTAGCTCTCATCTCATTCAAGTAGAGCAGTAGGTGAGACAGGATGGGGCCATAGTGGTCCTGTGGCCTCTCCTTGCCTTCTGGTGTTAGGGTGGATCAGGGTCAGTCATCACCATCTTGTTTAAAGGGATACTGGGGTACAGTCTATTTTTTAAAAACTAGGTCTTTTGGTTGTCATGGTCAAGTGCTCAGACTTTAGACAGGGTGGAAGGTGAAACAAGTGGAGATGGGTCTCAGGGTTAGGAAGGACACTGGTGAGCAATGAGGATCTGGATTAGAACAGAGAGGTGGCCATCAGTGGTGTGCTGGGTTGGCCTGGAGTCAGAAGCCCTGGATAGAGTCTCGTCTCTGCTTTTACATCTTGGGCCTTGGATGGATTCAACATTCATTGTGGTTTGAGTGTGAAATGTCTCCCATAGACTTACGTGTTTGAGCATTTGGTCCCTGGCTGGTGGTGCTGTTTGGAAGGTTGCAGAATCTTTATGTGGTGGTGGAGCCCTGACAGAGGATGTGGCTCTTTAGGGCCAGGTCTAGAGCTTTTATAACCTAAGCCCACTTCCTGCTTTCCCTCTGCTTCCTGAGGGGGAATGTGATATGACTCGTAGGCTCCTGATCCCAGGTCTCCCCGCCACAATAGACATTGTCTCCCCAGGACCAAAATAAACACATTCTTCCTTAAATTGCTTTGTCAGGGTATTTTATCATTGCAACAGAAAAGCGACTAAGGCAACTGTCCTTTTCGAGCAAATATATCTATTTCGAAAGCACTTATTTCTGTTCTTTTAATTTTAGTGGTGAGATACTTTAAATGTTTGCATTCAGTAAAATGCTTTTAATAAAATTATAATGCGATACAGTTATGCTACTCACAAGATAATTACAGGTTTTCTAAAATGTTAATTCATGCTATATCTTAGTGGGACACAGGTTTTTAAATTTAGTTTGGTTTTTATTAATACTTTGTAATCAAAGTAAAACAGTGGTAGTAAAATGCAACTTAAAGCCCCAGAGATCAAAGCTGTCCCGTCTCTAGTCTCCCAGGCTAGCTTTCCTGGGGCAGCTGCTTTGGATTTTTAGTTTTCTTCTCAGACGTCATGTATTTAGAAGTCATATACTCATGTTGCTATTTTTTGGACAGCTTTAGATAACTGATTTGGAGGTTACCCCTTGCAGTCTACCCTTTATCCAGGCCTTTCTGATTATTTTTTTCAGTGTAATCAGTTGACAGTTTTTGGTCAACACCCTTGCCAGTATTTCTGTAATTCCAACCATGTAAATAACATTGACTTCTCAGCAGATGGTGAGCTCTGGTTGTGTTAACTTCTTGAACACCATTTTACTTTCCTAAGGGGAAATAAGGGGAAAGTTTTACCTAACTCAATTTTAAAAATTATATTTCATGTATGTATGTATGTATGTATGTATGTATATATGTATGTATGTATGTGTATTGAAGATATGTTTATGCTATGATGTATGTATAGAGGTCAGAAGACAAGTTGTGGGAGTTAGTTCTCTCCTTCAACCATGTGGGTCCCCGGGATGACTTGGTAGCCAGCACCTTTTCTTGCTGAGTACCTGATCCTTGCTCAATTTTTCAGGTTTTGATTGCCAACTTTCCCCAGAGATCCTGGTAGGTCTTCAAACAGGTACTTGTCAAGATCAGTTCTCCAATATCCCAACACATCAGGTAAATTGTGGCTTCCATTTCTCCTCATAGAACCTTCTCACTCCTGTTTGAGTTGAGTTTTCTTTGGATTGTTGGTACATGCCATCTGACTGTCTTAGACTGCCATTGAGCACTCTCTGGTTAGGTCTTCTAGTTTCTTTGTTTTCCCCATGGATGCCATGCTGTGTGCCCTCCCCAGCTCCCAAGGGTGTCAGTCGTCCTATTGAAGCCTGTTTAAAAGGAGGCATCTTAGAGTTCTTATCTGCATGAAAAAAATGCTGCTGTTGTTATAGCCTTGGCCCTTGTTTGGGAAGTGAATTCTAAATTCTTCTAATTATCAGTTTTGAAAGCATGAATCAGTTGTTTTCTAGATAATGAGAGATAATATTTCTTAACTTTTTTGTAGGGAACCTATAATTTCTATCTTATAAATTTAGCACCATCAAGTTCAGATTGCTCTTTCCTGGGTTCAGTGGGGGTATATCTCTCCTTTCTTTTTGACACCGCTTTTCTGATGGCTGAAGTTGTAGCTTCCTTTTTTTTTTTTTTCCTTTCTTTTTAGTCAGAACCTCCTCTGCCTTTTCTGTTCTAAAATGTGTTAAAATCTTTATCTTGAAATCTCCTGTCCTGTTCTCTTCACTTTTATGGGGGCACAGACTTGAACATTTCCTTGAAAAAAAAAAAACCAAAAAACCAAAAACAAAAGACTTATTTATTGATTTTGTGTGTGTGTGTGTGTGTGTGTGTGTGTGTGTGACACTACTAGAGTGCCTGAGGAGGCACAATGAATGTATCACAGGGATTACAAACTGTTTGAGGTGGGTGTTGGGTCCTTCAGAGAAGGAGCAAGCATTCTTTTTTTTTTTTTTTTTCCTTTTTTTCTTTTTTAACTTGAGTATTTCTTATTTACATTTCAATTGTTATTCCCCTTCCCGGTTTCTGGGCCAACATCCCCCTAACCCCTCTCCCTCCCCTTCTATATGGGTGTTCCCCTCCCCATCCTCCCCCCATTACCACCCTCCCCCAACAATCACGTTCACTGGGGTTCAGTCTTAGCAGGACCAGGGCTTCCCCTTCCACTGGTGCTCTTACTAGGCTATTCATTGCTACCTATGAGGTTGGAGCCCAGGGTCAGTCCATGTATAGTCTTTGGGTAGTGGCTTAGTCCCTGGAAGCTCTGGTTGGTTGGCATTGTTGTTCATATGGGGTTTCAAGCCCCTTCAAGCTCTTCCAGTCCTTTCTCTGATTCCTTCACCGGGGATCCCGTTCTCAGTTCAGTGGTTAGGAGCAAGCGTTCTTAAATGTTGAGTCATCTCTCCATCCCCCATCTTGTCCATTCTTGATTCCTTAATATACTCAGGTCTTTTATCTTTAATAACCGAATCTCTTGGGTAAGAAAAAGAGAGACAGAGTAGGGCCAAGTACCAAAGAAATGGAAGAGAGAGTGAAGAGTTCATTATGGAAATAAGGTAACCATGGACAGCCCTATTACTTTACTTTTTATGGTGCCATGGATTGAACCCAGAGCCTAACACATGCTAACACACTCCACCATTGAGGGACACACTGAGTTCCAATGAAGGACTTTGTGACAACAAAGAACTTTATCCAGGAGCAAAACAAATCACACCATAGTCCAGACTGGTTCTCTGTCATGTAATTTGTGTGGACACTGTAGACTAGGGAATTGGACTTTCACTGTAAATCATTATTGATGATGGAGATTGATCAATGGGCTACCACCACAGCCTGTTTTTAAACTGTGGCAACATCTAAGAGTTTTACGCTTTATGGCACCTAGAGTGCTACCTAAAAATACAGGAGTATGAAATAAAGGACATTGATTATGCAAAACACATTTCATCCCGTGCTAAGAGGCATGGCTCATTTCCACCAGAGACTTGCCACCAGCATCTTAGAAGACAAAAGGTAGAGCCCAGTGCAGTGGGTATGACAGGAGTGGGACCAAGCCTGAATATGATGATGTGGGTGTAACATAGCACAACGAAGGGAGGAAAGTGTGGATAAATGCTTTTCCGTTTTCATCTTGTCCACTTTTTTCTTCCTTCGCCTCTTTTCCTCTTCGTAAGTGTGAAGGCGCTGAATGAAAGGTAAGCACAATAGGTTGTCTGTGCTGTAGACAGCCATTACAGTGAGTTTGCTTTCGTAGCCAGGCATGCCATTTCTTGCCCACTTGCAAGTGGATATCAAAGCGGCGGATCATAAAAAGGACAGGCTAAACCATGGCATCCCAGCCTTGGTCAGCCGGGAACCTCAGACCAGATTTTAAGGAAATTGCATTTTCAAGACTCACCAGGAAAGTCGTGCCTATGAACCCACAGAGACTGTGGTGGTGCACACAGACCTGCATAAAGCTCAAGGGAGAAAAAAAAACCCAGCATAGTGGAGGGGAAGTGAGTACAGAGTCCCACCTCTACCCAAGAAACTATTTGAAAATGACAGTTGCTGGGAGAAGGGAGTCAGTTTCCATCAATGGAGCTACACAGGTGTATCAACCACACCCCAGGCCAGGCCACACGCTTAAGTGTAGACTCACACAAAACAAACTCCATTTTTTGTTTTTGTTTTTTTAGTGGACATTTTTCCTTTTTCTTTTTTTCATTTTAGTCTTTAAAGAGAAAGAATATGAAGTTGGGTGGAGAGGGAGAGGGTGGTGGCCGGGGGGGTGGGGCAGGGGAGATCTGGGAGGAATTGGAGGATAGTAAAGAAAATGATAAAAAACCATACTGTGTAGAATCCTAAAACAATAACAAAAAAAAGTCTATCTCAACTCAGACCAGCTGTGGACACCACTCTGTCCCCAGCACACCAGTGCTGCCCGACTGCTTCTGTTGCAGTTGGTGTTATAGCTCTGCCTTTGTTGTAAGTTTCTCTCGAGAACACTTTATGCTTGTGCCTCAGTGACCTTCTCTGTTTTTCTGATGCTTTAGCAGGGCCATACAGAGATATGGAACATATACTTAAGTATTGGGCAGAGAGACTTCTAGAATAGGCATCCAGGAAGGCAGAACTGAACTTTGCCAGACCGTCAGATGGCCTGGATGTTTCCACTCTCTTTGCCTTATGACTGATGCCCAAGGGATGCTGCCAGCTACATAGATGGTTCTCAGAGGATCGTGCTGCTCCTGGCGACCTTCAGAAGCGGATGGAGGAGGTCATAGGTACAGGAGTAGTTTCTTTCTTGTTAGAGCTCCTGGAGTCCATGGGAAGGAAGTGCCTGGCACCCTACAGAAGGTCATATTGATGACCTCATGAGCTCTGGCTCCTCTTGACGTCGGTGGGTCTCAACTTTCTTTGCTGTATAAGGAGAAAGCTGAAGATTGCCTCTGGCCTTTGCACTAGACTGTTTTGAAGTTCAGGGTCAGATGTGTGTGCTAAGACCACATACCGGTTTTTTTTTTTTCTCCTTCAGAATGAAATCAAACCCTCAGCTTTTAAATGAACTTCTGTCTCAAATGGACACAGGGTGGTATCACAGGGTGGTATAGCAAGTATCATATGCTAAGAAGCAATGAGCATAACCCCCCCTTTTCAATACTGAGGGGCATTGTTCCCTAAACTGTTGATCTTCTTGAGGTTAGGGCCCCTGCTTGTCTTGTTCTAGAGAGTTCTCAGAGCTGTCCACAGATGTTAAAGTGAATGCTGGCTAAATATTATTTGTTTTCTTTCTTTAGCATCTAGCACAGTGCCAGGAAAATAATAAATATTTGTCAAATTGAATGCTGAACATATGGTATTGTAAGTATTGTGAATGTCTACAGTCGCAACATTAGCAAGGTAAGGATGTAAGTATTGTATTTTATTTTCCCTACGGGGGAAAATGTTATGTGAGATGAAAACCTTCCAAAGAAGATTGCAATGCTGTTTCCACTACTCATCACTTTCTTCATCCTCGGAATTTCAATTCCTGTTCTCCCCGGTCACGAGAGAAATACACAAAAGCTTCCGGAATTACAGAGGCTACCTGCCCTCTCTCCTTTTTTCTGACTTTTCTATATGAGGGTTGTTGGAAGTTAACCAAGGGTAAAAGAAATATCTGTAGGCCCCTATTGGGACACTAATTAGCTATTTCTTGTCCAAGAAATGATTAAAAAAATTCTTCCGAGAGAGCGTTCGTGTTTGGTTTGGAAGATAATCCCTCTCCTGTCTCAACATCAGTTTTGATAGCTGACATTCTCAGGTGTCTCCAATTAGCTCAAGAGGGGTTACGACATTTAAAGGAATTCTCAAAGAAAAATTAATTTTCATTTGCTCTGACTTAAACAGATACTTCTACATCTCTTCAGGGTGAGAAAGAAGGATGCTATAAAATCTGGCAAAAAAAATTAAAAAATTAAAAAAACCTGAAACAATTCAGTTTCCTAAGTGCTTGGATGGGAGCAGTCGGATGCCACCTCACCTGACACTTACTGGAAAATGAAGTTGCTGTTTTAATTACAGTTGGCATCCGTGGTTCCCGGAGCAAGGGAAGTCAGCTTGCTAGAACATTTCTGTTGGCACCAGAAGGTCAGGAAGTTAGCAAGAATGCACTGAAGGCAGGCAAGGTTGTACTTTCCTATTAAAGCCCAAATTTGCAATTTCTCCTGTAATCTCATCTTTGTCACAAGGAGATGACTGCTCTAGGTATTGAGGACCCCCTTTCCTACAGGGCTTTGGGGGGGTATTAGAAACAGGAAGTGAGCAAGTCACATATCAAGAGGTGATGAGGGATCACTGTGATGCAAATGTTCAGAGAAAGACTAAGTGGTTATGGGCCAGGATGGAGAAAGAGAATACCAGGCCAAAGGGCTGCATTGTAGGACATCTGGTTTGCAAGAACATGTTAGGGGAGGGCTATGGGTCAAAGCTCTAGGGATAAAGTGTGGGTAGAGGCTAGGGGTGTTGTGTGAGTAGGAGGATTAATGAGAGCTGAGGTAGGCTGAGTGAGAGGGAGAAGGTAGAGTCTTGTGTTTGGGGCTGAGGTCTTGATGCCTTAGATTTAGTGGTTTTTCTGATATTTTTAGAATACTTAGACTCTTACTTGGGAGGCTATTGCATAAAATGGGTAGAAGAGGAGTGTGCTGTTAGAACCTACAGCATCTCCTCCCAGCACCCTTGTCTTCTACTGTGTACCCAGCTCTGGAAGTCAATGGTAAACCACTAGATAACCACAGTTATAGAAGTGGGCCAGCATGAGAGTGACATTTACTGGAAGATTACCACATACTTAGTTTATTTTCATATGTGATCTTACACTGTTTTTGTCTTATTTATAGTGGATATTGGACACCCTAAGTTCAATTGGTATTTGGTGTGACAGTCACAGGAACAGTATAGGAAATTAGTCAAGAAAAATTCTTGGGAAATTTGAAATTGAAATTACTCAGTTTTACTAGTGGCTATGTCCAGAGAACGTGGCCCTAGCTCTCCCCGATGTTTCCCCAGAGGATGTGTGGGAGGCTAGCCAGGATTTTTGTTGACAAAAGGGTAGTGGGTATAGAGGCTCTAGGGCTGCACAGGTCTATGCCAGATGTGCCAGTTTCCACATATCATGCGCCCCTGCAAGGTTCCACTCCCCAACCATAGCTGAGGTTCACAGATCCTCAGCAGAGAGTCCTAGGTAGTTGTGCAGGCAAGAAGGAAAGAGCAACTGTCAGTCAATATAGCACTTTCTTTGGGCACAGTAGTTATAAAGTAGTCACAGAAAAATGTCTATTTCATAGGTGCTTTGTTCACTTAAGTCTTTTCTCCTGCAGGGTATAGTCTTATTATTTTAAAGTTAGCTTGAAAAGAGTTTTTTAAAAGAATATTTGTTGACCTTTGCTTGAGCATAATTTCACATAAATATATAATTATACAATGGGCTAGATGTCTAAAATATTAGGCCCAGGCTCTAATCCCTGAAACCTGTGAATGTGGTCTTATTTGGAAATACAGCATTTCCTGATGTAACTAAGGACCTTGTTAGGATATCATTCTGCATTTTGGGTGGGTTTTGTAGCCAATGGCAGGTGTTCCTATAGGAGGATATCCACAGAGATCCAGAGATGCATGGCAAAACATGCCACGTACAGAAGGAGGCAGCGCTTGAGATGTAGGGATGCTGAGAATAGCAGATTAGGTAAAGCCAGAAGTGAGCATGAACAGATTCTCCTTAGGACAGTACAAAAAACCAGAATGCTGACATCTTTCTTTTGATGTGATGCCCCAGAACTCAGAGAAAATAAGATTCTGATGCTCTAAGGTACCTGATTTACAATAATTTGCAATGTCAGGCCTGGAAAAATATAAAACCATGGCCACAGATTCCTCTCCCATCTATTACTGAGCTTGGTCAGCTACCCAAGTAGTTGCTTTTTACATTTAATTTTTTCATGTGTATGAGTACTTTGGCAGCATGTATGTCTGTGTATCTTGTGTGTTTCTCGTGTCCTAGGAAGCCAGATTTGGATGTTAGATCCTCTGGAATTTGAGTCATAGACAATTTCGAGTGACCAAATGGGTGCTGGGAGTTGAACCTGGATCTTCTGGAAGAACAACCAGCTCTCTTAACTGCTGAGCTATCTCTGCACTGTCTCTTTAGGAGCCTTCATTGTTCCTTTCCTGGGAGGATTTTTATGCCTACAGAGTCAAATCTTCATGTTTCAAGTTCAATTTCTTTTATGCTTTCTACCCTCTCAGTGCCTATTGGCCCTGGGATCTGTACTTACCTGAGTGAGTCCAGAGTGAATCTCAGGACATAAACAGATCAGATCTCTGTTCCCTAAAGTCTCTGTCAATTCCGTCTCACCACCTTGTGCCCCTACTGACTTTTAAACTAAAGCTACCATGTTTAAGACAGCTGTTTTATTGATATTGTTTCAAGCAATGGGACATCTGGTCAACCTTCTTCCTGGTTGTATTTAGATGCTGAATGCTAATCTCATTATTCTTCTTTCTGTATTTCCCCACTGTAAAGTCATGTCTTAGGAGGAGTGGGCCTTGTAACAATGTTCAGAATCATTGGTCTTCCTAGGCCCCTTCCTCTCAGTTGCTTATTTTCTGTAGAAGTTGACTATTTATAGCCTAGTAGTCGTCTTCAGATGTCTTTGGCATGGCATAGACATCTGTGTCCATTCCTGCTCTTCAGCATTGCAAATATGCTTCTCTATGGCAAACAAGAAGATTGGACTAGTTTGCCTGAAACATCAGTTGATTTGGGACCCTGAGAAAGGACAAAACCCAAAATTCATTAAAGAAATGATTTCTTTATACTGGAAACAGAAGCCAAGGGCACACACCATCTTTCATATCGGGATGCCATATCTGGAAACATCTTTAGGGGAACATTTTAGAGCCCATGCTGTGATGAGATTTGTAAGAGGCAAATGTCAGTTCTTGATTCCCACATCATCACTACTGATGGGAGGTCAGAGACTCACCTGTTGGATGCTCTTTGTGGGGCAAAGGCTGGCAATATTCTCTAAAATTAGCCTCTTGTCTTCTGCTGCCGTCATAAATAAGAAGCCTTCCAGAAGGATGGTCACCTTCACCTCCAGTGACCTAGAAATGTCAATTGCAATTAAGCATCAGGATCTGAGATGTGCTAACCATATTGTTCCTCTGGAGGATGGGATGGCCATGCATGATATTTTCATTATTGAATTAGAATTAGAGAATTTCTTGGTGGTTGGCAGTGAACTCCTGCAAGATCCCATAGTTACGTTTAAAGAAACCTCCAGTTGTCTTCAAGCGTTCAGTTGGTGACAAGGCTGACTGCCCTGTCAGAGATTCCCTGAGGGCAGGGATTATACTATGTTTCATTCGTTCTGGATATTTGGCATGTTCTTGGTAGCTCAGAGAGGTTCAGGAACTGCATACTGATTGCTATAGTGTTCTACTACTATGAAGACACACCATGACCATGGCAACTCTTATAAAAAGCAAGCAGTTAATTGAAGCTGGCTTACAGTTTCAGAGGTTTAGTCTATTATCATCATGGCAGGAATCATGGTGGCATACAGGCAGGCATGGTACTGGAAGAGTAGCTGAGAGTTCTATATCTTGATCTGCAGGCAACAGTAAGAGAGAGACTCTGGGCTTGGCACCAGATTTTTGAAACCTCAAGCCCACTGCCTGTGGCCCATGCCCTCCAACAAGGTCACACCTCCTAATCCCATGGGGGCCATTCTCATTCACATCAGCTCCTTGGTGAATGAGCTATTTTTGACATGGAGGGCTGGTATTTCCATTCACTGTAGATGGCAGTGGTGCAGATATCTGAGATGCTCCACAGTAAGCATTCGTATTCCCAAATGTACTTCGTTATTTAACTTAGTTCTACTCACATTAAAAGTTTTTAATGGAGAGATAAGATGCATATGGTAGAGAGTTCAAACTGTGGGAAAAAGCTCACTTAATTATTTGATTCCCTATTGCTCAATGAAGGTCTTATGTGCATTGCGGGTCATTTTGAGTCATTCATAGAAATGGGTAAGAATGCGGTGTGGTCTTCCATTGCATGAACAGAATTTGTGGATTATGCATCTTTTATCTACCACAAAAAGCTCACTTTTATGAATACGTGTCCTCTATTGCTCAATGCAGATTTATGAGCACCTTAGGGGCAAGAAGCATGGGAGATTATCTCTAAAACACAACCATAATGAATGGGTGAGATGAGGCAGGCACAGTCTTCAGTATGTAGCTCAGATTATGCCCATTGTACACTCACATCATTGGGCACTTTTGAATCAAGATCTCTAATACCCAAGAAAGATCTCTAATGCCCCCTTCCTGTCAGCTGTTTCTGCCAAATGTAACTACTCTTTTGACTTCCATCAGCATAGATTGGTTTTGTTCTTGAGCCTTATAGAAATGAATTACATAGTATGTGGTTTTCAAAGTCTGGCTTCTTTCACTCAATATTATGTCTGTAAGATTCATCTAAGTTGCTAATTGCTGTGAAGCAGCAGTTTGTCCTTTTTATTGCAGGGAGGTATCCCATTATATGAACACACCACAATTTATTTATCCATTCTACTGTTTGGATAGTTTCCAGTTTGGGCTATTATGAACGAAATTATTATGGATGTTTTTGTTCATGTCTTTAATTGCACATCTATTCTCAAAGTTCATGTTTTTCTTATAAGAAGGGAGAGAACAGAGAGAAATAATAATGATCATAATAACTGAGCCTTATTGAAAACTTACGGTATGTCAGGAATTATAGTAAGCTATTAACGGGGTGCTCTATAACCATAGCTTGAACATCGTTTTTTTAAAATTGCTCCATCACTATGCCTTCAAGCTTCTTACCTTAATTAGGAGAAACTTAAAAGCACAATGACCTTTAAGTACAAACAGAGTGCATAATCATGGTCTTATTTTACCTTTTGATTATTGGCCCTCTAATTTTCTCATTTTACATCATCTGATGTAAACTTTTTGGTTATTGGCCCTCTTCCCCTGGTGCTATCCCATCTCTTTTATAATAGGAACTTTATGGTATTGGGGTTCAGTCTCAGCACCCAGAAGTCCGAGATGGGAGAACCTGAGGCAGCTGGATGTATTGCATCTGAGACAGATGAAGGCTGCCACTGGCTTGGGTGGATTTCTCCATATGTCTAGAGTTTTGTCTCCCAAGTGATTGTAGATCCTGTTAGTCAGTGTTAATCACCACAGAACTATTATCTAAAAGATTATATACCAGCAAGTTGTTTGTAAAAAAAACAGAAGGTATCTGCTAGAGAATTCTCTTAGACCAGGCTATCCAACCTGGCACCCTTGACCTAGAATAAAAGGGTAGGCCTCCAGATTTCCTTTACTCCCAATTTAGTTTTAGCTGGCATTCTGTAGCTCCTTAATATTAACCTTTTATTACGTTAATTCATTTTTCTTCACTGAGTCTTCATTAGCATGCAATCAAATGCCAGACTTTAAGTTTCTTGTTTGATGTGTGTTGACACTTGGGTGGAATTGTCATCTCAAACAAAATGCAGAGATCTTTTTTTGTCACCTGGATCCTCCTTTTTCAGTTCTTCATATTCTCAAACCCCTTCACTAAGTTTGGGAATCTTTACAGTAAGGTTGGTTGTACCTACTCTTGGTCTGCATGTGAATGGAGATTCTTCACCCCTATGCACATTGAATTGCTGAGTGATTTTCTATTGTATGAATAGTTTGCAGTTTGCTTTATTTAGATAAGTGTTGTTGATGGACATTTGGGTAACTTCTAGTTTGTGACAAATTCAATACATTTGTTGTGAACATTGTTTTTATTTTGATATGGGGGTCTCATTATGTTGCTCAGGTTAGTCTTCAATCCCTGGGCTCAAGTGATATCCTGCCTCAGCCTCCCAGGTTGCTGGGACTTCAGGAATGTGCTATTGTGCTAGGCCTTGGCTATCAACATTTTTATGCTCGTCTCCCTTAGACATAGGTTTTCACTTCTCCTGAGAAATGCCCACAGGTGGGACTGCTTAATAAGTATGTTTAATAAGAAGTTGGAAGTTCTCAAAAGTGACTGGACTAGTTTATATGCTTATGAGGAGGTCAGTTGTTCCGAATCTTGACCAATATTTGGTATTGGCATGCAGCTTTGTTTTCCTTACCTCTCATTTCTCCCAAGTCCATCTTCTTCCTTTTCAACACAGATCTGGGGTCTTTATTCACAGCCTGAAGCACGTATTTGAAGGGTAAAGTGAAAGCTTTCTTTCCCCTTTCTAACCTTCAACCCTCAGTGCAGGGTCAGCTTCTCTGCTTGAGAAAGTTGAGATTTTTTTTTCCTGCTCCTCTCAAATGTTTCAGTCCTTGAGTAGAAGGTCAGATCCCCATTTTCTACCGGTTTCTTGGCCTTTTAAAAAAGATTTATTCACTCTTTTATGGATATGAGTATTTTACCTTGAATATAGGTATGTGCACTACATGTGTGCCCGGTGCCTGCAGAGAACAGAAGGGGGCATCGTTCTTTGGAACTGGAGTTACAGATGGCTGTGAGCCACCACAGACTGAATCTAGTTCTTTGTAAGTTCTGGTATGAGGAACTGAGGAATTGAATCCAGGTCTTTTGCAAGTTCTCACAGTGCCCCTAAACCCAGAGCCATCTTTCCAGCCTCTGGATTTTTGGCTTTAACCAAATGTAACTAGAAAATAGGTCCAGGGAGAATGGGGGTATTGTGTGAGTCAGCCGTTGTTTCAAAAGTAACTTCAGCTTCCAGAACAGTACTGAAGTGTACTAGTATTTGTTTACTGAACACATCTTAGAACAAGGGAGGAAGCAGGCTCTTCTCTAGTCAACATTTAGCAGGTTGTTTATTAGGAATTTTTGGTGGTGTGGCCACTAATATTTTGCTTGTTTATTTTTCCTCCTGAAAAACAAAATATTGTGTGATTTGGTGAAGTGAGTATGGGGCTAGCCAAAGCAATTGGACTGAAGTTGTTACTGATCGGGAGAAACTCCTGTGTCAGCAGGCTGCTCAGCTAGCTGTCCACAGGGCTGATGGGAAGGGCTGCTTGTTTCCTCTACAGAATGTCTTTCCCACCGACTGGCAGAACTCCTAAAATGTATATTAATAAGGACTTGTTTCTTGGCATAAGGTATTCTTATTTTCATAAGTTCTCTTCCAAAAATTGAGATTTTTTTTTTAAAAAAGGAAACACCATGTGTAACCGTATAGAGAGCTAGTTTAGCAGATTATGTTGGTGGTTCCTTCCTAGAGCCTGGGAAAAGAAGACAGAGAGAATGAGAAGCTGGCCAAGGTAAGTTCAGCTGAGGGAGCACTTTGCTTTATGGAAAAGCAAAGGTCTTTGTGTGTGTGTGTGTGTGTGTGTGTGTGTGTGTGTGTGTGTTGTATAGTGTGAGTGTGGTATATATGGTGTGTGTTTGGTATATATGTGTGTATCTGTATACATGTGGTATGTGCGTGTGTGGTATTTATGTGTGTGTGTGTGTGTGTGTGTGTGTGTTGGGAAGAACAATGCATGTAATGTGAATTGGGATGTCAGTGTAAATTTGTACAGAGTTTGTGAAGCAGAGAGTAGTAGGGAAGACTGACAAAAATGACCTTATTTCAGAATTCAGTCAAGCTGTTTAAGACAAACTGTTTATGTAGAAAACATAAAAGTTGGTCTCCTAAACTCAGGTACAGAGGGTGGCATATATGTTTTCAGGAGGGGTTTGTCATCAGAAATACAAGGCATTGCAACCCTCTAACTCCCAGACGGCAGCTTCCATGAGGTCTCTGAGCACTTTCTCCATGATCTTGAACTCCCTCCCCCTCCACTATCTCACCATCCATTTTAATCCATGATGGTCTGAGCATGTGTCTGGCTTACCTTCCCAATGAGCCCGATGATTTCTACCTAGGCGCAGACATGTTCAGGAAAACTCCAGTTCTCCCCCCAGAGTTCAGTTTCATCCACTCACTGTTATCCAGTGGTGACTCCATAGCTGTCCATGATGGCACCGCTCAACAGCGTGTTCCTGAGGGGACTGTGCTGTGCTCTTTCAACCAGCTCACCGCACCTGAATGGGGTTTCATCCTGAACAAGGTTTTCAGTGGTCAGGTTCTTATATATGTCTTCCATCCTCTCTCTCAGAGCTGATTTCAGCCCCTTCCCTCCCCAGCCTTATCTTCTTTTGCTCTTTTGCTTCTTCATGGCTTTCCAAACATATTAACATTCTCTTAGCTGCTCAGATCAGCAATCCCCTTTCCTACTGCAGGGTCTTTGCACACAGTATTTCCTAAGTTCCCAACGTTCTTTCTCTTCTTCTGTAGAACTCAGCCTTGAACTTCAGTCTAGAGATAGTTAACTTTTCAGTGAGACTCTTCTAGTCCAATTGGGTCAAGTTATGCTCCTCTCTCCATTTATTTATTTACTTTAATTTAAAATTTTATTTTTTTGTAACACCTTTAGAACTCTTGAGAAATCAAGCAGACAATGCAGAGAATTTCTAGGTTAGTACTGTGTAGATTCATGTTAATACATTGCATGTGCATACTGCCTTTTTTTTCAATTAAGGAACCAATGATATGTTAATGTTGACTAAATCCCATAGTTTATTCAGATTTCCTTATGCTCTCCCTGGTTTGTTTGAGGACAGCATCCAGAACACGACATTACATTTAGTTCGTGCATCTCATTAGCCTCTTCTTGGCTGTGATGGTTTCTCAGACTTTCCTTGTCTTTGATGACCTTGGCAGCTTAGAGAAGCATTGCTCAGGAATATTGTAGGATGCTCTCATCTGTTGGGACATACTCAATGTTTTCCTCATGATTAAAGGTTATCTGTGTTAGGAAGACCACAGAAGCTATTTCAATACGTATTATGTGGAAAGTCCAGCCTGCCACCATGATGTATACTTGTTGATTGGGTCACCTCGCTACAGTATATCTGCCAGGTCCGCATGTTTATAGTCACTCTCCCTGCTTTCTAGATCATTCTTCAGAGGGAAGTCACTTGTCATAGGCTTCTCTTAAGGAGTTGGAGCTACGCTCCTCTGCCTTTTAGGAGGAAAGATTAATATAAATTACCCAGACGTTTCCTGCATTCCTATTTTGTCTCCTCTCCACTTATCAATACACTCAAGCATTTATTCGTATCAGGATGAACATATACATCCTTTATGCTTTGGGCTGCGATCCCAAATGAGTTGGTTTTCCAGCTTCATTTCTTCTACCTTTGGCAGTGGGGAGAGAGCCCTTTTAGCGGCTTCCCATGATGCATTGGCCTTGTCCCATCCATGTTTCTTTTTAACTTTTTTCTCTCTAATTAAAAAACCCTGAGGTTAACTTTCTGTCACTACGTGAGGCTCCAGAATCACCCTTTTCTTTTCCTACTTTGGTATTAGAACCAGCCAAGAGGACCCCATTCCTTTGTTGGGGGGAATTGAAAATAAAGTCTGGTGTGTCACGGAAAGGGGACACTACCCTTTAACTTTTATCATCACTTTTATTATTCTTTCGTTCCTAGTACACTGCACACATGATGCTATTGGCTTGCTTTCTTATTGTCTTTGCCCTCCTCTGACTCTGTAGCTCCACAAGGACATATATAATGTTTCTCCCATGGTACCTAACATATAGTGAATTCCCAAGAAGTGTTTATGGAAGGAAACAATGAAGGAGAAGCAGGGCTTTCATGAGTAAAAATACCATGGCTCATTCAATATTTGGTGAATTAAAGATAAAATTTAATATATGAATAGTAATTCTTCGTACTTTAAAAGTCTTTGGATTTATTTTTTTGTTGTATATGTATGGATGTTTTGTTTGCATGTGTGTGTGATCATCATGTGTGCACTGGTGAATGAAGAGGTCACAGAGGACATTGGATCTCCTGAACCTGGAATTATGGATGGTTATGAGCTACCATGTAGGTGCTGGGAATGGAACATGGGTCCTCTATAAGTCTTTTCTATTTAACCACTAAGCCCTCTCTGGCTCCTGGTTTATGCTTTTTGAAAAAGAATAAATTAAGTTTTTTTTTTTTTGAGGCAGGCTTTTCTTATGTAGCCCAGGCAAGTCAGGAACTCACTATGTGGCACAGGCTGGCCCTCAACTCATAATCCTCTGCCTCAGTCTCCAGAATTCTGGAGTTACAGTAATATACTACCACACCCAACAGCTTTACAGATATCTATTGCAGGTATTAGAAGTAATGCTAGGCAACAGTAGAGTATATGAAATTGTGACACGTACACACAGATCACTTTTAAGTTCATTTATTGTGTTGATAATTATATTTTAATTCTCTAGGCAACTAGTTAAAATTTGTGGTCAGAAAAGGTTTCTGTGAGGTCTAGGTGAGCCTTGCTTTGTGCACACGAGAGAGCTGAATGCTGGGGGCTCAATGTTATGTGCTTGTAGGTGTGACAAAGGTATTAGTTTGTTTTTCTCACACTACAGCTGTGGACAAAGAAGCACAAGTGGTGGAGCAGAACATGCTGACTATTTCCTGTCTGTCGAAGGCATCACTTTAGGACAAAGGTAGACAAAGACAAGGGACTTGAAAAATACAGGGTTAGACTGGCTGGGCTGGGGCTTTATAGACATTGTCTGGGTGGAAGGGCCAGACTGGAAGGTTCCAGTTTCTGGAAGTCAGTACAAGTAAGGGAATCACCCCATTCTTACTGTAGAGAATATAGAAATGGTGATACTGGGAGGTTCATAAAGTTGGGTTGGAAATCTTGCTTGCCTGCATGGAGCAAGGTTTCAGACTCAGCCACATGGTCCAGGAATAGTTGTTTGCTTACAGACAGAGGCAGAAGTAGGGCTGGCAAGACTTTGGCGACTTGGGTGAAAGGGAAGTGCAGGCTCATTTATCATCAGTGGAGTTCAAGGAAGGAGCCAGGGTGAAGGGCATGGTGCCAGGGCTGTGTTCTACAGAGATTCGAGGCTTCACTACAAGCCTGAGACCGCAAGGACCTTGGGGTTAGGTGGACAAGGCGAGTCACATGCCCTTAACTCTAGGTAAGAGGGGAACGGAGCCTGGTGCTGTGGGGGCTCATTATTTGCTATTTGACCTTTAACTCTGGGATAATTACTTTTCTGAGGAAATCATTTAAGGTCACTTTAGGTAGCATGCTGAGTCAGTCAGCAAGCCTCACTGCAGGCCTGGGACTCAAAGCTTTGCCCCAGGCAACAGAAATACTGATGTTTCCCTAGCCCCAGAAGACCCTTGGTCTTTGCCTTAGCTTCACTCCTTTTTAAAAAACAATTGGATATTTTATTTATTTACATTTCAAATGTTATCCCATTTCCCAGTTTCCCCTCTAGAAACTCCCTATCCCATCCTCTCTTCCCCACTTCTATGAGAGTGCTCCCCCACTCCCCGACTCCTGCCTCCCGACCCTGGCATTCCCCTACACTGGGGCATCAAGCCTTCACAGTACCACCCTCCCACTGATGCCCGACAAGGCCATCCTCTGCTACATATGCGGCTGGAGCCATGGGTCCCTCCATGTGTACTCATTGGTTGGTGGTTTAGATCCTGGGAGCTCTGGTGGGTCTGGTTGGTTGATATTGTTGTTCTTCCTATGGGTTGCAAACCCCTTAGCTCCTTCAGTCATTTCTCTAACTCCTCCATTGGGGACCCCATGCTCAGTCCAGTGGTTGGATGCACTCCTTCTTATAGCTCGGGCCATGAGAGCTCTCTTCCCAGCTCCCAAGGGAAGGTAGAATGAGGACTGTTTTCCATCTCACTCCACTGGCAGCCGGGCCAGGGATTCTGTCCCTCAGGATTGTTCTCAGATCTACCCTTCCCTCCAGGGCCATCCCCACCAGAGTTAACTCTTCCTGGCCCTGCTGTGCATAGCCTGCTGGCTTCTGGAGTCTGCATAAGGATAGCCCAGTGGCTTTTCTTGGCTGTATATTTTTAATGTCCCCTTCTGTCTATGTGCCTGTGTGTGGGTGGCCTTGCATTTGTTCACAGGTGGAAGCAGGACAATCTCCGGTGTTATCCTCTGGAAGGCCATACTGTCCTCTTGATATAGGTTTCTCAGTGGCCTGAAGCTTATCAATGATGCCAGGCTGATTGACCAATGAGTTCCAGGGATCCTCCTCCCTCTACTTCCTCATGCTTACAAGCATCCTGCCATATCAATCACTCTTGTGCAGGTGTCTGATATTGAACTCAGGTCTTTGGGCATGCAAGGCAAAAATGTCATTACTGAGCCACCTCCCTAACACCTCAATTATATCTTTGATAATTAAAGTGGGGGACCTTTGTTTATTTATTTTTTTTTTTTTTCAGAGCTGGAGACCGAACCCAGGGCCTTGCGCTTGCTAGGCAAGCGCTCTACCACTGAGCTAAATCCCCAACCCCCTTTGTTTATTTTTTAATTGCTTGGAAGAAGGCTCCTCCAGAGTTGGCAGGCAGCTGTGCAGATGAGCTCATGCTTCCTAGACATGACTGGGAAACATGGAGTATCTTGGGCTCTTTAAGTAGTTATCCAGTGTGTGTGTGTGTGTGTGTGTGTGTGTGTGTGTGTGTGTGTGTGTGTGTGTGTGTGTATTTAAATAGCACAGCCAAGCCCTTTGCCTCGATTAGTCTTTGCATTCTTACTGTTCACCAGCATATGCTTGACCTTACCAGGTCTCAGGGAATGCTGGTGAGTGAGCACATTCCAGGGGACTCTCCCATGGCCATTCTTTTTTTTGTTTCCTTTTTCTACCCACTTACCTATTTGTTCCTTTTCTCTCTAAGCCCTCCAAGTTCTTTGCTTCCCCTCCTTTGGATGCTTGTGGCTTCAGGCTGTGTCTGCATAAGAGGATTTGAAGAGGAGTTATGGGAAGGCATTTGCAGTTGGAAGAGCATCTGTCTATATCTTCTGTATTTGTGTTTCTGTGGGCGGGCATATCTATAAGGGAATGAATATTGCATGGATTTGCATTTTGGAGTGTGATTTTCCTTTTGTTCAGTGTATCTGGAGGAGAAATGAGAGCTGAATTTATGTGTGTGCAATTGTCTGATCGGGAATGGGTCTTTCTACTTTTCTTGAATCAAAAGTCAGCCAAAAAGAGGGGACAGTTAGTGAAGGAAAGATTTGGCTGGGATAAACAACCTTTCTTCCCCACCTTCCACAAGAAAGTTGCATTTAGGGTAGTGGGAAGCAGGAGTATGGTGCAGAGGAGGTGAGGCTGGGGTGACAGGGTGGGAGGCAGATGGGGGAGAGCCGCCTAAGCCATGTTTAGCAACTTGACTTTTATCTCAGCGGAGTCTGCGGGCAGGGAGATGTGATGAGATATTTGCATTTTAGAAAGAAAAATGTAACACAGAGATGGATTTGAGGGGTTCATGAGTAGAGGCCAAGAGGTTAGGTAGGAACTCTTAAAAGACAGAAAGGGCTGTAGTGGAAGCAGGGGGTTGGGGTGTGAGGGAGGATCCCTTGAAAAGATGAAAACTGCAGAGCCTAAGGATCTATTGAATACTGGGGTAAAGCAGAGGGGCCCTTAGGAGCCATGTTTGGGAGGATGGGCACAGTGCTGCTGTTAGCTCAGACAAAGAAAATGGCTACGGACCACACCAGGGTAGACAGGGTAAGTGTCTGAGCTGAGGATGGATTTGATTTGGGGTACCCGCAGGACATCCAGTTATGGATGATAAATAAGCTGATGAGTAGAGAGGTCTGAATTTTAGAGAAGAGACATTCATCCATTTAAAGATGATGTCTAGAGCTATAGGTGAAGATTAAAATATTCAAAGAGCATATAGAAAGGGAAGAAAAGAGAGCAGTGTTAGTTCCCCATGGCTGCCATAGCAAATTACTACAAAATTAGTAGTATAAAACTAATTTTTTCCATTACTGAAATGACTTCTATGGTAGCAGTGAAACGATGTCCCTCCTGGATGTATTGGGTGACAGCCTATTCCTAACCTTTTCTAGCAGCTACCTCACACTCCTGGATTTGTGGCCTTCCCTTTGATTACCATACTGATCTGTCTGATCCTAACTTTTCTGCCTTCCTTTTGTGAGGATTCCTGTGATGAGATTATCTTTCCAATATGAATCTTTCACCACGTAAGGTATCACAGTCTCAGTAAAGGATTAGGACAGCGGACATCTTTCGGAGGGCATTATTCTATCTCTGATAAGGATCTAAAATAGACTTCCAAGACCTGATGGCATTACAGGCTGACAGAGGCTCAGGAGTGAGCAAAGGAGGCAGCTGAGTTATGGTAGACCATGGCCTGAGGTTGGAGATCCCTTTGGGTAGAAATAGGTAGTTAGGAATTCTAAGTAGAAGGAATGTTTGGTCTTATTAGAGTCAGTAGATTCTATAGGATAAAGATAGAAAGCTGTCCATTTGGTCATCAAGGAATAGTTGTCTCTCTCAGCAAGTATTCATGTAACACTTACTTTGTGCCAACCACTAATCTGAAAGTGGAGACTATGGCAGAGAGGGAGGCAAAGTCACATTCTAGTTGGGGAGTACAAGCAATAAATTGGGAACAAAAAATGAAATTTATGTTTAGAATGATTTGTAGGGAATCAAATTAGAAAAAGTGTGGAAGTTAAAGACTGAGAGATGTCTGAAGGGGTGGTATCTGTGCCTGTCTGTATCTGAGTGACAAGAAGAATGAGTGGCTAGGATTCTGGGATTGGCAGTCCATGGAGTATCTAGGGAAAAGGCTTTCCCTTGGGTTGGCCCATCTTGTTGGGGACAGAGAGGAGCTTGGCGTGGTTGTCCCGAGGGCAATAAGGAATGCATTAGGTAATAGGGGACATGTCTTAGAGAGGCTATGCAGGTCAGGGTTTCTGTTCTGAGCTTCTGTTGTAGAGAGCAAGAGTAAAGGAGAGCATTGAATAAAAGAGTAGATTGCAGAGAGCTTGACTGCTTGATTGCTGGCTTGGACTAGGATTACAGTAGCTTTAATGGGTTGTATTGTGTCCCTCTGAAAGATATGTTAAAGTCCTATCTAGCCCCTAGTACCTGTAAATGTTCTTATAAGATCTTTATAGTTGTATTAAAATTAAATCATACTGGATTAGAGCAAGCCTAATCCATCATGACTAGGAAGTGGATTCCCAGGTACCCCTACCACAGTGGTGACCATGGAGGCCCACAATAGATTGATGAGATGGAAGCCAAGACCAGAAGTGAGGATGAAGCAAAGACCCCTGTGGTTACAGTGGATCTACCTACACTTGATTTTGGACTTAGACAAACAGTTCTGTCATGTTAAGCCATTTATTTTGAGAAAGGCTTTTTTCCCCTTTTTTCTCCCTATGTCAGCCTTGGAAAACTGGGAAGAGATAGCCTGGAGGTAGGAGAGAGAGCAACTGAGGACAAACTTGATTTGTGGTCAAGCAACTGGGTGGCTGATGAGTCTCCTAAGACTGTAAAGACTGTTGAGGGAGCGAGTTTGGGGACAGCTCAAAAGGTGACTCTGTGAGTCAGCAGCTGAGCTAGAGGTACTATTTGAAGGTCATTAGCATATAGATGACACTGAAATAATGAGCAAATGAAATTACCCAGGAAGAGTAAGTTTCAGACTGGCCTTAAAAAACCCTAGTATAGAAGAAAGGTACCTTCCAATTTCAGGTACTTTAGACTTGTTCTGAATCCTGGTGGGAATGTGGAGGCATCCACTAAAACCACCATGAGTTGAATTCAATGTGTATTTCCTTTATAGATATGGTTGAATTCAGCCTGTATTTCTGTTATTTGATCATGTTGGAAAACAGGTTCAATATTTCCTGAAACTCATTCCATCAAGAGGTAGTCTGGACATTCATGGTGGCATGCACTTTTAATCCCAGCACTCTGGAGGCAGAGACAGACATATCTCTGTGAACTGGAGGCCAGCCAGGGCTAGATAATGAGATCTTGTTTCAAGCAACTAAAAGAGAGAGAAAGAGAGGGAAGGAGGGAAGGAGACAGAGACAGAGACAGTGTGTGAGAGAGAGAGAGTTAGAGTCTGTAATACTAGGGTCTACTCCCCTCTTCCATATTGTGTTATCATATTGTGTTATCATATTGTGTTATCATATTGTAGTATCTTGGGACTCACTTTGGGCAATGAGTGTTGTTGAAATGATGCTCAGCTAGCTCAGAGTCTAGTTTCCAGCTAATAATTTTGGTTTCTACCATGTACAGAAACCTGGGCTCAAGCACTGTAGTTGGAGGGAGACAACTGGGTGGAGGCCATCTTGGATTAATGGCTAACTGTAAACAAATGAGTGAGTGCAGGTAGGGCAAACAGAAGAATAAGTTGGCTCACAGAGTTAGGAAAATAATCAAGGTGCAAAGTTTCAGGGAGGTTGATTATACAAAGGGAACAGTGTAAGCAGGATAATGTGGAGAAAAAGAGTTGTATCCTGGTCAGGGTCATAGAGATAAATAAGAAATTAACCTAGTTGCATGATTAGATGGAAATTCAAAAGGTCACAGAATAATGATACAACCACAGAAGGTGCATTTCAGAGACAAAATGGAATTCATTAAGTCATTCCCCCAACAAATATTTAAGACCCTGTGCTCTATGTCTGTCTGGCAGAGTGGTAGGTGAAAGACACAGAGAAGAATAAGATGATGAAGTCTCTGAACATCGTCAAGGACTCAAGGTACTTGCTGTTGGGTGAGCAGCATTTCTGTAGGTTAGGATGGTCATGGGAATTCATCATGATAATGACTGCCCTTGACTGAGCTCCGCCAACACTCACTAGCCCTCATCTCATTAGACCTCACCACAAGCCTGTGTGGTGGAGACTGTTCTCCATCCCACAGAAGAGGAAACCGAGCCTTAATAAGAGTAGCTGGGCCAGGATTGCACAGCTGGAAAAGAAGATGAGTTACCAACTGTTTGGGTGCTAGGCTTATAGTTTTCTCTTAGGGTTTCTGGTGAAGATTAGTTCCTTAGTTGATTCCTAGGTGGTTTGTAGGTTTAGATGACAGATTGGGCATGGTGGGTCCCGAGGTCAGATGGAGTCCCTCTACTGGGCTGTTGGCAATTCCTGGGAGGCTTGATGCTGAGTGTGATCATTGTGGAAGTGTTGCCTCTACCTTGTGTCCTAAACAGGAAGAACCAGGGCCTCCGCAGGAATGAAAATCCCAGTGAGCCCAGATCACCACAGCTTTCTGTGGAAAAGACTCAGTTTCTGCCAGAGATCTTTCTATGTATAGAAATGCCCCCTGTAGCACATTTTTTTCTCATTATATTAGATTCACAGCACAGTGGGTGGTAAGTGTAAGGGATAAGACCTCTTTTGGGCCTCTTTTGGACTGCACATTTTGGGACTGCTATGCGCTATTCCAGCCATGGGGCAGTGTCCAAGAACCAGAACTGGGAACTAAGACAGAAGGCTTCCATATCATGGAGACTCTCAGGGAGTAAAGTCAGGGAGCCATTGTGGATGGAAGGGATGGCACTGGGCAGTTGGAAGTAGCCTGTGGTGGCTGCTGTCCTGAGAGCAGGATCAAGAAGGAAGAAGATTCCATCCAGGGGGACAAGGATCAGCATTCAGGATGGGATACAGGCACACAAGGATATGTGCCCAGAGGGCCTGGAATGACCCTTAGTCCTGCAGTGGCCTAGATATAAGGGTGCTCTTCCCAAAGTGGAAAATTTCAGTCTCTACCTAGGCAAGCACTCTATCAACTTAGTGACAGCTCTGTCCCTTAGCCTCCTCCCAGTGTAGGATGTTCCCTGCAGGGAGGCCATTCTTACTGGTTTGGGAACAGTGTTAAAGTTGGCCACCATCTCTGAGAGGGAGGGCCACAGGGTTCTGACAAGTCATGCTGACTTGTCTTCTAGACTTCACAAAGTAGGGGTCACTTCAAAGATAATGACTGCATCTTTCTTGCTTCCTGGTATCCACTGACAAAGGCTACATTTCCATAAGTCCTGAGATGCAAGACTACTGCGTACATGTAGGTCAATTCTACACCAACACATTAGCCTTTGACCTGACAGGGATTCTTGTAGGTGCTTCGCATGGTTTAACAATTGTTGCTCTTTTAGAACTTCCTTGAGATAACCTTGGCTCTGTTGTGGATGTAGGAACATTGTAGCTAGAGGAATTAGAATAGCATTAGTAAGGATGAGAGGTAGGTAGTGACCCTCTGGTCCAGGACTCAGTGGGGCCTCAGGAACTCTCCAATAGAGGGATTCTTTCCCCCCTTAGACATAGCTGGCCTTCTGGCTGGATAAGCATTTAGGTGAAGCCTGATAGATCCCCCTAGACCCCAAAGCCAAATGTCAAACATGCCCTCTTCTCTTTGTAAATAACAATTGTTTTTCCCTTTCAGATTAGTGTAGTGAACACTGACCAAACATCCTCTACATTCTAGAAACTGTTAACCACTTCATGAAGTTTATCTTGTTTAATTCTGGTTGACCTTAGCAGCTTCTGGAGACCCCATCTCATAGGTGGTAAAGTGGAGGTGCTTGTCAGGTAGGTGACTAGTCCTGGCTCACGGGGCAGGTGAGGGAACCAGGAGCTAATCCAAGGTCTGAGCATGCGTGCCTCCTCCAATTGAGATAGAAAACACATGCTCTGAAAAGAAAGGTGTGAAACATCAGAAGAGTCAACTTGTATATCCTAAAACACTTGCAAGTTAAAAAAATAAAAGCTAGATAATCTATAGGCTTTTCCACAGAGAACCACGGTTAGTGCTTTTTTCTAGTTACATGTTTGTGTAGGTTTTTAAGAAAGTGACTTAGACGTTAATTTATAGACTGCTTTCCCCCACTTTGCATTATGTTTTGAACATATTTTCTAACACCTTGATTTTTAGTGCCTGCAAAGTATTTCATTATATAGGAATCCATAATTTACTTTAAAAAACTCCCCCTGTTATTGGAACGTTAGGTTGCTTATAAATTTTGTTATTATAAATAACGCCACGACTAGCAACCGTGTGAATGCATCTTTGCGACTCACAAGCCTGCCTGAGGATAAATTCTTGGAAGTGCTATTTCTGCATCAGAATGCACGCACACTGAGTTCTCCTGTGATGACAAAAACGCTTCCCAGAAGGTTTGTACTAATTTATTTTCCCACTAGCAGAGTTTGAGAGTCTCTATTTCTTTACAACTTTGTTAACACTGTCCGACCCGTTACCTTTAAAACGTCGATAATTTCCTCAGGTGAAACATATCTTTTTTTTATTGCCATTGATATTAGGCACTTTATATTTATTAAGTCTTTGTTCTTTTGCTAATTGCTTTTACTTTTGTTAGAATGTTCATCTTTTTCTTATAGATTTGGATTTGCTTTTTATATGAAAAGACTAATTGTGATAACTAATAATTAAATTGTATCAGTATATGTGTTAACATGAAACATCATATATTCTTTTATCATTTTTAACATACAGAAGTTTAAAATTTTGATATGTTCAAATTTCTAGTTTTTTTTTTCTTTACTGTTTTTCCTTTTAGCCCTATGCAGGGTTGGCCCCACTTGGCCAAACTAGAGAATATTGGAAGGCTGCAGTGTTGAGGCACTGGGACTGTGGAGTTATAGAATTCTGTGAGACCACATTAGGTAGATGTGCATCAGGCACTTGCTGCATAGGAACAAAGCTCACAGGACCTTGTTGACAGGGATCTGGGTAGAAGCGATTTAATTCTTGATAATTCTGATCATGTCCCCTCTCTTTGATATCTCTGCATGGAAGTTACTGTTTGTTTGTTTTTTAGACAGTCTTATGTGCCTTAGGCTAGCTTTGAACTGAGTTCCTTGCTTCTACTTTCCGATTCTGGCATTGCAGGTGTGTACCACACCCAGCTATGTGGGATCAGTGGCCGCTAGAAAAGCACTCTACCAACTGAGCTGCATCCCTAGTCCAGGAAGGAAGGTCTTCTTAGCATGAAGGCTATCAGTCCCAGGAAAGAGGAACAGCTCAAGGTATGCTGGGAAAGCAGAAAAACCGTAATACCTTCAAACTGTAGCATTTGCCAATTTCCGTGGTGTAAATTCTTTCTCTATGGCTGAATTTGCATGATGCCCACAACAGTTAACAGGTGGATCACAAAATTAAGCCCTCATTGCTCAGGAACAGGCATGAACTGGCTCCAGCCTGCTGTCAATGACAGCATCCAAGGTGTTAGCATCTATGTCAAAAGGAAATCTCTCTCTCTGCTTTGTGAAACCTGGCATCGGGAGCCCTGACAGGGAGGACTCCACTTCTCCCCAATCAGTGCCACTTTCTCTGTCATTTAGCTACTTCAAAGCCTAAAGACAGGTAGGATTCTAGCACTGGGCATCTTAACAGTCATTGAGTGACCCACTTTCAAAGACTCCCCGAAGCAGTGAAGCTTATTGCCTGTTTCTAGAATGGTCCTGCTAATCTCTCCCATGGCACTGATTGCTCTGCCACTAACTGGCCGTGTGACCTCCAGCAGACGAACTGCCCTCCGTGGGCCTCCACATTCTTATCTGTAAGATGATATGGCTAGAACTGATGTTCCCCAAGTCCTACCCTACCCCTACTGTCCTGTGATTATATGGCTTTTAGAATGACGTCAGGTTGTATTTAATAGGATTGATAATCGCTTTGGTACCGTTCAGCCTGGCTCATAATCTGTGTAAAGCAGAGAACACGTACAGTCGCCGGGGAAAAGAACTGTTATTTTTGAGTAGCACAGAACTTAGTAATAAAACACAAATTCCAAAAGGGGAAAATTCCAAGCCACATTTCTTCATTACTCCAAGGGAGTGACACCTTGGACGATGATAGGGTTAATAGATTCTGCTCCGATGCTCCCCAGGTGCCCATTGGAGCATCTAAAGGTCCACTTGGGAAATCAACAGGAACTCTTTTAGATAGACGACTCTGAAAGATGGAGGGATTATCCAGGTCCAATCTTGCTTTCATGCTTTTGACTGCCTAATTACTTACGTGGTTGACATCTCAGATTTCCTCCATTTTCTTGCAGCCTGCAGGGAATCCCTTTGATGAGATCGGGCGGTACAGTGGACAACAGTGGATTAAAAGTTGGGAGACTGATTTTCTCTTGTTATAAGGCTCCAGTAGACTTTTTCTCCAGTCCAGGCCTCCGATGTATCGGCTGGGACTGAGGCGTGGTGCATGGCCGGGGCACTCCCAATATTGTGGATCCAGGCTGGACTTGGCTGCTGGCTGCCACTGAGGGTCAGCTCTTCATGTGGCTCTTGGCATTTGTTTTCTGGGGTCAGTGCGTGGCCCTCATCACATTCTCTTACCAATGGCCAAAAGACACGTAATATTTCCAGAGGTGCTTGAGTTGTGGTTCTCTCTCTCCCTTCTTCCTTCTGCTCATTTTCTATTGGCCATGGCGAGTCACTTGGCCAAGCCACACATCTTGGGCAGAAATGCAGAAATGTTTTGTTCTACACAGGGTGACTCTGAGGTCCTCTTGTCTGTAAGGCAAGTGTTTCCTGATGGAGCATCTGAAGATCTCCTAAGAGCCATGCCACCTACCAGACTGAATGGCACGGTTTCTTCTGCAATGCTGTGAAGAGGAAAAGTCCTCTTCTCTTAGGCCAGAAATAATGTGTAGAACAGGCTTTCTTTTCTCTGCCCTGCATATATACCAACCATTTAAGAAGCAAACAACACCAAAAGACCTGATGACAGTAGCAGCCATAAGAGCCCAGGGAGCAGTGCCGTGGGCACGCACAGGGAATACTGCTGCTTACTTGCTTAGTGGCTGGTAAGCCAGGTCCTGCAGCTGAGCATGCATATGTGTATGCTTGCGTGTGTGCATGTGTGTGCGTGCGTGTGAAGTCAGAAGACCACCAAAGGTATTCCTCAGCTACTGTCTACTTTCATCTGAGAGAGGTTCTCTCACTGGCCTAGAACTTGCTAGTAAGTAGGCTAGGCAGGCCAGCAATGAGCCCCAGGGACCTGTCTATCTCTCCCCTCCACCTGCTAGATTACAAGTGTGGACACCTTTACCCAGCCTTTTAAAATATCGGTTCTGGGGATCACTTTCCAGGTCCTCTTGTCTGTAAGGCAAGTGTTTCCTGATGGAGCATCTCCCTAGACCTTGAAAGCTTTTAGGAAGTGTGTAAAATAGGCGTAAGAACTCCAGTCTCATTCCTCAGGTAGCCATAGCCTGAGTGACATAATAGCTATGAAGCTTCGAGCGTGATGAACTAAGCACATTGCCCCTAGGCATCTCTGGCCCTTATCTCTCATGGATGGATGTCCTATCAACATTCCCCCTGCTTTTTCGCCCTGACTTTTGGTGCCTTTCCCCAGCTCCCTGACTTTTTATATATCTGCCCTCAAATGAAGCACTTTTCCTTCCTTGTTGCATTCTCTCCCCCCTCCTTCCCTCTCTTCCTCTCCCTTGTCTCCCCTCCCCCTTCTCTTCCCAAGTTGTGTTTTTCCTTGATGAAAAGTCCCACTCTCTTTTGCTAAAAGCCATCAGTCCACATCATCGCCTCTTCTTTGCCATCTGGTGTGTAACCTCACTCACCCCTCACATTGTCAGTGTGCCTGCGCCAAAAGTTCTTCAAAGGCTCCATCTAGGTGTGATGTCTCTCTCTCCCTGCCATCCGCACTTCCCTAAGAACATCTAGGTGCTTAGAAGCTACTTGCTGAATGCTTTTTTAAAAAAATGAATCCCAGCCTCTTTTATCCATGAAATATGCCAGGACAAGAAGACTAGCAGGAAAAACATGACTCTAGGGGACTCTGAGATAAGAGGCTAGACCTGTGGACAAGGTTGCTCTCTGCTGGAGCCTGGCCTTGATGACTCTCGGGAGCCTGTGGAGCTGCTGATAAGCTACTGGGCCACTGATTGGCCAGCTCTTGGGCCTCTGGAGATCATGTGGTCCCACTTACTGCCAGTGTGTATGCCAACAGCACAACTGTTTTGGACTGGTGGTTCTGTTAGCTAGCGCCGCTTTCCTAGAGCGTGGGCCCGAGGATGACCTCCTGAAGAGTCAGAGAGGGCTGAGAAATGAAGGCGAAATTGAAATAGAGGGCTATAAAAAGTATGAGGGCGGAGGGCACTAGCAGAGGAGGAAAGAGCTTTGGCACTTCCGGGTGTCCTTTGTAAACTGTTTCAGGGTATTTGTTCCCCCGACTCTACCCCATTTCTGTTGAGATGGGTTGACATCGCCATGTACCAGGGGCTCAGACCTCAGACCAAAGAATGCTCCTCAGGGCCCCCTTCCACAACCTTCCCTAATCCTCCCTCTTCCTGCACCCTAGAAAGAAAGAGTACGATGGTTCCCCAAACCCTAAATAGAACCAACGTATGCTGCAGAAACTCTACTCCTGAGAACATACCCTAAAGAACAGAAGGCAGGACCTTCAAGAGATGCGCGTACTCATGGGTACAGCTGGGAGGCAAACGCTGATGGATAGATGAATACATGTGGTGTATACACACGATGGTCTAAAAAGGAAGGGAATTCTGAGAAGGTACAGCATGGATGAACCTTAGACACTGTGCTATGCGCAACTAGCCAGTCACAAAAAGGCAATTTTTTTTTTTTTTTTTTTTTTTTTTTTGACGGGGACTGACTCTGTAGCTCAGACTGGCCATGGATTCACCACGAACCCACTATGGCTTCTAATCTGTGGCTCTTTCCTTAGCATTCTAAGTGCTGGCATTACAGGAGTGCACTACCGTGCTGTCTGCATACACACTATATGATTCTATGAGTCTACTTGTGTGAGCTGAACTATTTGCTCAGCCTGGAGGAGACAGATTCACAGAGACAGAAAGAGGGATGGCTGCAGGAGGGGGGTGGGGGAAATGTTTATTCAGACTAAAGATGTGGTTTTTCAAAATATAAATAACTCTGGGGACCAGTTTCACCACACCATGAATGAACTTACCACTACCAAACTATTCTTAAGAATGATTAAGGTGGCAAATGTTAGTTGTATTTTTTTCCTACCACAGTTTATAACCCCCTGCTTTGCACAGCCTACAGTTCTCCTCAGGATCTGGGGATCTGGTTCCCCCGCCTGAATAGCCTTCTCTCTTGAAGGTCCCGCTGTTTTATTGACTTAATCATCTTTTTTTCCTGGAAGAAACTTTGCAAGGCTGGTTGTGGGGAGGGTATGTGCCCTTAGCTGTTTTCCTCATACAACGTGTCTGAGTTAGGCTAGACCAGCCCTGATGGGCTCAGAAATGAACACTGGCCTGATGTGGGACAAACCTGAGTGACCTTCGTAGAGATTAAATTACTGACCTTGAATCCAACACTTTTTTTTTTTTTGGACTTTATTCATGCTAAAAACCTTAGGGAAGGGACAGAAAAGTTCACAGATGGTGAGACACATGATGTGTCCTCTAACGTTTGCATTCTAACAGGATGAAAGGTGGCCAGGTCATGGAGGATGGTGACAGTGGCAAGTGGACTGAGGGGCCTGTGAGAAGATGTCCTTCTGTTAGCCAGAGAGATCTAGGGGGACGTTTACTTTGCTTTGCTTCCTGTCACTATGATAAAGACCATGACCAAAAGCAACTTGGAGAGGAAAGACACATTAATATTAGACTATAAGCATTCCTTGATAGATTCCAAGGTCTCGTATTGTTATCATAAAGTACAGCATCACTTATAACTTATAGGGTATAGTCCATCACCAAGGGTATCACCAAGAGAGGATAAGGCAGGAACTGCAGTCAGGAGCCAATGGAGAAATACTGCTTACTGGCTTACTTCCATTGCTTGCTTTCTGCTTGCTTGCTTCCTTCCTTCCTTCCTTCCTTTCCTCTCCCCCTCTTTTTTGAGCCAGAATCCCACTATGTAGCTTTGGTCCTAGATCTCACGTTGTAAACCAGGGTGGTCTCTAACTCAGAGAGAGATCTGCTTGTTTCTGCCTCCCGAATGCTGGGACTAAAGGTGTGCACCACTACAGGGGATCACTTAGCTACTTTCCTTAAACATCCCAGGCCCACTTGTCCAGGAATGGCACTCCTTGTCCAGGGCTGGGTCCTCCTACATCGATGTGCAAGGAATGCCCCCACAGAAATGCCCCCAGGCCAGTCTGAGGGAGGCAATGTTTAAAATTTTGCAGTTGATAGCCATTCTTCCCAGGTATGTCCAAGGTCATATGACATTGATAAAACACACAGCACGGTCCATCCCTCACCCACCTGGCACACAAACACATTACTGTTGGGCTGAAATCTTTTCTTCTTTGATCCCAAGATCTTGTGTTGGTATCATAAAATACAGCCTCATTTTAAAAATTCCATGGTCTTTAAAAATTCCATTGCTTTACAAGTCTAGTGTCTCTTTAAAAATCCAAAACCTCTTAACTGTGGGCTCCTATAAAATAAAAACAAACAACAAACAAAACAAAAACCAATTAAATACTTTTATATTTTAAAAGGGAATAACTGGGGTATAAAAACACAAACATCTATCGATATCTATATCTATCTCTATCTATCTCTATATAGAAATCAAATTCCATTAGTGTAGCTCAAATCCTGTAGCTCAGTATCTGATGTCTGGGACACGTTCATGGCTCCAAAAGGCCTTGACAGTTCCAGTTCTCCAGTGCTGCCCCCCACAGCACCACAGCTCGTCTCACAAGCTCAGGCCAGCGCCATTCCTCTCCGGATGCTGCCACTGGCAAATGTCCTTATATCCTGGCATCTTCAGTGTGGTGGAGGCTCCACTGTAGCCGAGGCTGCAGCTTCACCAGTGGTCTTTCCTAGACATTTCAGGGGGACTCTGACCCTGTCCCACAGTGCCATCTCAGCTGCTCTCCATAACCCCTTCATGCTGTCAAAACTGGTACTGTGTGGGAGACTCTTAGACATTTTTCAGGCTCTGCTGTGAGCTGGATGTGCAGCCTTGTCTGCCCTGGACCGCAGCTTCTCTGTGCTGACTCTGAGAAAATATTTCCCATAAGATTTTGCCTCAAAGATGCTGGTCTCTTATTAATCACAATTGATTTTTCAGCTTCAGCTAACCAGCATCCATTGTCCCAGTAAGCAAAGGTTTTTCCTCTCACAGATTTGCAATTCAAATATATCACATGACCCTGATGGAGTCTCAAAGTTCCCATTGCCGTTTTACAAGCCAGGCCTCCACTGTTGCATTTCTTCCAGCATTTTCCATTTCCAGCCTCCCACTGAGCAGCTGATGCAACTCTGGACTTTTCCAGTTCAAAGTTTCAGATGCTTCTACAGTGCTCCTAAACCCTCCAAAACTCAGGTTAACCACAGCAAGACCCTGCTCTCTGGTACTAATTTCTGTCTTATTTTGCTTTTGTTGCTGTGATAAATACTGTGACTGACAACAACTTGCTGAGGAAAGAATTTATTTTAGGTTATAGTTCATCATCAAGGGAAGACAGGGCACGAACTCAGGGCAGGACTTTGGAGCAGAGACCAATGGATGAATAGTGCTGCTTACGGCTTGCTTGGCCACCCTTTTCTTCTTCTTCGTCTTCATCTTCATTGTCGTCGTCGTCTTCTTTTCTCCTCCTCCTCCTCCTCCTTCCTCCTCCTCCTCCTCTTTGTCTCCTCCTCCTCCTTTTTCCTCTTCCTCTTCCTCCTCCTCTTCCTCCACCTCCTCCACCTTATTTATTAATTTATGTATTTACTTTACAGCCTGATTGAAACTTCCCCGCTCTCCTCTCCTCCCAACCCCTCCCTTTCCCCTCCCCTCCCCCTTTCTCCCCTTTTCTGAGTAGAAGGGGAGTTCTCCCATGGATATCAAAATAGCCTTGACATATCAAGTTGCAGTAAAACTAAATGCATCTTCTATTGAGGCTAGACAATGCAGCCCAGTTAGGAGAAAGGGGTCCAAAAGACAGGACATGTAGTCAGAGACAGCCCCTGCTCCCACTGTAGGAGTCCCACATGAATACCCAGCTATACAACTATTACATATGTGCAGTGGACCTAGGTCTGTTTCATGCATGCTTTCTGGTTGGCAGTTCAGTCTCTCTGAGACCCTATGGGTCCAGACTAGTTGATTCTGTAGGTTTTGTCGATATGTCCTTGACCTCTGGCTCCTTCAACCTTTCACTCCCCTCTTCCACAGGACTCCCTATGCTCCACTTAATTCTTGACTGTGGGTCTCTGCATCAGTTTCTATCAGTTGCTGGGTGAAGCCTCTCTAATGACAGTTATGCTAGGCTCCTGTCTGCAAATATAGCCGAATATCATTAAATAGTGTTAGGAGTGGGTTCCCTCTCATGGTGTGGTTCTCAAGCTGGGAAAGTCACTGGTGGGTCCTTCCCTCAGATTGTACTCTGTCTTTTACCTCTACACACCTTGTAGGCAGGACAAACTGGAGATCTCTGACATTTTGTGACTGGGTTGGTGTCCTAAGTCCTCCATTGGAAGTTTTGCCTGGTTACAGGTAATGGCTGGTTCAGGCTCATATCTCCCATTGCAAGAAGTCTTATCTAGGGTCACCCTCATAGATTTCCACTGTTCTAGGTTTCTAGCTTGTCCCCCCACCCCAATCCAGTTGTCTCCCTCAGTATTTTCTCCCTCCTGTTCCTATCCCCATCTCGCTAGTTCCCTCCCTCCATCCTCTATCCAGTGTCTAATATATTTTCCCCTTCTCAGTAAGATTAAAGTGCCTGCTCTCCCCACCATGTTTGTCTTTCTGGATCTGGGTTACCTCACTCAGGATGATATTTTTCTAGTTCCATCCATTTGCCTGCAAATTTCATGATGTCATTGCTTTTAATGACTTAGCCACTTTTCTTACAACTCTGGGTTCACCTGCCCAAGGATGGCACTGTGTACAGTGTCATCAATTAGCAATCGAGAAAAGGCCTCAGTTCCTCAGCTGAGATTCTGTCTTCCAGGGTATGTCTAGTTTGCATTAAATTATAAGAAAGTCACCATCCGGGCTACTCAAAGGCTCTGTTGAAGGACAGGTGGGAGGATCTTCCAGGTGAGAGGAGGCCAAGCTGATGATGAGCTGAGCCAGAGATGTGGATGTGGGGGCCTGAGGCAGCCATGGTGTACGCGGGATAATGCTCAGGACCAGGCTGTTGGAGCTGTGAAACAGGGGGCCTAGTGTGTATATTCATGGTGTGGCCCACCCTCTGTCATCCTGGGAGTCAGGGGAATGCTGAGAGGGAAGCTGAACTGTTTGATTTTGACTTGGTGACCATTGGCACGATGGCCTGGAGATGGGGTTGAAGGCTGGCAGAAGGAGCCCCAGTTGTGCCCTGAGGTCTTTCCATTGGAGACAGACTGTCCTTGGATAAGAACTGAAAATGGTATATAAGAGAGTACTGCAGGCAAAGCAAGAGGGTGTGTGTGCTTGTGTGTGAGTGCTGTACATGAGAGAGTTGTACATTATGCTTGATGTATAAATGTATGGAGTGTAGTGAGTGTATGTGGGAGTATATATGAAAATGTGTATAAGGATATTGTGAGAGTGTATGTATGCTATGTACGTGAGAATGCTCTGTGTGTGTGTGTGTGTGTGTGTGTGTGTGTGTGTGTGTAAGTGCCAGAATCTGTGAGGGAACTTGTGATTGTGAATGTATGATAATATGTGAGTATATGTGCCCACGAGTGTATAAAAGTATGTGTTGAGATGCTGGAGACATGGCTAATGGTTAAGAATGTGTATTGTTTTTGCAGAGGACCTAAGCCACCACATCAGGTGGCTCACAACTGTCTATAACCCCAGCTCCAGAGGGTCTGAAGTATACCTCTGAATTCTTTGGGTACCCATACTCACATGTGTGCTCCCCCATATATACATAATTAAAAATAAAATAAATCCCTTTAAAAAGAGTGTGGATGAATATAGAGAGGGAATGAATGTATTGATGTGTTGGTGTCTGTGAGGTCTGTATGTTAAAATGTATGCATTTGAATAATAATGTGTACCTAATAGAGACCTTCTATGGGGGAGTCTGAGCATGCGTAGATGAGGGTGTGTGAATGTGTCTGCGTTTATGTGAGATGGGTGTGTATCAGTTCAAGTCATCTACCAACAGATGTTCAGAAGTTCCATTCCATCAGAGCTGGAAGGGTGTGGCCAATCAAATAAAGAACTTCACACCATATTTGAGAGAGTGCAGAGAGCAGCCACGAAGAATATACCCCAAAGGACCTGCTTCCTCCAGCTAGGCATCACCTTTTGCTGTGTTTTACAGCTTCCCAAAATGGTGTCCCCAACTGGGCCCACACATTAAAAACATGAGTGCGTGAGGACATTTTATTTTAAATCCATAGCATTGTGTGGGAATGTGTCTGAACGTGTGTGAGGATAAGTATATGTGAGAGGGTATGTTTGTGTGTGAGTTTGAGTGTGTGCCTGTATGTGAGGTTGTGTGTGTGTGTGTGTGTGTGTGTGTGTGTGTGTGTGGGCATGTCTGTGTGTGGGAGACTGTGCCTGGGTGTGTGAGAAGAGTGTGTTGAGTGTGACTGTGAGAGAGCATAAGTGTGCCTATGTAAAAGAGAATGATTTTGTGTCGTGTTGAATGTGATTGTGAATGTTGAGTGTGTAAGATAGATGGTATGTGTGTGTGTGTGTGTGTGTGTGTGTGTGTTTATGTAATGTGCATGTTTGTTTCTTTGTACTGGCATACAGATGGGCAGGAATCTGTTCTCTGTTCAGCAGCCAGAAGTCAGCTCAGAAGGCAGCTCCTCGCCAGGATCTGACTTTCCAGCTGCCCAGCAGTCAAGTGCCAGGAATGCCTTTGTTCACCTGCAGGGCTTGGCCAGTTCCCCAAGGATTCCCCTTTACCACAGCAACCACAGAGAAGTCTGGAACAGGAGCAGGAAGCTGTCCTCTTGGAGCCTGCTATGTAAGCCCTCTATCTCTGTAGCCATTCACCCACTGTTTGCCCTTTCGCTCTGGTCGAGAGTGCCTCTCACCTTGTTCTGCTCATGTTTAACATCCCTCAGCTGTTCCTGGGCTCTGTGGCCTGACCATCCTTTGGCCTTTGACAGACCTTTTAGCACCTTGGATGTTCGATGCTGGCACATCCCATACCCCGGGCATTTCTGGGTCAGCCTCTGCCTCTGCCCAGGCCTGGCACCTGAACAGTGTTTGCATAGAGCAATCAATACTTAATGAGTATTTGTAGAATATTTTAAATAGAAGCAAAATGAGCTCAGTGCATACATTTTCTTCTCACCCTCACTGCCTCTGGGGATAAAGGAATAGCCAACCCGCGGTAGTCGTTGACATGTAATTTAGGTTTTCTGCAGTGCACAGTTCAAAAAGGATCTTATCACTCTCCTGGTACCAAAATTCACATTTCATTTCATTAATCAAAATGGGCAACATTTTCTTGAATTCAGTCACTTCAGAAGATGGGGACTGGTATAAATGGTTTTCAAATCATGATTTTAAAAGGGGCTATTGTGTAGGTCACTAGCTTTCGGCTTTTCAGTGAGTGGAGAATGCAGCTCGAGAGACTGTGGATGAATAGAGGCAGACTTCTTATCCATCTGAGAGCCATGGATTGATTGTGAGTGGTGCTAGGCCTCGATGCAAATCTGCCACTTTTCTAGCAAACCAGGCCTATTTCCTACAGAACATTTTATGCCAAAGGCCGACAGCAAGTTTCACCTCAAACAGATCTCCATCCAAAGTTGAGATTCTAATGCAGCACATGGCCGGTTTTTGCTGCATAATGAACAACAACAAGACATCAAGGACTCAATCCTGTTTTTATCACAACCTCAGGGTGCTGTGGATCCGTCCTGGCTCTGAGCCCTGTTAGCTGGGTAGCCCTGTTCTTGCACCTATGGACTGACAAGGGCTTGTCTGAATGCCTCTGAGCAACTTCTTCATGTTTCCTTAATTCCTTCTCCCACAGGACCAGCAAGCCAGCTATAGCATTTGTGGATGCAATCATGGGGAGGTTCTGAGTTCAATTTGAGCAAATGTATCATTTCTATTGTATCAATTAGATTTCTTGTCACTGTGACCAAGTACCTGTCAACAAGCAATTTACAGGAGGAAGGGTTTATTTTGGCCCACAGTTGTGAGCAATGTGGCCCATCATGGCTGAGAAGGCATGGTGTGGCTTGGTCCATAGCTGGCACCATGATTGTTGACCAGGAAGCAGAGAAAGAAGAATATAGGTGACTATCCTGTCTTCCTTTTTCCCTCTTTAATCAGTCAGGGACCCAGCCCATTGGATGGTATCCTGCCATACTCATTTAGGTCTTTCTCCCTCAGTTAAATATTTCTGGAGACACCTTCATAAACACACCAAACGATGAGCCTCATTAGTACATTAAACACAGCCTAATTGACAACTGAAATTAATTGTATGCTGTTGGCCAAAACCACTCACAGTTCTGAGTCCAGATTCCAGGGGTGGGGAAATAATAGGCTCTACCCAGCAGTGGGACGGACTCGAAAGTTGCAGTGATCTATCAGGCAATGGCAGACAGCAGATATGATTGTATTCCCATAATACTCCTGTACCATAGGGGTACTCCTGTACCCCTAGAGCTGCAAAGTTCTATTGCCCAATGATGTCACTGTCCTTATAGTGTTGCTGCTGATGTTGGTATAAATAAACCTACTGCTATGCATGTGTTTGAAAATACAGAATTTGGTATTATGGGGTGCACATAGTGCTTGGTAATGGAAGAAAGGATTGTGCTACTGGTTCATGGGTTTATAATACTTTTACTCATTATTCTAGACTATGCCTTTTGTTTATCAACGCAAAAGCTAACTGTAAGGCAGCGTGCTGTGTTATAGCAATAGCAATCTTGTTCATCCTGTGTTTGCCATGTCTCAGATGAATTTAAGGGCCTTAGCTATGGCTTCAGAGGGATGGCTCAGTGCGTAAAATTCTTGCTGTGCATAAGTGAGGGCTGGAGTTTGGGTCCTCCAGCACCTACATGAAAACTAAGTGGGTGTGACAGCTCCCTGTGATCCCAGAGCTTGAGAAACTGAGGCAGGATCTCTAGGGATAGCTGGCTCAGTACACTAGCTGAATCAGAGAGTTCTGGGTTCAGAGAGATAGCATGCTTTAGTATATAAAGTAGAGAACAATCAGTGAGAATGCCCAGCATCAACCTCTGCCTTCAAACACATGCACACACGTACATGTACACCTATATACACTTGTGCCAATATACATGTGATCTCACATACACACATGCATAACATACATTCATATTCTTCATAATCACCATCATCATCATCATCATCATCAGCAGCAGCAGCAGCAGCAGCAGCTAATGACAAGTTACCACCCCATATCATTTAGGTCTGTGTAAGGACACTCTAGGATGCTTGCATAATCATGAAATATCCAATGATAGACAGATCTCTCAGAATGTGTACCTGTTGTTGTGACATAGAACTATAAGTGAGCCATTCTTCCTGCTATAAACAGATTAGTGTTCTGTGTAATAGATGGTATACTCCGTAGAGACTTAGAAGAATCATTTTTGTGTGAGTGAAAACTGAGCACTGGTTTGATATTTGTAATGATGGCTTACTAGAGTAGAAGGAAACCTAAAGGCAATAAAATCCCAGCAAAACCTTTAATTTTTATATAGATTAAGATATTTAGATTATCAGTAGCCACACCTATGGAAATCCTCTTTCTCCAAATATAATTCTCCTTGACACATTTTTCCAATGTGAGTCTTTCTGGTAATAAAAACTAGGTAAATATAAAAATGGCATGGGCTTTTAACCACTATGGTATTTTGCTTGTAGAGCTCCCAGTATGGCATATACAGGATTAGAGTGTATTTCGTAGATGTCTTAGTGAGTTCAGTAATTAAAGTGTAAAATATAAGAATTGTATTGGGGCTGGAGAGTTGGCTCAGTGGTTGAGAGCACTGACCGCTCTTCCAGAGGACCTAGGTTCAGTTCCCAGCATCCACATGGCAGTTCCCAATTGTCTATAACTCCTGTTCCAGGGGATCCGACACCCTCACACAGACATACATGCAGTCAAAACACCAATGTACACAAAATAAAAATAAATTGTTTAAAAGATAAGAATTCTATAAGTCCTGTCATTAGAGTAGATTGGCAGCTAGGTGTGATAAGATTAAGTCTGTACTTCAGAGTCTACCTCCATGTGTATGAGCCGCTGTTTCAGTGCTTTTGCGTGGGGCTCTCATCTAGCAGTGAGGCACACTGGAACAAGTAGAGCTGGATCATGACTGGAGGGGGTTTGTGGCTCTTTCCTGTGGTGATGATGGGCCCTGAGGGTTCACTTCATCCCTCTGGTTCTTCTACTCATGCTAAAAATGATGGGTTGGGCTGGGTGGAAAGCTACTTTCAAGGGCGGGAGTCCAATTTCTGTGCCAGTAATAAAAATTACATGGAGTTTGTTTGACCGTTAATGATGCATTTGGGTGCTGGGGAATTTGGTAAAATGCTTGCTGTACAAGTATGAGGACCAGAGCTTGGTCTCTGGAACCCTTATAAGGAAAGCTGAATGTTATGGAAATGACCAAACAATAACCTGTTCAACTTGAGATACCCATCCCATGGGCAAGCACCCATCTCTAACACTATTAATGATACTCTGTTATGCTTGCAGACAGGAGCATGTTATCCTCTAAGAGGATCCACCTAGCACGCTGACTCAGACAGATACAGACGCCCACAGCCAAACAGTGAATGGAGCTTGGGAACTCTTATAGAAGAATAGGAGGAAGGATTATGGGCCCTGAAGGGGATAGGAACTCCACAGGATGACCAACAGAGTCAACTAACCTGGATGCTTAGGGTTCTCAGAGTCTGAATCACCAACCAAAGAACATACATGGGCTGGAGGATCTAGACCTCCCCACACATATGTAGCATATAGGCAGCTTGATCTTCATGTAGGTCCCGAACAACTGGAATGGGGGCTATCCCAAAAGTTGTTGCCTGTACATGGGGTATGTTCTTGTCTGGCCTCAATGGGAGAGGAAGCAGCTAGTCTCCCAGAGACTTGAAGTGCCAGGGTGGGAGGATTCCCAGGGGTGGGTGGGGGGTGCGGGCAACCCACTCAGAGGAGAAAGGGAGGAGGGAATGGGGCAGGGAATAACAGGAAGAGGGACAGTGAGTGGAATGTAAAGTGGATAAATAAAAAAATAAAATTAATTTTAAAAAAGGACGCTAAGTGTAATGGCCCATACTTGTAATCCTAGCAACGGGGAGACAGAGACATAGATCTGGGGCTTGCTGACCAGGCAACTTAGCTCAAGTTGGTGAGCTTCAGGTCTCAGAATATGAGGTGGATGGCGCCTGAAGAGTAATACCCCTGACCTTCTATTCATATGTGCACACAAGTGCGCTTCTACCCAAACAGAGAGACATGTATACATACAGTATGTGTGTGTGTGTGTGTGTGTGTGTGTGTGTGTGTGCAGACCATGCATGAGTACATGCGTGTTTGTCCCTTCCCCCCACCCTCCCACACACACAGTGTGTGAGGGTTCATCTGGGCTCCAATGAACAGGATAATTCTAAGTAAATGACTGCATAAAGTAGAGGTTATTTCTCTTCCCTATACAAAAACAAAAGTCAGTGACTAGGTGTTCCAGGTAGGGATGGCTGTGAGTGTCCTTAAGTTTCTAGTTTTCTCTTCTACCACTTTCATAATATGACTTAATCCCTGAGTTAACCTCAGTGTTGAATCATCTATCAAAATGGTTGTGCAGCACTAGAAATCACTATTACTGGATAAGGAAAGGGAGAAAAAGACCTTTTGGAAAAACTTGCTTTGGGATACACATAGATTTTAGCACAGTTGCAAAGATGTTAGAGAATTACCACAAAATGTTCACTTACATGTTGCATAAAGCTGGTACACTGATCGAAGTGGAGGCATTAGCAGTGGTACCATGGTGTGGTCTAGGCTTGGTCTTTGTTAGAATTTTTATGCTTGTGTCCCTTTTTAGCTTCAAAGCTTACTTTAGATTCACTTTGCAATTTGAGTTTACAGTACTTTAGCCTTTCTTGCTCTGGAACAATTTATCTTTCCTTAACTTTCATGAGCTTGATGGGAATACTGGCCAGGTATTGTATAGAAAGTATCTTGTAGGGAGTGGTTCTGATGCTCTGATCAGGAACTTGCGTGCTTACCTTGAAGGTCCGGTTTCCCAGTTGGTTCTTGATCAGTAATTAAAGGTTCTAGCAGCTAATGGCTGGGCAGAAGAGGTAGGACTTTCAGGTTCTTGCAGGCAGGCCAGCAGACCCAGGAGGAGGAAAGAAAATTCTCCATGCTTTGGAGGGAGAAAGAACCACCAGCCATGTGAGATCTCATGTGGAGTGGCCATTGGCCAGTTCCCTGACTGGGTGTGGGGTAGCAGGCAGGAGATTAGGAACATAAACAAACTGAGGGAACATTTAGAGGTCTTGAGCTGGGAGTGAAATTAAGATGTGCCTGACCATTGAGCTAAAAGCATATTAAAAAAGTGTGTGTGTGTGTGTGTGTGTGTGTGTGTGTGTGTGTGTATGTATGTGTGTGTGTGTGTGTGTGTGTGTGTGTGTGTGTGTGTGTGTGTGTGTATGTGTGTGTGTGTGTGTGTGTGTGTGTGTGTGTGTGTGTGTGTGATCTGTGGATCCCAGGATGGCTCCTAGATGGGTGCATACATACGCCTAGCCAGGAACATGGATCAGTGTAGCAAAATGCTACATGCTACAAGCTTGTCAAAGTGGGTTATGTGATATTCTCACCTTATTAGACTTGAGTTATGGGTTATGAGCAAGAACTTCATAGTAGGGTGTATAATATTATGGCTTGTTCCTGGGAAATCTCTATCACTTGGTTAAAATGGCATCTTCTGGTGCCTCTACCATCAAATAACCCTACTTCCCTTCCTAGACTCTTGAGTAGCCTCTATGTTTGGCTTACACCCAAGGAAGGGGAATACAGTACCTCCTTTGTAGGGTTCAGTGCTGGAAGTTCCACTGAGCTCAACTCTGGAAGTTCCCTGAAATTCTACTCTTATGGCTGGGATTTGCTGTCATATGATAAGTGGTAAAGGGCCTCAATTGGTGCCAAGTATCCGAGCGCAGACTCCAGACACGAACTCTCATGCATGTTAGTGATGTGAGCCAGTCAACTTGTTTCACTTGTCTACATCTTAGTGTCCTCTATACTGAGGGAATGGCCATACCTTTTATAGCATTCTTATGAATTTATGCAGATAAAATGTTTAGCCCACTGTTAATCATTGACAGTGGTATGTGTCCATGCTTAGCTGCAAATGATACTGAGGAATTTAGGGTCCTGCCTCACCCTGTGGAGGCAACAAACCTAACTAGCTAAATATTGGTATCTTGTCGCTAAGGAAGAAAAGGCAGGCTGGTTATTTAAAGATAGCTAACAGCATCTGCTACAATCACTGTGCTCATGCTCTGGGCTGATAGATCTGTAGTAGACAGGACTGTGATGTGCCAATTCTCTCTGCCATTGCAACGTCTCTACAGACAGATTCCATGCTGATTTCTAAGGGGTCATGCTGGACCTCAGGACAATGAGAGACACAGATGGCAGCCAGAAGAGCTAAGAGGTCATCAGGGAAGAAGGGTCTTGCTGAGTGTACTTGATCATCAGGAAGCATTCAGCTTTTTCCTCCCTGCCTCCAAATCCCAGGGGAGGGCACCATAGGAGGGCTCATACCCAGCACACACTGCAGGAAGCAACACATGCTCGCTGGAAAGCATTTGAGATATTTTCTTTCTTTTAAATATTGAATCTACAAGGGAAAGACAGTGCGTTTGGAGACTGCCATGAGAGGTGGGTGGGTTAGAGGCTTCGCAAAGATCAGAGCTACCCTGGAATATCTGTCAACAGGAATAGCCGAGAAAGAGCATCCCTGCAGATGTGGAGGTCTGACCTCCAAAGGGCTTGTAGGAAGGGCCCACAACATGCCCAGCCTGATCTGTCACGTGCCACATGCTCCTTCAGAGGACAAAGAGTAGCTCCAGGAGTCAAGGTTGGATCACTTCAAGTCTTCAGTTTTGAAAAATGAGCACAAAGAGAAAGAACCAGAAGTGGTTTGCATGCACACGAATGGGATCGGAGACCTGTAATTATAGCTGCAGTCATTGTGCCCAGGTCTTAACACGACTTCACTTCCTGAAGCTTGGCTCCAACAAGTGCCTCTTAATGAGCACTCCTTCCCCTTCCTTGTCATTGTGTGGGTGCCTTGGAATAGACACTTTTCTTTTAGTCTAGTGCTAAGTGTTAGATCCAGACCTATCACATGCTATGCTTGGAGAATGGCGGTGTTCAAGGTCATCACCAGAAGTCTGACCTGTAGCCAAGAGTTGCTCAAATCTCTTTGAGCTCGTGTCTCATCTGAAATGCAGGTGTTGACCTCTATGATCTGGAGTTCTATGCAGCAAAGCTACTGTAGATGGTCTTCCAATGCTCAGTTTTTAGAGTGCATCTCTGCCCACAGTGTCCCTCTGCAGAATCTGGATTTCTTTGGATGACTTCATACAGCTCCAATGTATGACTCTTTCTTCTCCCTTTCTCAGCCCCTGGCAGCCTCAGCAACTGGCTCACATGAGGAGGTGCTGTGGGTGTGAGACTTTCCTGGCATCCTTCATGTTCCTTCACTTCTCCCTGCAGTCTGGTTCAAATAGGAAGAACAACTCTAATGCAGATTTCAGCCATCACATACAAGGTCCCCTGTCTATGTCATTGACTTCTCTCACTTGCTGTCATCTCTTCAATGGCAGAAGGAGCCTGACTTGTGCCCTCACAATGGACTTTGTTATATTCCTTAAACTGAAAAGTACTTCAGAAAATGCCTGTGCCTGTGCTGTTCCCAAATGCGTAGTTAATGAATGCAGTATAGCTGTGTTTTCCATTTGAGGCTGCTCCCTATTAAAGGCCCTGACAAAGAATTGCAGTTGTGCCAGGGCTAGCTGTGTTGAGTGTGGCCACCTCTGGAGGCCAATTTGTGGCCAATCTGAGAGTGGCTTTCCATCATATAATAACTATGTTCTGTTGCTCTGAACATAGACCAGCACTCTGCCTCCTATTTGCCTCTACACCTTGGGAAAAAGATTATCATTTGACTCCCTTTACCCATTTTATTCAGCCACTGGCTTTGAGAACTTGCTGTGGCCAAGTTCTTCTATAGCACTCTAACACTATCGTCTTTTTATATTCATTTTCCCAGCATGTTTTATTTGCATGCCATTCCTATGAGATGGCCAGAGTAGAACTCTGAGTCCCTGAGAAAGTAAATGATTTATGTTGATGGTGGATTACTTACTTAGCTAGACCAACTCTATCTTCCTTGTGTGTGTGTGTGTGTGTGTGTGTGTGTGTGTGTGTGTGTGTGTGTGTGTAGGATCGGATCCATGTTGGATGTCTTCCTCAATTGTGTTCTACCTTCTTGAGACAGGATCCTTCTATGAACACAGACAAGCCCTGGGGACCCCACCCCTGTTTCTGTCTCACCAGCATCACTACACCGGGCATTTCCACTGATGCTGGGGATCTTCCTCAGGCCCTTGTGTGTGTACAGCAAGCACTTATTGGCTAATCTATCTCTTCAGACACCATCTTCTCATCTAGAACCACTGATGTTTTGTGACTTGGTATAATGTAGTTGACTCCTGGTTTCAAGTCATCCTTGAATTTTTTGGGGTGTATTTATATCTTCTGGTGTACATGCCTGTGTGAGGGTCCATAGAAGCCAGGGGTCGATATCAGGCATCTTGCTCTATTGCTCTTCATCATATTTTTGAGATAGGGTTTCTCATTGGATATGGAGTGCATGAATTGGCTAGACTGTCTGGCCGTTGAATTATGGAGATCCTCATATCCCTGCCACCCAGTGCTGTGATTGTAGGTGTTTGCCACCATGCCCAGCTGTTGATGTAAGTGACAGGGATCTGAAGTTAGGTCCCCATGCTTGCATAGCAAGCTCTTTATGCATGGAACTACCTTTCCAGTTGGGGAGAACTTGCATTTAATGTAAGGTTCACAGCATCTCCTTGCAGAGATGAGTTCTGATTTGAAGAAGGCCTTTGGACCTTACAGATTGGGAACTAAAGTTGATCTGTGCTCATGAACATGGCCTTGGGAACTACAATGTTTGGAATTAATTGCATCAAGGCACAAAGCAGGAAATTTAAATAAGACTATCTTCCTCAGATTTAGTTTGATCTCCTTCTTTGAAAATGGTTCCTCTGAGATAGTCCTTTAAGATTCTAATTCAGGGGGTGGGGAGATGGGGAAAAAGATTCTAATTCATCTAATTATTATCTGGACACATGCCCTTTAGGGTGATCCAGGCTCTGTTGGATCTAGTGGTCCCAGGATCAGCAAAGAATAATCTCTGTGGTTGTTGATTGTATCCCTTAACTATTTATTGAGGCCTGAACATTTGTAGAAAACCAAAATGGAAACAGCACCCACCTTGACCTTAAAGTCTCATGGAACATGTTAGAAACATGAGAGATTAGAGTTCCTTTTCCTCTGGTTTGTTTTACAGGGTTTATTTTGCTTTAATTATATATAGAGTCATATACACATGGATACAGGTGCCCATAGAAGCCAGAGGTGTTGGATCAACCTGGAGTTAGAGTTACTGGTAGTCATGAGCTTCCTGAAGTGAGTGTTGGGAACTCAGGTCCTCTACAGGAGCAGTATAAGCTCTTTACCGCCAAGCCATCTCAGGAGCCCTCACTTTGTGTTTTTTTTTTTAAATCTTTACATGGCATGCCAATAATGTTTAGCAATATTTGCACAGCGCTGAAATAAAGAAGGAATGTAAAAGTCACCCACAATCCCTTCCTTGCCAACTCAAGTTGTTTTCAGTAGCCCATGTTCCCGTTTACTTTGTGGCCGTATGAATACATAATTTCTTTTGCATAAATTATGATTTTTCTTCAACAGTATGTAAATATTTTGTCATATTATCACTCCGCTGCAGTCGAGAGTGTATTTTTCTGCTTTGGCTGCTTTCATCATGCTGGAAGGTGATATGTAAACTACTGAGGGAGAAAAGGCATTAGTGGTCTCCCGTAGTAATGGACCATGCACACTATACTGCTGATCTGCCAGAAAAGATCTGCCCATTGGTGCAATAGTAGCACGATGACTATGAGAATAACCCTCTACTTTCTGACTGGGATTTGAGGACTGCCTCATAGAGATCTCAAGGCTGTTATTGTTAACCTGGTCAAAAGCCAATGTGTGGGGTAGTCATAGGTGTGAGGTAGAACCCACTTTTGTATTGTTAAAGGATCATATTGTCAAAATGTCTTTTATTGTTTATATTTATACCTGTAGATTTGTGTTGTTGTCCATCTTGGTCAAAGAAGTTTCTTTTTTCAGTGGGCCATGGTTAATGTTGAGATCTATTACTGGTCAAAGTGCTAAGCATAAGAAATGCTTAATTGTTCAACCATAGATGGGTCTAGTATTAACTTCCTCCTACCCAGTGCTCAGGGAACATCATGGAAGATAGGGCAGAAAGAATGTAGAAGCCAGAGGATGGGGAAGAGGGCTCTGAAATACTGTCTTTTGGACATGACAGGGCCATTGTCCACATGAAATTGCTGCAGCTATGATTATCTGTACATGGTCAAGCTGTTCACCATGGATCTCTATCCCAAGCCAAGGAGCTATTGAGAGAGGGAGAGTCACTTTTCTTTAGGAGTGTGGCCCTGGCAGGCTGCCCAGTGAGTGGCTGAATACTTCATGCATTGTATGGGCAACAGTGCTGGTTAGTTTATGTTGTGGTAGAATTATTCGGGAAGAACCTCAGTTGAGAAAATGCCTCCATGAGATTGCCTATAAGAAGTATATAGGGCTCAGTGGTAGAGCGCTTGCCTGGCAAGCACAAGGCCCTGGGTTCGATCCCCAGTTCCGGGAAAAAAAAGTATATAGCGTATTTTCTTGGTTACATATTTAATGTGTTCAGGGCTAACCAATAAAGAGGGCAGTGTTGCTCTGGGCAGGTGGTCCTGAGTTGTATAAGCAAGCAGGCTAAAAAAGCAATGTGAAGAAAACCAGTGAGGAATATTCATCCATGATTTCTGCTCCAGGTTCTGTTTCTAGGTTCCTGCCTTTGTTTCCCTCAGTAGACTGTGTTCTGGGATATGTAAACCAAATAAGAAGTTTTCTCCATAGCAATAGATTTGAGGTGTAAGAAAGAAAGAAGAGTGTTGTTTGAGAATGACTTAGATTGATCAATTAGTAACTCTCTCCTCTCCCTCCTCTCCTCTCCTCCTCTCCTCTCCTCTCCTCTCCCTCCTCCTCCTCCTCCTCTCCTCCTCCTCCTCCTCCTCTCTCTCTTCTCTCTCTCTCTCTCTCTCTCTCTCTCTCTCTCTCTCTCTCTCTCTCTCTCAACTATTAAAGTCCAGGGACTAGTGAGATGGCTCAGGTAGGTAGAAGTTCTAACACCATGTCTGATCTTTGGGCCATGGCATTTTATCACAGAAATAGAAACCTTGACTAGAACACTAACAACAATTTGACTCAGTGTGTTATTTATATAAAAAAGAGAGAACATCAAGTTGGGGAGCAGATGTGTTGAGGGGGTCTTAGTGGAGAAAGTGGAGGGAGGTAGTAATGGTGGATTTGGTCAAAATACATTGTATAGACATACGAGACTTTCAAATAACTTTTAAAAATTAAAAAAAAAAAAAAGAATGACAACTTTTTGCTGCTACTACAGGGGTAGGTATGACTAATACCACATAGAAAGTACCAGACTCTATATCCCTGTTTCTGGTGGGAATGTCAGGGGATGTTTTTTAGATTGAATTTAAACTAGAATTTATGCTAATGAGACTGTGACAGACATTGCACGGGAGCGAAGAATACAGAGCTGAGAAGGGGCCCCCAGAATAGGAACAGTTACTTTCAGGGTTCTTTGTCCTCAAGAAATAGAGAGATTGTCCAAGGCCCATTAGAGGAGAAAAGCCAGCTTCTGAGCCTCTTCAGAAGTTCCTGGTGAGGACTCAGTTGTCTCTGGGTTACAATAGGGCCAGTAGGAGTGCAGGGACTATCACCTGATGCCTGCGTTCGGGAGCTATGGCTGGGATGCCGGATATAGACCGAGTGGTGATGCCAGTTTGCTGCACATAATTATGTGTAAGTTCCATCTCAAAGCAAAACTAGTCATTCTCAATTAATTCTTTTGTTCTCCTCATTAAATCCTAGTTAAACTATTCCTTGCGTTATTGATATAGAAGAGATCTGTGAGAATGTATTGTGATGTATGTGTGTGAGTGTGTGTGTGTGAGTGTGTGTGTGTGTGTGTGTGTGTTAAATTAGATTGAGAGAGACCTAAAGGATGAGTAAAGCAGCCTTCCGAGGGTGTGTAAAGTGTCTCTCTGGAGCAGAATAATTGGCTTATGGATCAGCCTCTGACAGCGTGAGGCCCATCCTGAGTGTCACTGGCACAATTCAACAGCCTGGATGGTAAGATGGAGCAAAAGCGGAAATAAGGGGCAGCCAGCCAGTGTGAACTCACTCTCCATCCCTCTACCTTCTGGCAGGTTCCTCCACCATGATCTCACGTCACGATGTTCTTTACCACACCTCAGGCTCAAAGCAATGGAGCCAACCGAACAAACTGAAATGATGAGCCCAAACAAGCCTTGTTTCTTGTGCACTTTGTCATCATGCTGAACTGTGGCTACCGAGGAACTGAGACACAAGAAAGGAGCAGGGCCGTGTTTCCGGGTCAGAGACTCCTCCTGCAAATGCTGTGGTGTGTGATACAGATGTTACTAGTGTCCCTCTCACGGCATGGCAAATGTGGCTACTCAGTTCAGCAGAGCACGCACCTTCAGAATACATTCCTGAGCAGACACTCTGGCAACTCTTAGGAACTGATTAGCCCTGGCACTTGGAAAGAAATCATTCCAGACATAAGTCGTTCTTAAGTGGCCTCAAATTAGATTTATATTGTGAAAAAGTTTCCAGTTTTTCATGAGAGGCAAGCTACCTTCTTTAATCTCACCATATCCCCAATTATGACCACAGGCTAATCTTTACAGACTCACCAAATACCCCCATCCCCCATCTATGAACTATTCCCTAGATACTAAGTAGACAGGGATGGCGACAGGTGGCAACAGAGTGGCTGGTTATACTCTGTTTGCATACATTGTATATTTTATTCATTCAACTCAATCAGGAAACATTCATTATCAATTTTTGTCAGGCACAGCATTAGGTACTGGGAATACAAATTCAACTAGGACATGCTACTCGGTTCCCAGGATATTGTAGTATGACTTACATTATTTATCTCAGTTTTAAGTTTCTTGAGGGGAAAGATAGACAGTTTTCACCCCTGGATCCACTAGGTGAAGCATAATGTTCAACGGTCTGTGGGAAACTTATCTGGTTACTACTCCAGTGCTTCAATGGTCATACTGAATCTAGACTTCAATAGTCTTAATTTTATATTCTCTCTCTGTGTCTCTGTCTGTCTCTGTCTGTCTGTCTGTCTCTGTCTGTCTCTGTCTGTCTGTCTGTCTGTCTGTCTGTCTGTCTCTCTCTCTCTCTCTCTCTCTCTCTCTGTGTGTGTGTGTGTGTGTGTGTGTGTTCATGTGCTCAACAGATAGAGGGGTGGGGAGAAAGTGAAGAGAAAGAAGACAACTTGTAGGAGTCAGAGAGTCTTGGGAATGAAACTCTACTCATCGAGGTTATTTAAGCTTTCAGATGAAATTGACACAAAGTGAAAATGCTCCAGACCAGTGGTTCTCAACCTTCCTAATGCTGTGACCCTTTAATACAACCCCCCTATGTTGCAGTGACACTAACCAAAAAATTATTTTGTTGCTACTTCATAACTGTAATTTTGCTACTGTTATGAGCTGTAATATAAACATCTGTGTTTCAGAGACTGAACCACCAAACAAAAAGCCTACAGGGTCTAGACCTAAGCCCCCTACACATTTGGAGCAGATGTGGGACTTGATCTTCATGTGGGTCCCCTAACAATTGGAGCAGGAACTGCCTCTGAGTCTGTTACCTACCATTGGATTTCCTTCCCCTAGCTGGGCTGCCTTATCGGGCCTCCTGTTCAAACTGGAAACTACCAGTGCAGAGACTCCAGATACAAATATGAAGCTTTTGACGTTCTTTCTGAATATACTTTCTTAGATGTTTGCAAGGTCCGTGTCTTAATAAGTGAAGAATTAATTTGCTTGAATTAGGCTGCATTGGTACTAATAACAGAAAATTACAAAAGTTAGCACCTGTGCTGAAGGATAAATAATAATTTAGGAAATATAGTGGCAAAATATGCCAGATGGAAAAGTAGATAAAGTTTGGGGGAAAACTATTTATTTATTTATTTATTTATTTATTTATTTATTTATTTATTCATTCATTCATTCATTCATTCATTTTTTTTTACTTTGCATCCTGATTGCAGCTTCCCCTCTCCTCCCAGTGCCCCTCACATAGCCCCTTCCCTATTTCCCCTCCCCTTCTCACCCTGGCACCTCAAGTCACTGCAGGACTAGGCTCATCCTCTCCCACTGAGAGCAGACAAGGCAGCCCAATTAGGGGAACAGGATCCACAGGCAATTGAAATTTTATAATTTTTTCTTTCATCCGAGGGACAGAAAGTATGGGAAGGCTTTCTGATAAAAAGTCACTATCTGAAGCAGTTACATAATATTAGCTTGCCAGTCCTTCAAAGTCCCTGTGACGTGCTGGGGCTGTAGGAGGCTACATCACTTGCAGCCAATCCCTTTATTGATTTCCCACCCCCAGCCCTTCCCCCCAAACCTGCTGACAGTTAGAGATTAGGTATCAGGCAATAGTTATAGCCCAGGTTCTATTTGACACTATTTAGAATTCAAAATGACCTTAGAAAAGGCCATGGAGAATAAGATTTAAATGGCTGGGGACAGGGTGAGGTATGAAAGGTCTGTCTGAGAGAAGTAACTTTGTCAGACTAGTGTCACGCTGAACAAGTGTCCTTTGTCCCCTGGGCCATGTAAGAACCAAGGGCAACTGACCGCTGGCCCGGTTGCAGAATGGTCTGCAGATGAAGTCGAGCTGTGTACTGTTTTCTCCTTCAGGCACGTTGTTCTCTGTCTATCATAGCCTCCTCCCAGCTCTCTTTCAGTTTCTTTCGACCCCTCTGGTTTGCCCAAACTCCCACTGCCTATTCCTACCACGTCCTTGTGCTCTCACTGCCCTTTGCTGTCCACTGACCTCCATCACCCCTCAACTTGGCCCATCTTTAAAGAGAAAGGCAACCTAGCTAGACTAATGGCAGATGTGGACAGCAGGCGGGCCTTAGCTCTTCATGGAGTACAGCTTCTGAAACAGAATGGCCAGGGGTAGCTTTTCCCTTTGTGCTTAGTAATATGTCAGGATGGTAGAGTGGGTGATTGTCCTCTAAAAATAGCAAAATATCAGCAGAATCGTGATATACGCAAAAGCCTAAGATTTACTGTAGTCCCATATTGTACCTGTATCCTGCCCCTGGGGCTGCTATGTCTACATTCCTTTAGTCCTTCACTGGGAAAAAAAAATTAATCCTCTGCAGGTAGATTTCCCATGCCAAGTAGAGCTTGTATGACACATGGCTACAGATTAGAAACTATTTCACCTCAGTATATCCCAGTTAATACAATGAGTTATGTTTAAATACTTCTGATGTTGCCTTGCAAAGGACGAATGCAGCTCCATTAGTTCACAGGTTATATAATTGCCAGTTAGTAATGGTGTGGCCTAGCTAGTGTCACCTGTTTCCTCTGGCCCTCAGTTTCTTTATCTCTGGAATAAGAAATCAGATCAAAGGTAACATTCAACTGTAAAATTCTAGGTTTCATGGTACCTGTCTTCTTGTGCTTCTAAGTTCCATTTCAGGAGTGTTTTACTTAAGAAAAATTTCACTAACATTAGTCCACTCATTTGTCTACCAATCCACTCATCTGTCTGTCTATATATTCGTCCACCTACCTATCCATCCATCCATCCACCCACCTACTCACTCACCCATCCACCTACCCACCCATCCATCCATTCATCCACCTACCCCCCGCCTACCTACCCACCCACCCACCCACCCACCCATCCGTCCGTCCATCCATCCATCCATCCATCCATCCATCCATCCATCCATCCCATCCGTCTACCCGTCTACACATCCCATGCACACCAAGAATGATAGTGAATGTCATGAAGTATAACAGTGAGAATTCAAAAGCAATAGAAGGTATTACCTTTTCTCTGAGAAACTCACATTTCTGTATTGGAGGGAAACATTAAATAGGTAGAAACAAGAAAATAATGAATATTCATATCATGAATTTTCTGTAAAGATATTTTTAAATGTGTGGAAGAATATACATTTTTGAGGTCTTTATACACATGAGTTGCTTTTATTTATTTATTTATTAAACTATAAGTAGAAATATATATTTCAGGATGACCTGATAACCTAGCCAATTAGGAAACAGTTGGTAATAAATGGCTGGCTTAAGTAGGGGCTCAGTGTGGACTAGTTTCTAAGAAAATTTTGATATGTGAGTGGGTTGGGAAATTGTATCCTGTCTCCTAGTTTTGGAAAGATGCTCCTCATTAGCACTGCTTTTCTTTTATATATATATATATATCACTTAAATATGTAATCAGTCTTAGTTGTTAATGCCAAGACTATAGGTGGCAATAAGTAATAAGTTCGGGTTTCCAGCCAGTATCTGGGACCAGAGATGCCACAGTTTCCTATGTCTGTCTTCTGTCTCTGGGCCTTGGACTCATCTACTAAACTGCCTCCTATTTCCTAAAACTTCTTGGCAAGTCTTCTTTCCTGGGGACTGCTCCTATCCAGTTTCCCATCTCCTTCTCTAGAATCAGAGCTCCCAGCTGCCAAGCTAGGAAGCTCAACTCAGCCTGAAGAGCCCTGTGGCTGAAATCGACTCCCTTGGGTGTTATTTATCAGCTGACACTAGGGCAATGATGGACTGTTGGTCATTGTCTCAGGCTTGGCCTTGAGTTGGTAGTCTTTCTGCCCAGGCCTGCTTCTTCTACATGCAGATCCTTCACACCTAGCTTTTAAAATCAATTTATCTCAAAGCACAACTTAGAAGAATTGTGGTTCAAGTGAAAGAGACAAGCCTGCCCACTGGTCAATCAATAGTCTTAATGCCTTTTCATTCTTCTCAAAAGGGCTGTTACTGAGGAGACCTACTATGCATCCAGGGAGCTGTTCAGACTCCTTCTATTTGGTTTAGGTCAATTCCAAGATATGTTTCAGCAGGAATCAGACCAGTAGAGAATGAAAAATATGAGGGAAAGGGAAAAGAACTGTAGACCCTTGTATCTAGTGGCCACTATGTTGAGCAGGTGTTCATCAAGGCAATTATGTAATAAGTCGGTGGCGTAGTAGGATCAGAGGATATCAGATGCCTTAATTTTGTCTCTTGGTCAGAATTTTTTATCTGAGAAATACATGTTATTGAATGAAAAAGTGGAATAATAGATCCTCAGTGGTTAAAACTTGTAATTATAAAAACAAGGTTGACTATGAATCATTACATAGAGGCAAAAACTCAGTTAAACATAGTTGAAAGGTATAGTATTACCTTGATACTAAACCCCAAAAATCATCTGAAAGAGAAAATTATAGGTCTATACCTCTAATAAACATGGATACAGAAGTTCTCAATAAAAATCCAAATTCAAGGACACATCCAAAATATTACCCACCATGATTAAGTCAACTTCATCCCAGATACAGGAATGGTTCAACATAAATAATTCGATAAAGGTAACCTGCCATAGAAACAGATTCAAGGACAGAAACCGTGCAATTGTCTCATTAAATGCTGAAAACGCTTTGACAAAATTCAACATCCCTTTACGATAAAAGTCCTAGAGAATCTAGGAACACACATGAACATAATATAGGCAATACACAGCAAGCCCATGGTCAACATCATGCTAAACAGAGCAAAACTCAAAATCATGGGCAAGATAAAGATGACCACTGTACATTACTTTCAGATCTCAATAATGTAGAAGCAAGGACTTGTTCCTACCACTATTCTAATAGGACGTATGAGTCACCAGATGGTGGTTTAGGGATTTCTATAGATAGGAACTTTCTCTTTTTTTCTTCCTAATCATTTTCCTTTCTGTTTCCTATAAAACAAATGATGATACACATTGTTTAGAGTTGGGAATATATCGATATATCACTAAGCAAGTTCATTGTGTGAGAGCATCACAGGGTGTCCTTACATAAGCTAGGAAGTCGTCTCTCACTGACCAAAAGCTGGGGGCTGGGGATTTAGCTCAGTGGTAGGCGGCACCCAAGGCCCTGGGTTAGGTCCCCAGCTCAAAAAAAAAAAAAAAAAAAAGAAAAAAAAAAAAAAGCTGTTCTGTGGTTTGAGTAAACGTTTGGGCAGTGTGTCCTGACCTAAACATGTTTTATGGGGCCACGTTTGGCCCCAGCAGAAGAATGTCACCTTCAGATGTGCTAGAACTAGTGTCATCCAGTCAGCCAGTGCCATGTTCCCCCCTGCTTCACTTCCTAGAAACACTTTCCCTCATCCAAAGAGTTTTTCCTGAAGGAGAGATATTCTTGTGGATTTCTTGGGGTTCCTTTCCCTCACTAGACCTGCTGGAGGAGACCAGATCATTAGCTATTATTCACAGGAACAATGATTAATTTCAAAGTTTGAGAAAACATTAGGGTATTCCTTTCATCCTAAGTGTAAGGACGCGTCTGCTCAGCCACCCTCTGAAGGTTTTGCATTGTTGGCAGTTGTGTGTTGGCAAAACAGGAGTCTGATTGTTGCGAATGAGTGAGAGCTCTGCGGTTGCTTTATTCTCCTGGTTCAAGGTTAAGCCTGGCGTCTTCATTTTCATTGTCTTTCCACTCTGCAACTGTTCCTTATGGACCCTGAAATTCCTGTGTAGGTTTGAGGGGGTGCCTTGGTTTGCCCTGTAGCTCTTCAGAGGCTCTCTTGGCTGGAGGGCTCTGCCATCTCTCTTTTGGAAGGGGTCAGGGTACTTCTTTCTTTGGCTTCACTGTTAGGCTATCCTACCGTATAGTCTGACTGAGGACCTGGCATGCCCAAGCCTCTGCTCTCCTAACTTTTCCTGACTTCCAGTATTCTGGCTGCAGACTGGCCTCCAGGTCCCTTGGTTCTCAGCTCATTAGAGAGGAATCACACCTCATGCTGTGCTGTGTTGGGTATGTGGCAATGTCTTACAAAGACTTCTGGCAGTTGACTCTCTGTTTTATTCAATCTCTCTTCCCTAGGGCTCTGGCACCAAGCCCTGGAGCCACAAGCCTGGATACTTAAAGCCATCCATCCCTCTGTATTTGAAACAACCGCCTACTCACTCTAACTTATCACCCTTGGCCCAAGCTTGGCCAGTGACCTTTTTGTCAGGATGAATATTTTCCAGGCATTCTTGTTGGTTCCACATAAGCTGCGGGAAGCCTGGAGAGGAATGGAGACAAGTAAGCCTGGAATTCGAATTCTAACCAGATTTTCCCAGCTCTAAACTATAGCTGCCTTATTGGCCTTCAGGATGTACACAGACAAGTCTAAGGCCCAGGCAGTGCTAGTTTGGGCAGCTTAGATGCTCACAGGATGCTTTCTCTGTGTTTCCAGGAGGCACTATTTAGGGCCTGATTCAGATTCCAGTACAGACCAGGACTCCAAGAGCATCTTAATTACAGGATTAAGGTGGACTTTGGTCTGTGATGTGCTTGTCCTAAGAACTCTTTCCCTTTGAAATGTCAATTTCTTAAACCGTTTTAGGTCCTTAAAAACTTATCTTCTTTCCTGCCTGTGGAGACTTACCAGTATAAAAGGAAAGGAAAATCTCCTGGGTTGGGGTACCTGTGCACTGGTAGAGAAGGGAAGCACTGTCTTTCTATGAGGGAGACCAGTTCATTTTATGGTCAAAGAGTCAAAGTGCTAAGAGTTGAGAGATAGTGCCTGCAGCCATAGACATCAGGACTGTGTGACTCTGGCTTTGTATTGGGGAATCCACAATAAATGAAACCAATTGGAGGCTGCACCGACAGGGCTGTGAACTGTGAAGCTCCTTCTCCCTCAGGACTCTTGCCTCTCCTCTCCTTCATCTGCTCTTTTTGACTTAGAGTGTTCCCTGCATATGTTCTCGATATGTCAGCATATATAGCTTATTTACCGCCATTAGTTTCTTTGGTATAGGTTGATCTTATGGAATGCTGTCCATGCTGTCAAAATGCACTCGGTCAGTGCTCCTGCTACCTTGTCCATCCATGTTGTTAGTTCAAGATCCTCACCTAAATCCCAGTTCATAGTTAAGCAAGGTGGTGGCTGCTGTTTTCTAGAAGATGGAACTGTGGTGAAGGTGGTTGTCTCCTTCCCCCTGCACAGTGAGTAGTTTTCACAGGGCAGTGAGTGGTGTAGGCCATTCGAGCACCAGGGCTGCTCCCTGCCACAGCTCCCAGGAGGGGCAGTAACCAACAGAGCAGAGCACTGCAAATTTCCATGCCAGGCACAGAGCTCCTGTCCCTGGAGGGCTTCTCCAGGAGATGCTTATGAAGTGACGTTCAATACACTTACTTATTTTTTCTTTTATTGAAAATAGATTTTTTTGTCTTCACAAAATATATTCTGATTATGGTTTCCCCTTCTTCCACTCCTCCCAGTCTTCCCCACCTCTCCTCCTATCTAGATTTACCCTGTTTCTGACTCTCATTAGAAAACAAACAGGTTTTGAAGGGATAATAATAAAATAAAATAAAAATGAAACAAGACAAAGTAAAATGAAATATTGAACCTTGCAGCTTCTGGATTGTATTGGATGGCTAACCATTTTTTTTTTTTGACAAGTTCTCATGAAGTTAATGCTGGCTGCAAAGTTTTTGTGTAGCTGATGGTGACTTGAACTCCTGATCCTCCTCCTCCTATCTCCTAAGTGCTAGGGTGTCAGGCTTATGCCACCATATGCCCACATGTGGCTTTTTATGTGATGTTGGGGACTGAATGCAGGACTTTGTGTATGCCACCCTCAGGCACCCTACTGACTGAGCCACATCGCCAGCCTTCTGCACTGTCATCTATCTTCACTTGCTAGACTCTGACAGCTATGCTTGGAAACAGGCACTCCTGCTCTCTACATCTGAGGAAACTGAGTCAGAAGGAAATTGAGAGGCTTGTTGGCAAGCAAGAGGAGACTTAAACTTAGGCCTTCTGACCTTCAGCCCAGGGCTTCTCCTTCCCTTACATCATACATCTGTATGCACAACATTGTTCTTCCCTAGGTGTTATGAGGAGATAAAACAGAAATAAGCTTACATTCTAGTTGGGATAAGCTGCAAACAACATCCATTAAGACAGTCATTTGAGAGCTGATTGCTCTGTGCCGGTGATTGTGACCTTGACGTACTCACACGAGAGGACTCAGAAATTACAGGCTGCTTTGCAAAGTCTGGGATGTACTGTGGATTGGAGATAAGCCTGGAAAGAATCAAGGTCACGTACTTGCCCAAATTCTGGAAGCCCTGCAAACAGCCAGAGTTATTTGTTGGTAAAACCGAGCTGGAAGAGATCCTTGAGTCCTGCTGCCTAGGGAAGGTCCAGGGCTGCAGTACCTCACGTGGAATTAGCTGATAATGAATAGCAAGCCCCAACCGGGGAGGTCACTGTGTCTTTTGGAAAGACAAGAGCAATGAAGCCAGCATAGCTCTGGAGTTGTACGTAGAAGGAGCGTTTCATCTTCCCCAAAGCAATGAGAGCTTGCTGAGGACATCATGAGAGCTTTTCTGAGCCCTTTAAACATAACCTAGAAGGAACATCAAATGGTAAGAGTGAATCCCTCACTACAATGTAGTAGCACATAGCCAGAGGCAGGACTGGAAGAGCTGTTTCCAAGAACAATGCTCCAATGGGTTGGCTGGGAGGGGCACATGCTTGAAGACAGTGCTTCAAACAGTGGCCAACAGGACTCCTGGGAGCCAGTAATGAATGCAAGGAGCATCACTAAGCCAGAATGGGGCTAGTTCAGCGTATGAAAACAATCCAGCAGGCAGACAGTGGATAGGCAGAGCACCATCTAGGGATACCACGTCTATTATTGGGTCAATTCATGAGCGGTCTGGAAGCCAGGATTGAGCCTCCAGTGTTTCAGTGGGGGCTAGGTATCCAGCTACCTTTGATGGCATCTGTTGAGTGGGAAAGTGGAGTCCTCAGCCTTTAGGAACAGGTGATTTACAGGGTCTTTGAAATCTGGTTGTAGTCAAGGGATTGTTAGACAGAGGCCTGTCTACCAGGACTCTGCTAGGTGTGAGAACCACTCCACTTAAGCTCCAACTTGAACTTGACCATATACTGTACATGACTATCCTCTGAGCCAAGCTACTGCCATTTTGGGGAGTTCAGTTGTTCTCCCTTGCAAAAGGATTATCCAAGCTGGGCTTTCAGAACCACAGACAACTTATGGGCATCTATAGTACGGAGAAGTAGAGCCTCACTCCTTAGCAGTGGATAACCATTTATGTATCTGCTTAGATATCTTCCAGCAGCAACAGGTTCCCCGTACCCACTGATGTGCCTGCCTCACGATTTGCCATTTCATGAGCCCTCCCCAATTCCAGAAGGAAGTGGTAGCAGTCCCAATCTTGTGAAGGTTGTGTTGGGTAATCAACAGCTGCTTTGGTTTCAAGGTGACAGTGGCGGTGGAGGATAGAGTTTCACAACATTCCCTACTCTCTAATCATGAACAACCACTGGTACCAGATTCCTTGTGTTTGCACACAGAGCTATCTATGCATATGCAAACAGACCCCTGCACATCGATTCGTGTATGGATACCTAGCAACTCTTGCCCCCTTTAATGCTATAAGTGTAGCATCTTTTACATCTGTTCTGTAGCCTGCCCATGTTTCATTTAATCTATCTCATAAGGCTTTCCAGATCATTTTATGAAGAGTTCTGTCTCTCTTACATTGATGGCATAGCCTTACCTTGTGTGAATATTCTATAATCTATCTAATCAGCCTTCTATTGATGGAAACTCAGCTTATTCTTTTAAGCAGAGTGGCAATGAAAAACCTTGTACATATGTCATTTCACACCTGTGAGATAGCATCTCCTAGATAAATTGCTAAAAGTGGAATTTCTGGGTCAAGTTGAGCCTTTGTAATTCTGAGAGATGTTGATGACTTGCTCCCCAGAGAGTTTGAACAAATTTACAAAATTTATACTGCAACAGCAGCAGCCTGTGACAGTCTTGTTTTTTCCACACTGAGAACATTCAGGGTGCTATCAAGGCTTTGGTCCAAATGATACTTTCAAATGACATCTCAACTGCAGATTTAATGTATGATTCCCTTATACAGAGTGTTTGCGAGCATCTTCTCATGTGCTTAAGAGACAGTTCTATTTCCAGGAGTGATCATTCATCTCTTCTGCTCATTTTTAAAATGGTACCGGTTTGTGGTTTGTGTGTTTTGTTTTTTTTTTTCCTCTATAAATTTGTCTTGTGTGTGGGGCAAGTTGGTCTTTTTTTTTTTTTTTCTATGACATCCATTGCAAATGTTTTTCTCTACTTCTCTCTTCATTTGCGTATGGCATGATGGGCTCTATGAAATTTCGTAGTTTTCTAAAGTCAATTTCAAACCCTTTCTTTTATGGCTGTGAGAGTGTAAGTCATGGAGACTTTCTCTCTCACTGCCCGTTTTGTCAACTTGACACAAACCCAGACATACCTGGGACAGAGAAATGTCAACCGAGGAATCTCCTCCATCAGACTGGCCTGTGGACAGACATGTCTCTGGGGGCATTTTCTTGACTGCTAATTGATAATGGCGGGTCCAGCCCCCTGAGGGCTATGCCATCCCTAGGCAGGTAGCCCTGGACTGTGTAAGAAAAGTAGCTGAGCAAGCCAGTGAGCAGCATTCCTTAGTGGGTTCTGCTCCAAGTTCCTGCCTTGAGTAACTGCCTCGGTTAACCTGTAAGCCAAATAAACCCTCTCCTCCCCAAATAGCTTTTGGTCATAGTGTTTATCACAGCAATAGATAGCCAGCTAGAACTCCCTCCAAGGCTCATAAAGACTTTCTCATTGCTCCTTCTAGTCCTTTTTGCCTTGATTTTTGTTTTTCCTGAAAGAAATATTTGGTACATTTGGGGTTTATTTGGGGTTTATTAGCGTTACCCACTGTGTATTCAGTTTTACTTTTCCTAGAGGGTTACCCATTTTTCTGAACATCATTAACTGGACTGAGCTGGGTTTTATGAACTCTTCCGTATTCCCATGTTGCTTATCTCCTGGGCAGGAAGGAGGGTCTAGGTTTTGGTGGAAAGGGGAGAGAGACAGAGGGCTCCAGATGAGCAGGGTGGTGACTGGAGGGTTGCTCTCTTGGAAAGGGGACCTAGAAGCTGCTGCTTGGCAGAGAGAGAGAGAGACAGAGACAGGCAGAGACAGAGAGACACAGAGATAGAGAGATACAGAGAGGCAGAAACAGACAGTTGCACAGAGACGTACAGAGAGAGACACAGAGAGACGGACATACACAGAAAGAGAAAAAAGAGATGTATGTACGTATGTCTGTATGTATGTATATATGTATGTATGTATGTATGTATGTATGTATCTATCTATCTATCTATGGAGCCAAAGGAAGCCAAAAATCTTTGCATACTTTATTTCTTGTAATCAGAAAAAAATATATAAGTGAATAAAAAATTCTCCAGTGCTACCTGCCCAAACCTCCTTCCAGTTCATCATCAAATGCCTGCCACGGTCGCTTTCCCCCTCATATTTGTCCTCTGCCTTTCCAACCTGCTCTGGCCCTGCTGCCAGCTTCTGCATGGGGCCATTTCTGCCCTTGGTTCTGCCCTCGAGCCTGAGTCCCTTGAGGAAGCTTCCTTGCCAGGCTACATGGCACCAGTTCTGCTCATCCCAGTGGCTGGACTGGCTCCCCGAGGCATTGCAAAAGGAGATTAGAGCAGCAGTCTGTCTTACCTCCCCACTTCTGTGTGCTGGATGCGTGAAGCCTGGAAGAAGCTAAGACACAAAGGCGCTAGAGGAATGGTGCTCTTAGGGGCGAAGAGCTGCCTCTTGGTCAACAGTTACCTCATTGTGATAAGCTGAGCCTCTCCACTTACCAAGCCTGGGTATTGGAGTGCATTCCATTAGGTTAGGGCTGGGGTTGGGGGGATTTGGGGACCCATGTTCAACCACTGAATATCATTATAAGTCAAAGCTGAGTCCCACATCTTTCTTTTCTCGATGTGCTAAGCATCAAACTATATTTGGCTCTGAGTTCTGCCTTTGTGTCTGGGAGCTTCTCAGGCAGAAGATCACTGGTATAATTGATATTTAAGGGGGCTAGAAAGTGGGAGAGGCAGTGGGTTTGGTCCTTAGGCCAAGGTTGTAGGATGCAACCAAGATTTAGGGTATAAGGGAAGGTGCCCTGAGCTTGGGCTGGGGAAAAATGCCAGAGGTATGGCTGAGAAGAAACTGGACGACTATACACCAGGCAAGGTGTGTAAGACAGGAGAGACTGGCTCCTGGGCTATTTATCTCTGGTTAACCAGTCCAGGTATATGCTTGCTTCACAGCATATCTTAAAGGACATTCTTGGTATGTGACTTGTCCTCTGTGGGGCTGTGAGAGAATGGTGGCAGTGGTCATTATGAAATGCCTAACATGTGCCAGGTACTAAGTGCTTTCTTTGTATTCATTATATTTTCATAACATATCTCAAGGAGTAGATGATACTTAAGTCTCACTCTTTCAACTCGAAGTCCTTTAGGCACAGAGGGTTTCATTAATTTGACCAAAATCACACACCCAGAAAGTCTCAAGGCCTGAGGCAAGCCAGAATGTAAGCCTAGGCGAGCTGGCCCCGCCCACTCAGGCTCTTTGAGCACCACGTCTGTTGCCATGGCAGAGAATGAGCAAGTTAGTCATTATTCCTCCTGACATTTGTTTCTTAATACAACTGGGCAATCAGGATAAAGGACCACATTAACACTTTTAATCTAGCCACTTAAACATTGAAGATAGTTGATTTCGAGAGTAGCGACTAAAGAAAAATGTCATTTATCTATTCACTCTTTTCCTATTCTTATTGTGGCATTTAGCTTCTATTCAGTTTTAAACTAAGGCGCAGGACTGGTGAGAAGGAAAACAATCAGTCACTTGGTTTGGTTTCTCAAGTGCAGCCCAGCCCCTCCCCATTCTGTCCCAGATACATGAGATGCCCCTGCACACGCATGCCCTTCCCCCCTGAGTGAGCTGTAGAAAGGTAAATCAGTATCGTATAACTCAACTCCCTTTTTAAACGAAAGGGGAAAAGCTCAGTCATCTGGACTTCCCATTCTCCCATAGCTGAAAAACAGGTATCATTCAGCTATTTGGAAACATCTGGGCACTTGTCCGAAAGGCCCACTTTTCATTCAGCCTCCCCTGATCTTAGGGAAATGCACACCAGAGGAAGACAGATTCCCTCATGGACAAGCTGGTCTAAGCTTCTCTGATCAGATCAGGCTTCACGGCCAGTGGTGGCAGCTGGAGAGAATAGCAGCAGTGGCTGCAAGGAGTGGTGGAATGGTCCCTGTCCTGGCATCTAGAGACCCATGAACAATGATTTCACTTCTATCTGAAGAATCGAGGATGACAAATCTCCAACCCTGTTTGTCTTCCTGCATTCTTCCCCTTTAGGACAACGACCTCATGTGGAATTCTTAATTCAAAGGAAATGGATGTTTCCCTCTGGCCCAGGAGCTGAGGATTCTTATCAAAAGTGACAGGAAAAAAAGTGTGAGACTGGCCTCTCCCCTCATACGGACCCATCCTTTCTCCCTGTGCCTGCCTCCATCACAGGCTCTGCATCTCCAGATCTGTCTTCACTTCCTGGCCCCCGGAGAGAAAGCATGAGCTCATTGTTTTCCATGAAAAACCAGATCTGGTCTCCTTCTCGCCTCGTTTGTCTGTCAGAGCCCAGAGATGGATGATCCTTCCATGAGCACAAAGTATTCATGGGAGAGCTGCAGACTCCGTGCTGGGTGTCTGTGTGCTGCTGGGGAGGGCACTGTGGGTAGGGCAGTGGCAGCTTGCAGTTCTGAACTTTCTGGAAGGTTATTAGGGATGTGATGGGAACACAGGAACAGATTATTTACTGCACTCCAAGTGGCAATTTAAAGCCATTCCTCACCTTCTTGTTCTTTTCCATGAAGTGCGTCTCAGGTGAGAAAAATACATGAGCAAAATAGGGAACAGGAGGCCGGAAGCTAGCGGGGTTGATGGGGCAATTGCAGTGACAGCTCATTCTTTATTTCCCTTTGTGAGGAAGTGACTCTAAATGACATTAAAAAAAATGTCTCATTTAAAACCTACAAAAGGACTCGGAAGATGGGAAAACTGGAATGAAGAAGTTAGGATTAAAAAGGTCATACTTTGCACCAAAAAAAGGGCAACCTTTAGCACAGAAGGTTGCAGAATGTTAGATGCTGCACTCTATAGTCAGGGCAAAGAGTGTCTTTGGGAAGTAATGGAAAGCCTGTGGTGAGTGAGCAGTGGAGGAGTGGAAACTGCAGACGGTGGCATCATCTGTTACCACAGAAGAGGTACAATCACCCCCGGTTTGTTGACTGCATGGAGTGGCCGTGACTAGATGAACGGGAGGAACAGTGCAGGTTGTGGGAGATGATCTCTTTAGTGCAGCTGTGGATTTAAGGAGGATCTAGGATGGTTCAGAGGGAGCCGTAGAATCTAAGGGGCTAGAGTACACGCTCAGGGTTTCAAAGAAGATGGGGGACTAAGAGATCCCAGGAACACAAGTTAGCAACTGTGGGAGGGAGCTCTGGAAAGTCTTCCAAAGGAGCCACTGGCCCAGTCAGGATGCTGAAGAGGTGAAGGGCGATGTGCCATGTTGCTTCGGTCTCCTTTTGAGGTCTAGTTCTTAGACATGTTGATGAGGTGAGAAATGTGAGGCAAGGTCTTTCACAAGGGTGACTAATGTGAAGACCCAGGCTAGGCAAGTCAGGAGGCTTGATTTGACTGTCCACAAGGCTAAGAAGGAACCAAACTAAACCCTTTCCTCCCCAAGTTGCTTTTGGTCATTATATTTATTACACAGCAATAGAGAACAACCAGGACACCTTCCAAGGCCCACTACTTTCTCATTGCTTTTCCTTATTAGCTCTTACTGTTTTTGGCTAGTTTTTGTTTGTTTGCTTGCTTGCTTGTTTGTTTTTCGTAAGGAAATATTTGACAATCATTGCTGTGGGGGGCTCTTAGACTGGTGAGTTCATGGTCATGTAGCTTTACATAAATCTGACTGTATGTGGGGAGGACTGGGCCAGTGCTCTCTGACCCTGGAGGAGAGGCTCACCATGGGCTGGACCTTCATAATAGCTAGTGTGGTGATGGGTTTTGCATATGTTTGGGAAACTGGGGACTCTTCAGTTGGAAGGAATGGAGATCCAGGGATAGGGTGGGGCATGAGAGCTGTCTTCAAATATTTATAGGCTGTTGTAAGAGCAGGATGCAGGTCTCCAGAGGCATAACTAATAAATGATGAGAGCTTTTATTGAATGTTCACTGCAGAGCAGGTTTTACATGGGTTTTCTTATTTATTCCTCATCAATCTTGTATCTGCCTTCTGCAGATGAGGAAACGAAGGCTCTGAAAGGTTGACCAGTTGTCTCAAAGGCTCCTGCTGTCCTGAGAGTAGAGACTGGAATGTGTTGAAGGTTCTGGCACAGAGGTCAGGCTTTCAGCATCTTGTCTTCTGCACCTGTGTATTGATCAGTGCTAGTCTCTCTGCAGCCTGTGAGGGGAACTACGGAAGCAGACATTTCATCTTACTCTAATACAAGAGCAGTAGATGCTGCAAGTTCACACAAATGGAATTTTTCACCTTATATAAAAAGCAGCATGGATCCTTGGAAGGTCCCCATTTTTTAAAGAAGATCTTGATTTTCCCCATTTCTTTCTTGCGTGAGTGCTTTGTGGTGCTCAGGAATGTCCCTGGTAGGTTTGAATCCCAGCTTTGCTACGTGATAATTGTGTTGAGCAGGGTGTCTCTCTAAGCTTTTGTTTCTTCATCTATAAAATGGGGGAATGACAGTGCCTGACTTTTGTGCAGATTCAAACACAGAAAGTATTCAGTAAGCAATGGCTGATATAAAATAAGTGTAAATGTGCCACATACCAACTTTACCAGCAATATCTATAATTGAAGCGGGCCTTTATTGTCTGCTCACTGTGAATGGAGCGTATACACCCCTCTCTTCTAAAGCTTTTTGCTACGTCTAGAAACAAACAATTCTTATACACATAGCTGCACAGCACTGTTTCCTCATCATAGGGAGAAGACCAGGTTAAGAGAAGGTGGATGCAGGGTCAGGAATGTGACAGCAGGAGGGATGGGGACATGAAGGGTCTGGAAAATAAAATTCTGCTTGTGTAATCAGAAGGGCTCACAACCACTACTCATAAGCAACACTAATGTAACACAGGATGGAAAGGAATTAAATATTTAGGATTAAGTCTCTGTAGTGCATACAAAACAACATTAAAAGGCCATATTGGTACCACAAGCTCACAACTAAAGCATGTAAAAATACCTTGAAAAGCCTCAAAAGTAAAGATGCAGCAAACACTTTTCCTCGATTAAGAAGAGAACAGTCAGGCTGGGCTGGCAGCAGCTGGAAGCCTTGAAAACCTTTCACCACAGAGCATCTGGGGGAGGCAGAAGGTGCTGAGGAGAAGACGTGTAGGAAGTGGCAGGGATATTTCTTGTGATGAGCTTCTGTGGAGAGTTTCTTTTTCCACAGAGCTTTTTGCCAACATTGCTAGCTGGTTGTGAAAGGTGAGCCTTGCCCGCTTCCTTCATCTCTGTTTCTCTGGAGCAGGGCTGGTGAAGGTGTGGGATCTACCCGCCCAGCCTGTCTTCCTGAACCTTTGGAGTCTCCCTGGTTTGCTGCTGGCCTTTTTATCATCTCTAACCTCAAACTTCTATTCTCCTGAACCCTACTACCCTATGGGCTTCTAGGGAGTCCAATAGGAATACTCGTTTACCCAAAAAATGGCTAATCTGCGGGAAGAAAATTCTACTTCTTCCTCTCCTAGATAAAATGTAATTTAAATGTTTTTCCTTTGAGAAAATGCTCTTTAAAGAAGCGATGAAGGCTGAGCCTGAAACCCTAACTGGTTCCTCCTCCTCCCCCCTCCTCCTCCTCCCCACCTCCTCCTCCTCCCCCTCCTATTCCCCCTCCTCCTCCTTCTCTTCCTCCTCCTTCTCTTCCTGTTGTTGTTGGCTTTTCATCTTTTCCATGTGCTTTCTATTTAATCTTTCTAATTTCTATTTACTCTACCTTTGTTAAGTGCAGGGTGCTAGACAGACCGTGGGCTAGAAAGTCAGCCCATGGGGAGAGACTGAGAAAGTCAGTTTCATGGAAAATGCCATGGCCAGTGCCAGGACTGGCCTCTGGAAAGCCCAGATGGTCCAGTATTTATGAGAACATGGAGGACAGGCTGCTACCTCTCCCCTTCTCTATCCATTACCCACTTTCTTCCTTTGTCAGTGAATGTAATGAGTTCTTTCCACTTATAAGACTTAGTGGATAACTTAGAACCCTTGTTTCTAGGGAACCCTCCACTAAGCAGGAGTCAGTATGGCATGCAGTGTCTGAGAGATTTTACAAGTTTACATCTTGACCACCTCCTGGCTGCTAGAGGGGTCTCAGGGATGGATCATCTATCCAAATATCCACTTTGTTCTTCAGGAAAACAGAGAGTGTAGGTTTTTCTTGTGTTGTTGTTGTAATGATTTGGTATTTCAACATGGGATAACAGTAGAGTAACTAACCTATGCTAGATGTGGAATACATCTTTTTATATTATTATTAACAAAAAGGAACTTTGGGGGCTGGGGATGTAGCTCAGCTGGTAAATCGCTTGCCTTGGGTTGTGTTTGATCCCCAGAACTCATGTGAAAACTGCCAAGCCCAGTGCCATATACTTGTAATCATGGTGTTGGGGAGGTAGAGACAGGAGGATCTGTAAGACTTGCTGGCCAGTAGTGTAGCTGGATGATGAACTCCAGGTTCAGTGAGAGACCGACCCTGTCTCAGAAAAATAAGACAGAAAGTGATTAAGGAAGACACCCAACATCGACCTCCTGTCTCTACATGAACACATGTACACCTACACAGTGCTTTCCATGTGTCATCTATAGTAGAGGACCACTTCAGTGAGCACACAGACCAACGTGATCATAGCTGATGTACCACTTACATCCCTCCCTTCTTGTCCCTTGTCTTCATATGTTCATTGCCCCCTCAGAGATACAGTTCCACCAGCTTCCTAGCTCATAATGTGACAGTTGATAACCATAACATAGATCTCTAAAGGTCATTTTGTGTCTTTGTAGTGTCATATTTGACTAGCCTGACCTTGTCTCCTTCCATCAGTCTTAGGACCACCATTGATAATAATTTCTTACTCACTGAGTACTTGTTATGTGCAGGGATAACACTAAATACTGATGTGTGTTTTCAGTGCTTGCCTTGGCTCTTGAAGGAAGGAGGAGAATGGATAAAACTGTCCTTTTTCATTTCCATGTCCTAGTACTCAGTATTCCCTTAGCCATTGAAGACTTAGAGGCAGAGGGCGAGGTGGGGAGAGAGTGGATAATCAGGAAGGAGAGGAGGTGTATTTGGAAGAGGCCAGAGATAGGGACATGTTTGCGGAAAAGAGGAAGTGTGAGCTCCTGCTGTCCCTCCCAGCTAGCCTGCACCTTCAGCCTTCCACCCTCCCCAGGTGCGCTGAGCATCCCATGTTGAACTCATTTCTAGCTGAGTTCACATATTGGGAGCTACTGTCACAGGCTGCAGGTGGGAGGGGTGAGAATTTGGGTGCTTGTTTTCTTTTACTTCAGACTGGCTAGGACTCTTTCTCCACATGGCCATCTTCTACAGGTTCTGGATACCATGACCTCATTTGCCCCTCAAGCCCCAGGTTCTACTAGGTCTTCTGTTGCCAGCCCCAGGTCTCTCCTTCGTTCTTCCTCTGGTCTCGAAAGTGATTTTTGAGAGCAGTACAGTTTGCTTCTCACAGGCATGGTGCTGTAAGCAGATCTCTAGAGCTTGTTCATTTTTACATAACTGAAGCTTCACACTTGTTGAACAATACTCCATTTCCCTCTCCGCTTGTATGAGTTTGACTATTTCAGATTCCTCATGCAGTGTTTGGTTCTTCCATTCTGTCTGTATAGGCTGACATCTCTTTTTAAAGACTGAATAACATTTCTTTTTATGGATATACCACAGTTTTTCCATCCATCTGTCCACCTATCCATTCACTCATCCATCCATCCATTCATCCATTCACCTTTGGGCTAATTTCTTCCTTGGCTATTGTGAATGATATTATAATAATTGCAGGAGAGCAAATGTCTCTTTGAGATACAGACTTCAATTCTTTTGGATATTGATTAGTTGGTACTATAGCAGCTCCATTTTAGTTTTTGAGGACCTTCCATACTGCCTTCCATAGTGATTATATCAATCTATAACCCCAGTATGCAAGGGTTTCTGTTCCCATCCCTCTCTGAGGTAAGGTCTCATTATGTAGCGTTGGCTGTCTTGGAACTCACTATGTAGATCAGGCAGTTTGGCCTTGAACTTATTAGAATCCACCTGCCTTGACCTTCTGAGTACTAGAATTAAATGCATGGGCCACTACACCAAGCCCAGTCTGTCTGTCTGTCTGTCTGTCTGTCTGTCTGTCTGTCTGTCTGTCTCTCTCTCTCTCTCTCTCTCTCTCTCCTCTAACACCTACTTTCATTTTTTGGTAATAGCTATCTTAACAAGTGTAAGGTGATATTTCATTGTGGTTTTGATGTGAATTTCTCCTGATAGTTAGTGACACAGAACCTTTTTCATGTACCTGCTGATCATCTGAATGCCCTCGTTGGTACTCAAGTCTTTACCCATTCTAAAACTAGGTGATTTGTTTTGGGGTGTGTGTGTGTGTGTGTGTGTGTGTGTGTGTGTGTGTGTGTGTGTGTTTGAGTAAAATTGTCTTTTAAAAATTCTCTTCAGTCTCCTCTTTGAGTGTTTTGTGTTTTGTTGAACTCTGGGCTACAGGTATGCAGGCCATGCTAGAGGTCACAGCGGGGGTTTTGGGATAGAAGGCTGCAGTTTGAGCCCCGCTGGCCTGTTATCCCTCAGGTATGGCTTCCTAAAGGCCTTAGAGTCTCTGGACTGGAAAGTAAGTGGAGGTGAAAGCATCTTTGCCTTCCTATCCTGCTGAAGCTCCTAGATGTCCTTTTGCCTTGCAGATAGCCCCTTGTAACACTCACTGTGGGGAAACCTGTCTGTAGCCAGAAGCTCACGTTTTGGGCACACGTATTGGGTACCCAGATGGTGCCTGTGTTTATGAAGCCCAGCACACTGACAGGACCCACAGACACATGAGTAAATATTTTGCCTTTCTTTTTAGGCAATATTTGAATCTTTCCAATTTAATTGCTGTCAGAGGAAGGATGCTTACAATCTCTGAAGCAAAGCAGACAGTGAGGGCTTCCAGGGGTGCTGCTCCTGCTGCTCCAGCCTGGCTCTCTGGCCACCATCTGCGTGGATTAGACCTTGGTTTCTTGGCTCTTGCTGAGAGCCATGAGGCCTTTCCTGCTATGGACTGATTGAGCTACAGGTGGAGAGGCCATGGGGGCAACAGCTCATTTCAGCTTTCCTGTAACCTGTAGTGGTTTGTTGGGTCTGTGTTGAGGCTGAGAGAATCAGACCTAGGCTAAGAAATCAGTCACTCTTCTCAGACATCAGTGACAAGCACCAATCTGGTCATCATGAGTAGCATCTGGTTTTGTGTTCCAAGCCTGGGTTCAGAGAACATTTTGTTTGATTTTTCAAGTTGCATGTAGGGTTATAGTTAGCTCACATAGTTGTGTGTGTGTGTGTGATTCTGTTTTGTGTTGTGTGTATGTGCACATGCCAATTAGATAAGGGCAGCCCTTCTGGTAAGGGGGCTCCCCACCCTTGCTCCACCAGAGTGCAGGGTTTTACAAACAGAGCAGCACTGGATTTATGCACACAGGTACTCCGGGAGGTTCCGCTGTACAGACCACAATTTATGGCACCATAGCAATTCAACCCATTGCTGGGAATTCTTATTTTAATGGTCTGTTCTTTATATCAGCTTCCGGTCTTTTCTTTTTGACTCCTTCACCTCAGCAAAAAGAAAGCCCAACTGACCTACATTTGCCAAGTATACAGAGGCATTGATCTGTGATTTCATGTGGTTAACTTTTGCCTCACTGTGATTGGGAAGCCTCTCTCTCCTTGAGAGAGAGATAGGGTGTGTGCTACATAATCTCTCAGAGTTCTGTAACAATCACCCCTTTTATCCATCACACTTTAACTTACCCCAATTAGGTTAAATCCTTGCATGTAATAATTAGCTGGACTTGTATGTTGTGGCCTCCCAAAGGCTGTCTCATGTTAATCATGCATGCCGTCAGAGTGCATGGTATTGGTGTGTGTCTCATGCCGGAGTCAGTGGAGATAGAGATGAATGGATAAGACAGTAGGCATCCTTGCCCTTGAGAAATGCAAAATCTAGGGAGGAGGGAGGCGTATAAACAGATTAGATCACAGGCAATGGTGTCTTCCTTGCTGGAGAAGGTGGAGGGAAGGAGAAGTGAGCCCAGCACCCAGTAGCAGTGTCTTCCGGATGGAAGGGATGGTTTTTCTGGGAAATTGCCATGTGAGTGTCCTCTCAGGGTCAGTCAGGGTCATCAGACTCCTGTGATGGAGCACATGGTCACATTTTCTTTGTATGATATTGGGGAGGGGGTAGGTGAATGGGGGGAGGTTCTGGGTAGACTACCCTGAATTCTGGCCGTCACATAACCTTCTCATTCTGCCACCCACCCCCATTTGTAAAGCAGGGAGACAATAATAGCAGTATAAGGTACTCAGTGACACCATATAGTGGACTAAACAGAGCATCCTCTCTATCAGAGTTGCTGGGACAAGTACACAACCCAGGAATGGGCTGTAGATGTGTTAAAAGTGCTGGTTCCCCCAGCTTTCAGGGAGCCTGGATAGGGTATCTCAGTTGTTTATCCGGGGGTGTTCTGTATGTGCTATGACATGTGTAAAGTTGGAAACCACTTAAGTGTGCTGTTAGCTGAGCTAGGTTATTTTTGTCATATATCATCTATTGACAAGGACATGTTCTGAAAAAAAAAATCTTTCCTTAGGAAATTTTGACCTGCTTTGTGAATTTTATAGAGTGTGTTTACATGAACTAGGATTGCCATTGAACATAGGATTGACATTAGACATCAACAGGTACTATTACCTTAAGGGAATTTCATCCCGTCTGTAGCCTGGCTTTGTTTAAAGCATGGTGTTACAGATTACTTTATTAGGACAACTGCCATGGAGAAAGACGAGATCCAGGGACATTTTCAAAGTAGGTAGAATTCGATGACTAGGAAACAAGGGTTTCTCAGAGAGGAGGTGGCTGCAAAGACGATGTTATAGACAGAGGGGGAGGTGGTGCTATTAATAGATATTATTCAATTCAAGTGCATGAGGTGTAGATTTGAGTTGAGACAGTGGGGACTGTCTGGTAGGTATGTTTTCTAGACCAGCAGAAGAGGAGTGCCGGCTGACATGTGAGGAGGTATGTTGGGGAGGTGGTGAGCAATGCCAGGACATGGAGAAGCCACAGGAGCTTTGTATGTTTATCCAGAGTTAGGCTGAAAATCGAAGGCACAGGAAAAGAGCATATACCACTCTCCCAAACTTTGTCTCCGGATAGAGGCTATCCTGTTAGAGGAATGGCGCCAATAACTGGCAACTGGGCAGTTGTCCAAATATGATTTACAATAAGGCATCGGTTTCACAAGGCTTTCTGTAAATTATTGCACTCTGCCAATTGCCAAGTTCCCTGCTGACAGTGGGCCAGGGGGTCAAACAATTCAATCAGGTGCCACCAGTTATAAATTGAAAATCAGTGGGGTGCAAAATGGATTACCATCAAAATCCATTCAGGTGAAAAACCAAATATCAAAACCCCTAACCTTTAAAAAATCACCCTTTTCCTGATTCTTCACAATGCCCCGACACTAAGTTTTTAATATCCCCCAGATAAGCAAACGTCAATAGAGACTTCAGGAGGCTGAAAGTGAGGAGGGAAGCAGCCCCATCTGGCCTCCCATTGTGAACTTGCAAAATGTGGTAGGTTCCTGACTTAATCCCCTGGTAATTCTGGTAGATTCTAAGACAACAAGAACCTAATGCAAGACCAGAACCACCTGGAAGGCTTAACTGTTTCAGCCAGGCTCTAGCATGTGGGTTCTGTGTATCTGGCCTTAGGTCTGAGAAGATGTCTTTTTAGCAAGTTCCTATGGGATGCTCATGCTGCTGGTGCTGGGGCGACCTTTAAGGACCTCTGTCTTAAGATATAGGAACTGTTTGGCAATTTGAGCATGGCAAGTTGATCAATAGTCACTTAGCGTTGTTTCTTTTATTTTTGAGGTTATAGTTTAAGCACACCATTTCCCCTGTCCCTTTCTTCCTTCGGAACCCTCCACACACCCTTCCTTACCTTCTGGCCTCATTAATTGTTGAATGCATGTATGTGTAAGTATATACATACATATTCCTAAATATAGCCTACTCAGTCTGTATAACGTTACTTGTATGTATGTATGTTTTGAGGGCTGACCATCTGGTATTGGATAACTAGTTGGTGTGCTCTTCCGTGGGTAAGACGATTTCTTCTGTGCTCACTCTTCCTTAGTTGTCTGTAATTGTTTGTGTAGGGTTGAAGCTTTCCTGAATCCACTTAAGCGTATCCATTGTTGTTCTTGCTCAACTCATGATTAGGCACTCAATGTCAGTAAAACTTTATGGGTGTGGCTTCTGACATCACTAGGAGGCACTGTCTCAGAGTAAACTCCCTGGTTCTCTGGCTTTTACAACCTTTTCCCCCCCCTATTCCAACATATTCCCTGGGCCCTAGATGTGGGAGCTGTTTTAAAGATGTATTTATTTGGATTGGGTCCATACAACTCTGCACTTTGACTATAATCTTCTATAATGATCTGTTTCTTTTCTTTTCTTTTTAAAGTACTTATTGTATATATGTGAATACACTGTCTTAGGACACACCAGAAGAGGGCATCAGATCCCATTACAGATGGTTGTGAGCCACCATGTGGTTGCTGGGAATTGAACTCAGGACCTCTGGAAGAGCAGTCAGTGCTCTTAACTGCTGAGTCAGCTCTCCAGGCCTGATCTCTGTTTCAAAGAGAAGTTTCTTTGATGAGGGGTGAGGACCACACTTATCTGTGGGCCCAAGGACAAATATTCGGAATGTAGTTAGAGAGTATGCTGGACCAGGTACCGAGTCTGTGGTTGGTCCAGAGTTTTGTTTAAGAAACCTGAGAAGAAAATAGTTCAAAGAAATCCAGAGTGATTTAAAAGCATTGTGCTCAGAAGTGAGGTTAGGAGGATGGAGAGAAAGGAAGGAAGGCAACCTTCCCATCCTATCCCCATTCTAGAAGCCTAGACACTGAAAGCACAAATAATATCATTAGGGCAAGCTCTCTGTCCTGTGTGGAAACAAATTTATTTGGCTGCAAATTCCTTTTACATTTGAAGTGGTGTGTGTGTGTGTGTGTGTGTGTGTGTGTGTGTGTGTGTGTGTATGTGTGTGTAGTTGTATGTACATGCATAGGTAGTCAAGAGGTCACCCTTAGTATTATTGATAAGTATTGATCCTCATGTGCCATCAACCCTTTTAAACTTTGAAAGCAGAGTTTCTTAAGGGTGGGTAAGCATGGGCACCACTTTTTAAAACAAACAAACAAAAACTTCTACTAGTCTGGATTTTGAGTCTTTTAGTCTATGTGTGACCTTAGAGATGCATTTTCTAAGTCAGCTCCATCTGATTGTAGCTTTACTCTCTCGTTCTTTTTGAGTCAGGCTTATTGCTCAGTGCAAACTGTAGCTATCATCAGGTCCAACATGAAATATGTTTCTTTCTTTGGGATGGACATCTGGATCCCAGGATGCTAAGATGGGGTGTGGTAGTTTGAATAGGAAAGACCACCATAGAATCATGTGTTTCCAAACTTGAGCCCATAGGGGAGTGGCACTATTAGGAGGTGTGGCCTTGGAGTGGGTGTGGCCTTGTTGGAGGAAGTGTGGGGGTGGGCCTTGAGGTCTCTTATGCTCAAGCTATGCCTAGTGTGGTATACCCAGCCTCCTTTGGTTACCTTTGGATCAAGATGTAGAACTCTCAGCACCATGTTTACCTTCATGCCTCCAATCTTCTTGCCATGATGTGAATGGACTAAACCTCTGAAACTGGAAGCCAGTCTCAATTACATGTTTGTTTGTTTGTCTGTTCTAGATAAGAGTTGCCGTGATCACAGTATCTCTTTACAGCAATAGAAACCCTAACTAAGACAGGGAGTCTCTACCTCATTCACACTGGGTTTTCTATTTCTCTCTTCCAGGAGAGATTGAGAGATGCACGTACATCAAGTACCACTACTCCTCAGCGACCATCCCCAGGAACCTCACATTCAACATCACGAAGACCATTCGCCAGGATGAGTGGCATGCCCTGCGTAAGTGCAGCTGTGTCTTTTTGGCTGTGACTGTGCTGTGATGTCATTTGGAGGGCATGGGGGTGGGGTTGCACATGCCTTCGGAGATCTGTGGGTGGTCTCAGAACACTGGCATGGTCTACTATCTATGAGAACCCACATCTCTGAGTCAGAATTGCCTGAGTTGGTTCTGACCGCATTGTAGATTTGCGGAGTTTGTTTTAGACTTGAAAAGACCAAACCAACCAAACAAAACGCAAACCACTATAGTTAGTAATCTTAATTCATTCTCCTGGTAGGCATTTGAAATTCCACCTACCTGATGGGATATGCTTTTGGGACTTAACTCTAGCACATCTCCAAGTTGCTTGAAATCCTATTGTGGCAACCAGAAGTCCCTTGTGTTGTTGGTAAAGGGTGAGGCATGCTCGTGGATTCAGGCTTTATCTAGAGGATTTGCACCTAGGTGGAGATCATTAAGCAGGAGGGTCTGGCTCTCTATACAAGCTTCTGTGTGCCTTCAAATGATAGCAGCTGGGCTGCATACGATCTCACAGCAAAGAACAGAATTTCTATGCCCATTGGTTTGGGAATTTCTAGTCTAGGGATCCTTAGAGACTTAACATTATGATGAGAGAGTGACTTAATGAGCAAGCAGAGTTGGTTAGTTATTTTTACTTCTTCTCCATGGGAATACCCTGCCTGTCTGTGGCAAGGGAGCTCTCAGCCATGGCTGGTCCCGTTCATCATGTTGACCTGCCCACCCTGTGAGAAAGCATGGTGTACTTCTATTGGGTTTGCCAGATGTTCTTCCTACATCATTTCTTTCACCCAACATCCAAAGGATTAGATCAGATTATAATTGCATAAACACGAACTTTTAAAAGTCACACCCTGATAGCCAGGCTCGTTAAGGAGGCAGTTCTTTAGGTTAGAGCATTCTTCTTGTCTTCATCATAATCTTCTTGCATGGTTGTCAGTGCACGCATGGAGCCCACCAGCTGTAGTCCACTCTTTGGCTTGACTTTAAGCAGCCATAGCAGGGGGTGGGGAACGGTGACATGAAAGAGAAGAAGCAAAATTAAAACAGAATGTTCTCTGGTTTCAGGAGGAAAACCACACCAAGAATATGGGTATCGAGATGATAGTCCCTCAATGATCCTGGTTTGTGATGACAGAGCAGGTGCCAGAGTGTGGCCCTAAAAACCATACTGTTGCTACTGGCACTAAGTAGCATGTGAGGACAGAGAGCTAATGTTCAAAGAGTGTTCCCATGTGCTAGCCATCGAGCTAAGTATATCACATACATATTTAATTTTAATGTGAGATTGGCCTTAGAGACTCTAGTAATCAGGGTTATTAATTTCTTTTGGATGGTAGTCATGGAAGACTCCAAAGATAGAAATATATGGTGATAATTTCTGATTTCTCACAATCCACCAGTTTAGTATAGTCACTTAAAGGGACCTTCAAGGTGCATAAGCCTTGTTGATTAACCACACAAGTATAATAGATTCTGGGATTCATAATAAGATTCAGAATCTAAGAGGAAAAAAGTTACTGATGCTTCCAATTCAAATGAACTCAATCTGACTGAAGTTGCTGGGGTTCCCTACATAGCAAGCAAATACTGGATATCAAGGCCATGGCTCTTTTAAGGAGCTGGAGTCTAGGGGTGGAAAAGGATGGGGTTTGGAGAGAGACATTCACAAAGCAAATAATTACAAGGCAATGTGATAATTACAGCATAGTAGAATTGCTTCCAGCAATTAAAATAGTTTGTGGGTATTTTTTTTTTTCCCAGCCAGAAGGAAAATGATTGCAGTATAAATTGCAGCCACTTTAAGGGAAGCCTGGTGAACTCCATTGGCTGTGGCCGTGGTAGATGTCTAGAGTTGTAAGAGAATTTCCATCGTGCCATCCTTGGAAGTATGCCGCATGGCATTAGCCAAGATGGAGAGAGCTTTGTGGGGGTCTTCTTTGAGCTCCGTGTATCTCCAGGGTGCTCGTTCTCCAACTGTAGTGCTGTTGAGTTTTGAAAAAAAATCTAGCATGCAGCTTCTGTAGCCAAGCAGTGTGCCAACTTCTATTTTTAACAGATCAAAGCCATTTTGACGATTGATACAAGCAAGGTCTCTAGCCCATGGTGGTGGGTGAAGTTGATGCTCCCCTTTGGTGATGGATTCATTTGCCTCTTTCATGAAGTCGCCTAATGGGCTATTAAGCTGGCAGAGAGCATTTGCTGTGGCTGACAGCTATGACAGCTATTTTAAGCCAGAGGGCGAGTGAGCATCTGTTACAATTGAGGTTGGTCCTGAGCATAACTGGCAATGCTGGATGGTGGGGGAGCATGGTTTGTGCTCATGTTAATTTTCAGGGGTTAGATTTTGATGATGTGAGGTAGGAAAGAGGCATAAACACCTCTTTTGAAACAAAGCAGAAGAAATTAAACATTAGGAAACTCATGGGATCAGCTCCGGAAAATGTGGGAACACCCCATCCCCAACCTGATACCTTGGTCTGGGGATGGAGCTTGGTGACAGAGCACTTACCTAATCAGTACATGTAAGCCCTGTATGTATCCCTCTAACTGGAGAAATAAAACCCTCATCAACTTTTTAAATAGCAATGTGTACTTTCGTAGTCTAAAGGGGACAAAATTGAGTTTATCTGGTTATCATTTTATGATTTGACCTTAATATCATTTTTATAATTTTTCTCAGATAATTTTTTTCTTAGAGGATTTTTGGCGTGGGGTGGTTGATAACTTGTTTGTTATGAAACAACTTAACAAACACCTTGAACTTCTGTTCTGTTTGGTCCATACACTTTTCACTGGGAATTTGTGTGTGGCCTGATCACTGACGAGAGAGAGAGAGAGAGAGAGAGAGAGAGAGAGAGAGAGAGAGAGAGAGAGAGAGAGAAGGAAGAAGAAGAAGAGGAGGAGGAAGAGGAGGAGGAGGAGGAGGAGAGAGAGAGAGAGAGAGAGACAGAGAGAGAGAGAGAGAGAGAGAGAAGCTTTCAAATAGGAAAAGGCATGTTTTTGGCTTAAAGCCACCTTATATGTTTTGAGAAGTTAACCTGACCAATAGGAAGCTTAACTGTGGGGCACTTCCATCTCTTGGTGGTAAACACAGCAGTGAAAGGAGGAAAGGATCTGTAGGACACTGTGCTTCCCGGTCCTCCGGTCCTAGTGTGTAACATGCTTACCCGATGGCTAAAGGCTATGGGGTGTTTGTGCACGAGTGAGGGGAGTAGAGGAGCTGTCTTCATGTCCCCCTGCTCTGGGTGAGTTATGACAAAGGCCTGACCCTGGCTTGGATGGCAAGGGTTAGTGAGGTCTGGTGGGTGTCTTTTTCTCTTCCTTACCATGGGGGATGGCAGAACTCCTTCTAGAGCAGAAACCTGTGTTTCTGGTCCGCTCAAGCCTATCTGCCCTTCAGTGTTGTTGACTTGCTCTAGTCCCGGCCCAGGTGGGTGGCAGAGGTGAACCAGTGGCCTCTTTGGGCTGTAGGTGTTCTGTCTTCCTCAGTCAGATGTCTTGCTCAGGACTAGAGTAGGACAGGACAGTGTCATCCTGGCCATCAAAGAGTAGACAGTGGCCTCAGAAAATGAACTTAGCAAATGCCACTGTTTGGATCAATTGTCTGGCTTCATGCTCTACACAGGATATAATCTGATTGCTGGTGACCAGGGGAAGCTGCTGGCATGGCTGTGGCATTTCAATAGCTGATTTCCCTCCTTTTACTAGAATTCACTCTGGTGGGCTTTTTACAACCCCACATTCAGTCTGAGGGGGCAGCACCTGTTTAGTGAATTCTGTGTCCTCATGCACCCCTGCTCAAAATCCTGGACACAATCCCAAGTGGCTCTACCTTTGTCCTTCCTGTTACTGTGACCTCTGACCTGTCTTGTCTGCACAGTCAGCATCTTACACACTTGCTCAGGGGATGGTAAGGGCAGGGGTGTGTGTGTGTGTGTGTGTGTGTGTGTGTGTGTGTGTGTGTGTGTGTACATGCATGAACATGTGTGCACCTCTGTGTGTCTGAGAGGCCTGAAACAGGGACCCATCAGCTGAGGTGGGCTGGCAGAGTCACTGTGACTAAAGGTGCCTGAAGCTGCTGGGCAGACACTTGTTGGAAGATGTGAGAAGTTTGGCCTTCCTAGTCCTGACTTCTTGATCTACCTGGCAGGGACTCAGTGACAGCTGTGCCTGAGGTCCCCAGTGAGAGCCCCCAAGACTCAGTCAGTGTGTCTGTGAACTCACAATTCTGTCATTCGGCTTGATGTGGGCATGTAAGATAGAGGTCTCAGCTCACAGTTGGTTGCCCCTGGCAGGAAAGATCAAGGAGCTGGGACTCCACTCCCGAAATCAGATCTTCTTCATTATCTTTTCAGAGACTGAGAACGAGGGAAGGAGATTTTCCTGAAGCCTCCTCCTGTCAGAACTGAGGGTTTGACTAATTAGATTGGATGGCCACATTGCACATTTTCAGCTGACTGGGAGAGAACTAAGAGGAACGGGAGGATAAAGGGAGGGAAGTAGGGAGGAAGGAGGGAAGGGGAGGGAAGACATTTTCCTGGCCTCAGGCCACAACCACACCCAATGTTCACACATGCTGGCCCTGAGGCTATGCCCCAGGTATATGCAACATGACACAAGGCCCACACAGGTTTGTGCTTGCCTCTAGTGAGGGAGTCTTGCACCCTTATCCTGTGTCGCAGCCATCTTGTCAGTGTGACAGAACACTTGTGCTACATATTGATTCCTGTTGCAGCTAGGTGTGGGGAATGCAGAAAAAGTCCAGCCCGTATCAGAGAAAGGAGAGGGAGGAGGGGAGAGAGTGAGACCGAGATGGAAACACAGACTTTGCACAGGAGACAGGCATTGTAATCAACTGCTGCATAGTTCATTCCTGGGAATTGAAACATCCATCCTGGAGGGAGGGGAGAAGCTCCTGCAACTTATCAGGCATAGGGAGTGTGGAATGTTACAAGATTTACTAGGTTTATACAAGCAGCACCAGCGGTGACAGGAAGGAGCCACTCCCATCGTCAGAATTGCAAGCTATGCTGGGAGGGAACTCCGAGGGTGGGGTTTTGTGAGGAGGACAAGAAATCACAGCTCAGAGCTGTCATGTTCACCGCAGACACCAAATGGCTGCTTACTTCCTCAAAGCTCTTCTAGGTTAGCTCAGTCTTGGGGGACCAGCCCCGCCCGTGTTCGTATGTGGGAAGATACCATGAGGTGCTGCCCTTTCAGTGAAGATCATACCTGATTCGCCTCATCTGGCCTCTCCTGTACTCTCATCCTCACCGTGTGCTCTTTCTAGACTCAGACGACCTGGTTCGAGTCCTCCTTCCACTCACCCTCAACCTTGCACTACAGGCAGTTTGCAGTTTCTCTCTGTGGCACTGGCCTGATGACCTCAGGCTTCGTCCCAGGGGCACCTGACTTTGCCGTTGATAGCTCAAGCCAGTCTGTGCGTCTGTATACAGCGGCTCTCCATAACTTCTTCCTAGTTGGACTTCAGACTTCCACATCTCAGAGCAGGCTGGCTTCCTGGTCCATTCTTCTTCAGCGATCCCTAGACGGTCAAATAGATGTTGTGGACCAAGGGGCTTGAGATGGAACTGTCATAGTCACGATTCGCTAACCACCCTTTGTTCACATGGCTGTGGTGTTATGCTCTTTCCTCGGAGGAGGAATCCAGTCTGCTGCTGTGGCTCAGATAAGGTAACCAGGCCGGGGAGCAGGAGCTACCTGGAGATCATCTCAGCCTCAAAGGAGCCTGAGTAAAGACTCAGAATCCTGGCCTGAACTTTGGCCCTGTAGCATTTTTTTTTTTTCCCCATTTCTGCTTTTGGCTTATGTTATGTAAAACGGCCTAATGAGGTAAACATCCCAGCCGTTAGCATCTTAGGTCCCCTGCAGTGTCAGCCATTTTCCTTCTTCTCCTTCTGTTTCTGTGCCCAGCCAGTGCTAGGCTCTCACTGTGTACAATCTGTTGTGAGCTGTATCTTACTTGCAAGAGCAGCATCCAGAGGGGTCTTTAGTAGCAAGAAACCATCTCTAGAATTGGGAAAGCCTGGTAGCACAAAAACCCAATCAGCAGAGCCTTGCTATATATTGCCTGGTAACGAAAAGTCCTTGCTTTTTGCAAACCATTGCATGTCTCTCCACCCTGGTTCCTGCAGGGAACTTAGTAAGCCTTTTGGGACATCCAAACAGCCTGCAGCCCAGAGGCTGCCCTGAGCCTGTTCTCCCAGCACTCCCGTGGTGTTACTGCAGCAAGTCAGGCAGGGAGAGCAAACCTTTCATAGGACATTGCACTTAGAACCCTCCTTTCTGCAGAAACTCAAACAGGGACATTTCTTCCCTCACAGCACTCCTGCCTGCCCAGATGTACTTCTCTGTACTTTATTCTACTCTCTCGGGATCTTTCCATAAAGCACGTCCCCTAATTTGATGAAGCATTTGACCTTCCCTGGATAGCATTTTTCTAAATTGACTTTTTCAGGGTCTGACCTAAAGAAACGAGGGGGAGGGGACTACAGGAGCATAGTACTACATTGAATTCATTAGCACCCATGTAAATGCCAATTCACCGGCTTAACTAGTTGGAGTGGTAAAAGCCAGTGCTGAAGATGGGTTGGCAAGAGGGAGGGTAGGTTTTCGTGGGGTGGAGAAGGACAGAGGTCTGAAGTGGGAGTGGAGAGGAGTATGGTACAGTCTTCTGTGTTAAAGACATCCATGTACTGAAAGAGTTCTGAGACCCATTGTGTTGGCATAGCTGCAGCCTTCAAGCCACAATTCATCTGAGTGTGCAGGTCCAATTTGGTGCAGGGAATTAGTCAGAAGTCTGGCCTGGAGGCATTCTCACAGCTTCTGCAGATTGGAAGTTATTTTCTGATGGCTGAGTAGACTGCTCTCGATGCCACCAGGGGGAACTGGGCACAGCCCACTGGCCCCCTGCATTATTTGTTCATTTACTTATTCGATATCCATGGAGTGCTTTCGCTCCGAGAACCCCCGTGCTTGGTGCTGGAGGGGATATTAAAAGATATTCTGCTTCCCAAATTGGATGATGCATTTCTAGGTGCTGGCCAGAAAAGGAACCAACCTGCTCGCTGGTTGGTGTTTATTGACTACAGAGAGTACAAAGGACAATGTTGCCAATTTATATATATCAGGGGTCCCAACTGCAATACTTAAATCGGGATTCATTGTGGAGGAAATAAAAGCGAATTTTAAGACAAGACTGTCAGAGGGTAGAAAGCATGGGGATTGTATGGGATCTGCCTGCCTTGTCCCTCTCACGGGAGCTGTCCAAGCTCTGGGTGCTGACAAGGAAGCTCAAGAGTTTACCCAATCAGAGCACAGCAGCCAACGTTGGTTGGTGATATAGTAATGAGGCAGGCCTTGGTGCTGGCTGAGGGTGCCAACACCAAGAACAGCTCAGGGATGGAATGCTGAATCAAGGCACACAGACTTCCGGCATCAAGGGTGGAGTCATAGGTGTGACTCTGGGATTCAGAACACCATGATTCATTTTCTAGGAAGGAGGTCCAACCAAGGGGAATAAAGTCCTAGTTTTCCGTGAAACCTGAAGTAAGAGAGGGGGAAAATATGCAATAGATAACAGTAGCTAAGAGAAAACTAGGATACACAAGGCAAAATGACCACAACGAGATGTAAGGCCATTTAAGTAAGAGCCACAGTTCCAGCAAGCACGAGGCTTGGTTATGGGACAAGGAAAAGGGGTTTTGAATATGCAGAGAGGTGTCTGGGAGATGGAGATGCCAAGGCATAAAGGGTAGCAATATTCTAACTGTGGAGGCAAAGTCTTACCAGTGTACTGAGTCTATGGCCCAGCAGTCAATATCATCTGGATGTAGATATGCACATTTCTAGGTCCCAAACCAGACACTAAATTGGAAACTCCAGGGTTGGGTCCCACAATTCTGTAACACATTCAAGTTGGAGATCTTTTGGGCTGAAGGGCATGCCGTAGGCTGTTATGGTCAGAGGTGGCTCAGGATGGATAAACATGGGCGCCGTGTAAGGGCTAGGAGATGGACTCTGTTTCAGAGTATCCTCTGACGGGCTGTGCGGATGTGGGTATACAGTTTTGGAGATGTAGTTTCCATCCATCTGTGTTGAATGAAACAGCAGGGATGAGGCAAAGTGAATTTCCTCTTCTGCATTATGTGTTTAAATACCTGGCCTCAAACCTCTGTCTCGGATCTACAAAGTACTAAATTACTCAGAGGCAGTCTTCGCCGTGGGAGACTGGGTTGAGTTTGGGCTCTGCTGGCTCTTTAGATACTTGACCCCAAGCAAACAGTTGTAAGTGTTTTGAACCCAGTCTATGCCATCTGAGAAAACGAAGCAGTGATTTCTGTCTGGGGACTTATTATAAAGTTTAAATGAAATAAAATGATTCATGAAAGATCTCTTGGTAACTGCATAAAGTCTGACGCTAACCAACATTAGAGGCTTTCATGTTGGAACCGAGGAGATATCCTAGGTGCTGAGGTCCCCAAGAGACCCAGGGGAGATGCATCTGCAGTGGCGTTTTTCTCAATGAAGACCTTTCTGTTCTACACAGGGCAGCCTGTGAGTGGGCTTTGCTTGCCTGAGGTTGTGTGAGTTGTCTGTTAGGGGGTTGCTGTCTACACAGGTGTGTGCATCGGGAGCTCACGTCAAGCGTGTGTGGCGTGGGAGTGGGAACCAGCTGAGAATGTTATTTTGTGACAGTGGCATATTGTGAGACGACTTTCAGAAGCAGAAGCTCCTGAGTGTTAGGGATCCTCAGTGGGAGAGTAGCAGCCCTTAATTTATCAGTTGTATCCAATGAGAATGCTGTTTAGACAACAACATGTTTCTGAGAGAAAATTTATGTACTAGATGTCTGAAAAGCAACATTTCTTACTTCTGAAGGCAAACACGACATGAGTGCATTTGCAGTGAAAATTGCCAGGCTCTTAAAGCAAGCTTTCTTTTCTCTGCTGTAGCCCAGCCCCACCTGCTAGGAGGATGTAGCCAGCCTATCATAGGCTCTATGAAAAAGGAAAGCTTGTTGCAGAGGAGGATCCCCAGGGAGAGTCTGGCAGGGAAGTATGCAGGTGGGTAGGTGGGGCAGCAATGGGGAAAGAGTCTGCTTTACTTACAGCCCCTGCCTGGGTGGTCCACAGAGCTAGACTTGGCTGTGGGTGGGGCTTCTGCACGTTTGTATTGTTTAGTAAAAAGGACCAGAACTTCACAGTGATTGATGGCTAACCTTGTAGATTGCCTCTGAGCTACAGATGATTTTGGGAGCCGCCCCGTTCTCCTGCTCATGTTCTCCACTGTTGTTTGTTTTTTGTTTTTTCTCTCTCTCCTCTCCCTGGCGTTTAGTTTTAGCTTGAACTTGGAGGTTCACAGCAAGCCAGAAGGCCTACATAGTTCCAGGTCATTGTGGCTTCCTGAAGTAGTTGATCTTGGAACAGTGGCCTAGAGGTCTCAGAGGGGGAATTAAGACTTAATCTTATCTGGCTTGCTTTCCTCGCCTTGCATGCCTCAGGTTACACTCCCTGGGAAGTTAGTATAGAGTACAAGGCGACATTCTTAGGTCCCTTCGAACTCATTCCAGTTAGCACCATCTAAAGGAACTTCCTGGTGTGATAAGTGTCTGCTCTGCCCAACATGGTAGGCACACATCACATTTGGTTGGTGAGTACTCGAAATATGATTCCTTCACAATAATAGACATAAAAATAGGGTGGGGACTCACAGGGAAGAATGAGAGGAGGCAGGGGGATGAGAGAGGGTAGTAGATATGGGTGTGCCTGTGAAAGTAACGGAAAGGTATTATATGGCTAGTATATAATTGTCAAAGGCTTAAAGGAGAAAAGAGATATGACTGCTTTAACCAAGAACTGGAGTTTTAAATTGTATTTGATCTGAGTTAATTTAAATTTAAATAGTCACAGATGGCCAGTGGCTATTGCATTAAATACAGCCATTCCAAATGAGCAATCCTTCTATTTCTTATGTGAATGCTACTTCCAAGTTTTAACCTGACTATGCACTAAAAGCACACCTTTGTAGGCTACTTAGACATCTTGGCCCTTGGCATGGGGAGAAGAGTGGATATTTCTTAATAGCTATCAGGTCCTGCGATTACAGGCTACCCTTGGCTTCCAGTACTCACAACTCCAGAACTATCTGAAGCATCACTTGTCTTTTCTGCTGATCTTGGCTCCATGAAGGCAAAGAGAAGGATAAGAAAGGAAGGTCTCACTATCTGTCTGTGCCCATCACAAGAAGGTTCTCTGGGAAGTAGCCATAGAAGGAAGAAGGAATGGGTGTTCTTTTGCAGGAGGCAGAACCTAGGCTGGGATGTATGTACCATGGCATCCTTTGGAAAGCATTAGCCTAGGCATGGCCATGCACGCAATCTCTTGATTCAGGCTGAAATGGGCCTTGATCCTTCCACATTGGTCCCTTCTAAAGTGTGGGCTATTGAAGTGGGATGGTCTGGAGCAGGTGGCCCTCTGTGTCTGCATAATCCCTAGAGAGCCCAGGACTGGAGGCTGACATCAGTCTCCCAGGACCTGGGTAACAACAGGTCCTGTGGTGAAGTGGGCCTGCTCTGTGTCCCATCCCAGGCTTTAACATGTAAGCATCTTCTGAAGACATCTGCGTTTTCTAGGAAGGTAACTGAGATGCAAGAGGTAGGAAGCTCCCCATAGCAATAGGGCGAGATGCCCTTGGGCACTGAATGTAGGATGCTTTGAGTGCAGAGTCTATGCTCTTCTGCCCACCCACCCCCAGGAACCACCCACATCATCACCCATTGCCCTTCCTTTCTCCCAGCAGACCGCTCCCTTCCATCTTCACCCTTTCTCCACTCTGCCTAATGTAAATGAGGCAGTGAGCAAGAGGCTGCACGTCTGCCGTCTAAGAGCTGGGACATTCAAAGGAAATGAAAGGCAGCTATTCATTTTCCACTCCTCTGTCTTTCTTCTTCATTTAATTACTGCTATCACAACAGGATTGTTTTCTATTGCCTTTCATCGCAAATGTATAGTATTTCATCTACATTCTGAGTTCAAGATGCTTTTGTGGGCTACCCTAAAAACCCAATAATCATTTTTAATAGACAGGACTTCTTTGGAAATGGGTTCTGAATTCTAACTAAGTGACTCACAGATGAGGTTTTTAGAACCGAAAGCTGGAGTCTTCGCATCTTTCTAGGCAATTTAGCCTCTGAATGAACTTGCCATCCCCACTCTGTCTACACCTGCCTTTGTTAGGGAGGATCCCCCTTCCCCCAAACTTGACACTCCCAGCCCACTCTATGAAAGCAGACTCCCCACTCCTCCATGTTCTCAGCCTATAACCAGCTGCTGATACAAAATTAATGAATGTCCCTTGAGGTGCCCTTTGTAGGCTTCAATGAATGAAATCTGGAAACCCAACGAAGGAACATCAAGTGTCCTTGGTGTTAGGGATTTTTCAGTCTCCACCTCCAGTTGTCACTTCACATTGGTAAAATGAAACTAATTAATATACATGTCCCCTGAGGAGGCTCTCTGCTTGGGCACCTGGCACCAAATTAGAAATGAGCAGTTAGAGGTGTGCGTGTAACCTCCTGAAGCCGAGAGGCTGCTAAACACGGGCGTGGAGGTGACACATTTGACTGACATCAACATCTCTATTCCATCCATCCCCCATCACACTGCCTCACTCCCAGAACTGCAGAGCCTGCCTGGTTACCATGGAAACAAGGAAGTGCAATTGTACACAAGTTACGACTCTCCTCCACGCTCAGGGGCAGATCCTCTTAGGAGAATGGGTATAGGGCAAGGGAAAGGTCCCTTCAGTCAGTGGTCCATGAGTGTGGAGGTGGTGTAATGCCAAGGGCAGGTTCCAGGCCAGCTGCTCCCTCATCCCGTCAGTGTAGGACCCTCGGCCCCACCCACCAGTATAGTCTAGTCAGAGTCACATGACAACTCTCATCTTCCTAGCCTGTGTTACCTTTGGTTTAGGGACGAAAGGAAAACTTTCCTTTCTAGGAAGTTCAAATTGTTCCTCATTGGAAGGAGTAGGGATGTCTGGCTGATGGGCAAGTGTTGACATCCGGCTCCTTGTTTAGCACATCTGAGAAATGTTATAATTTAATACAAACCACTAACCTTCCTCTGTTCCCTCATGAAGTGGGGGTAGAGGAGCTGGGATCTTGAGACTTTACAAGTCCTAGCCAGAACTCTGTGCCAAGGAGCCATGTTTGGTGGTTCTTGGAATGACCACACGAGTCTGGCCTTCATGGCTGGTAATGACTGAGGGTGTGTGCTGTCCGACAGTGTTAGAGGTAGGAGTCGGAGTGGCCAGTGAGCCTAGAGTCTCTGCGAGGGTGAAAGAACAGGGACATGGGATGAGGATGGTGAAGGCCAGTGCAAGAGGATGACAAGCAAAATGCTATCTATCACTGTGTCCAGAGGAGACACAATCACAAGTCATAACAGTGTCATTTAAAATGGACCCAAATGTAGGCATACATTTTTTGCAACCTACTTATAATAAGGATTCAACCTTTCCTCTAGCCCACCACCCACCAGAGGTAGTGGAGGGGAAAAGTTATTAGAATAGGGGGGAAGTGGACCTGTTCAGCCAATAGTTCTTTGGGGGCAAGCTTGTTCTTCTTTGGCAGCTGCAGATCAGTCCTCTAGGCACAAACCAGCAGCTACAACCCAGTCCTTACAGCAGGCAGACACCAGGCATGAACAGGCAGCTGTAGTTCAATCCTAAAGAAACCACCAGGCTTGCCTACTGGCCTGAGGCAAGGCCACAGAAGTGGCAAGTTGCTGCAGGAACCTCATGAGCAGTTCTTGGGTGAGTTTCTCTCAGTGGTGGTGTTACCACAAGTTGAACTCAATGCTACATAAGGCAAACCAACATATGCATATCATTAACAAAGAATAATGAGGTGGAGCAAACCAAACCAATGCTCAGTGCTTGTCTCCCACTGTCTGGGGGCGGGGGGGGGAGTCATAGTTCCATTCCTTCACCCAGTGTCCTTTGAAGTGTTTAACTATATCCAAACAGCCTTTCATCTGAGTCTGCTTCAGGAAAATAGTCTTTCACTTTCGCTTTAGCAAGACATCCTTTCACCTATGTGCTCCAGCACAACATCATTTGACATAACTAACTTTCCAAAAAACTAGAAGTTTCCATGCCACCCAAACACATAAATAATTTATTCAGATAAGATGTATTATGTTTCTCCCATTCACTAAGAACTCTTCTAGACTTTGGATGGGAGGAACCACAACACCTGGACACATGGAGATTTTTCTGTCTTGTGTGATAATAATGATCAAATCTGAACGCTTAGTACAGATGTTCCAGGGACTCTGTTAAGTCTTTCATTTGCACTGGGTCATAGAAACACTAACTACTATGAGGCAGCTGCTCTGTTTGACACTTGAGGTGAAAGAACTCATTGAGGAGTATGAATAGGGCTGGAGAGATGGCTCAGCCATTAAAGGCTAGGCTCACAACCAAAAAATATAAGAGGAGTATGAATGTATGGATAGTATGACTTCATGATACCTTAGTACAGATGGATGGAGGAGGCAGAACCTAGACTTTGTGAGAAGCCATCAGTGGTATCCTAAGTCTCAGATAATGTTGCTACATAGCAGTGATATATGAGACTCATAGAATAAGGGGGTGAGGCCACCTACTAAAGAAAAATGGGTGTATTGATATATATATATATATATATATATATATATATATATATATATGGAGAGCTGAGATTCTGAGACTCACAGACAAGGTGCACATAAGCTCCTGTGGTTGTTTTGTAACATCCCTGCAGGTGTGCAGTTCCTGATATATCTGAGAGTCATATTATCAGTAATGCCTATATGCAGGGAATACTAGAAACTTCTAGAACACTAGTTGTTCTTGATGTATAGGAAATAATTAGATATTTTTGTTGAGCTGATACTTCCTTTTTCATACCTAGAAATTCAAATTCAAATTGAACCTAGGCATTTGATAGGGATTGTCCCCTCCAAAACTCATGTTGGTATTTTGATATTTGATTGACATTATGCTAATGTTGGAAGGATGGGGCTGTTGAGAGAGATTAGATTATGATCCAATGAAGGGATTTGCCTTTTTTATGGGACTGGATTAGTTACCACAAGGGTGAGTTACATGTAATACCTGTATTTTGGAGGACCATAAGGTCCAGGTCTACTTGGACTACATAATGAGACCCTACCTCATTATCTCCACCCCTCCAAAAATAAAAAAATAAAAAGTGTGTGTTGTCCCGAAGTAAGGACGACTCTTGATTCTTGCCTCCTTTGCACAACCACTTTGACTGTGAATTGAAGTAGCATGGGACCCTCACAGGCACCATGATCTTGGGCTAGAATCAAAGGAGAAGTAAATAATTTTTCTTTATAAGTTACCCAGTATCAGGCAGCCTACTATAGCAACAGAAAATGGACTAACACAAGTTTCTAAGAAATGCATGAAGCATGCAATTTTTGGTCTATAAGTCATAAGGCTGACCTTAAAAAAAAAATCCCGTTGTTAAGCAAATGCACTCTTAGCATAGCCATTAGCTCAAAAAATTAATTTTGATGAGTATTTTATTTATATAAATTAGATATACCAAGACCAAACCCTTGCTTTTTTTTTCTTTTCTAGTCAACTGAAAATATATCAAATTATTTGTGAAAAATGAAAGTTAACTAGTTGTTTATGAACTCAGATTTAAGGAGCCCCTCTTGTCCTGTTTTTAAAGTGTGATTCTCATTTAGGAGTCACGAGAGGCAAAGTCAATGAGTGCCTATCACTAACTCTCAGAAGGAGGGATCTGCTGTCCGATATCTTCCTGGGTTGGCGCTGTGAATAATTAAACACCGTCCTGGCTCCCCTTTTCTTTCTTGAGGTTAAGCTTTATAAAAATTGCATGACAAAGGACTGGCTAAGGAGTGGCTGGCATCTTCCATATCAGCTGAGGGGAACCTCCAGAGTTGTCTCTTAATATCCTCCACAGGCTTCTGGGAATATGAGTCTCCCTCAGCTGTGGATGAGAGTGAGGGAGGTGCAGCCAGGTCTCCTCGGTAGTGTGGTTTCCCTGGCCACCCTGGGCATCCTTCAGGAAGTGAAGGATGGAGCACTGTTTCTACACTCATTACTGATCAGCTTGGTCGTCATCATAGGCCTCATCATTAAATATTTATAGGTCGCTGAGTGAAAGGCAACTGTTGAACAGATGGGGCACCCTTTTCAGAAGCCTCCCAAGACTATCTAATTCATCTCTTTCCCTGGGATGGAGTCTCCTGAGAAAGAATCTCTAAGCATGAGTTAATTGATTACGATTAGTATTGTTTGTTTTTTTTTGGGGGGGGGGAGAAGAATCTTGATTGCAAATCCTTAAAAGGACTCGTGAATGTAATTTGAAAGATGCTATAGTTCTTTTGAAACATTTGCCCCTTATGTGTCAGTATGTAAAGTATATATAGTTTCTGGCTAGGATTCAACTTGGGGGTCCAAAAATGTGTGTGTGTGTGTGTGTGTGTGTGTGTGTGTGTGTGTGTGTGTGTGTGAAGTGAATAAGACTTGAAATCCTACAGACTAAGGCTGAGTTAATCAAAGAGCTGTTAAGGAGCTTGAAATGTAGTAGTAAATCCAGTTAATTTTGGAAAGGAGGAGGGCGTCTGAGACAGATGTCATCATTAAATGCTACTCTGGACTGCAAGCATTTATCCATCATCTGGATCCTGTGCATGTTTCTCATCAGTTCTGTCCTACAGACTTAACCCAGCCACATGTCCACGGAGTAGGGGGAAGAGCCTTTCCCTCTTCCTTGTTATCATCACATATCTGTGTCTCTCATATTTTCACTTTCTTCCTCCATCATCTAGTTTATCCCAATTAAGACATGATTATTATGAAAAAATTTGATGGAAAAATATAAAGGAAGAGGAAAAAGAGTCACCCAATAAGTAAATAACTTCTATGGAGTAGATATTTTGCATTTCTTCCTGTAGTACTAGTATTTCATATATGATTTTGCATCCCATATATTATAATTATAAGAAAAAATATCTGATTGATAAACATTTCTCCTTGTTATTAAGGGTCTTCAAGCATAATGTTAATGGCTTCACAATATTCTTCCATAAGGATATACATAACTTATATGTTTATATAAGCTACTTCTGCATGACTATAATGTTATAGTGATAATTTTTATGAATAAATGGTTATGTTTCTGATAATTTGTTTAGAATAAATGCCAAGAATAAGTACAATTGGATCAAAATATAGAAACTCATGTTAGGTTCATTGATTTTTTTTTTAAGATTTATTTTATGCATGTGGGTGTTTTACCTGTATGTATGTGTGTACCATGTGTGTGCTTTATTCTGCAGAGGTCAGCAAAGGGCCTGATGGCTCCCCTGGAACTAGAGTTATGGATGGCGGTCATCCACCATGAGGGTGCTGGGACTGAAACCTGGGTCTTCTGCAAGAGTAACAAGTGCTCTTAACCACTAAGACATCTCCAGCTCCACTTTTTTCTTCATAGATAATGCCAAACTGCTTCTTGTAGAGGTTGAGTCAATTTATAGTCTTCTCTGGTTTACCTGAAAATCCCCTTCCTACCTTCAGATCTATGCTTATTTAATTGATGAAGAATAGTTACTCAGTTTTGAAAGTTTCATTCCTGTGCTTATGACAAGAGCTGACTTTGAGACATTGCATTTGCATTTCTCCTCTTTGTTGCCAACATCTCTGAGTAAGTCACTCGCAGTTAAGCATCTTAGACTTCTTCGCTATCATTTGGGTCCGCTGACCCCGGGCCCCATTTACTGAGCTCATGGAAGGAACAATAGGACCGCAAAGTAACTTTGAAATTAATCTACATTTTGCAATTTGTGCAAAAAACCGTAATTAGATTCATTCTCCAGAGGTAATCCATTAATGTAATCAATGAATGCAGTTACTCAGAATGTAACCTTAAGAAAAATTGCAGATGCCTTATAAAAATAAACACTCGCTTAGTAAAATAATTCCACAGTTAGTACCAGCCATTTCTGGGTCTTTTTTTGTTCGTTTGTTTGTTTGTTTTTGTTTTTGTTTTTGTTTTTTTGACACGGTGTCTGCTCTGTAACATTCTTATTTAGGGATGGAAGTGAGGCCTGATCCTTAGATGGTGGGAGGTCTCTTTAAGATACCCCCCTTGCATGGTGGAGAGCTGCTGATGCCTGGTGGGGCTTTCAGAGAGTCATGGCTCTTATTCCAGACAATTCTCCTGTGGCTGGCTAGCAGCTGCTTCACATAATCGACTATAGCATCTTCTCAGCATTGCTTTATGTATACACCCCAACTCTTCGTGTGTGAGTATGTGACACACTCTCTCTTCCTTCCTTTCTCTCCTTCCTCTCTCTCTCTCTCTCTCTGTCTCTCTCTATCTCTGTCTCTATTTCTGTCTCTCTCTTCCTTTGTCTGTCTGTCTGTCTCTCTCTCTCTGTCTCTGTGTCTCTCTCTCTCTCTCTGTCTGTGTCTCTCTCTCTCTCTGTCTCTGTCTCTCTGTGTGTGTGTGTGTGTGTGTGTGTGCCCTGAGGATCAACACCCAAGGTTGTCTTCTGTCCTCAAAATGTGTTGCAGTGTGCACACACCTACATTTATACACATATCATACACGTATACACATTGGACACACAGAAAAGGATCAAAAAGATAAAATAGCAGTTTTGGTGTGAATTAAGCACGAATTGGCTCAAGCTTCTTTTCTTCTTTCTCTAACTTAAGTTTTTCTTTAAAAAAAAAAAAAGTTTGCTTTTCGGTCTGTCTCCCTGCTACAAGGCCTGTTGGGGCCCACCAGTCCTGAGCAAAGGACTAGTAATGAAAGCATCATAGCTCAGCAGGGGAGGCCTAAGGCTACTGACTGGGCATTGTTGAGAACTGCCCTCCATGACAGTCAGAGGACTCCAGATGATGTCAGCTCCTTGAGTTGGAAAATTCTTCTGTAATGGAAGCAAATGGAGGGAGGAAAGCATATTGATTCAGATGTGATCCTGGAGGAGTCTGTCTATTCCAAGTGAGATCCCCGTCTTCCATCATCCTTTCTCCCAGTGAGCTATGGGGCCACTTGTGTATATGCTGTAAGTGTACTTTCTGTTTACTCATGGTTATCTTTGGCTTTGTTTTCCTACCCTGAGAAAGGGACATGTTTTATGTAACTTTCAAACTCAATGTCTTGTATGGTATCAGGCATACAATAACCCCAAGAGACTTGTGAAAATTCCAGGTTCTTGATCTGCCAGTCCAAATGACTGAATCAAAATTCATTTGTTGTTTGTCTAAGTTTTTTCCTTGATAAGTTTATCCCTCAACACTCTTGTACACTGTTAAATCATTCCGCTACCCTTGCTACCCTACCCATCCTCATCCCCCTTGTCCCCACCTTTGTCCCCCACTTTCTTCCAACAAATCCCTCTCTCACTATTACATCTTTTAATATTGTCTTGTTTCTGTTTGAGAGTCACTGGGTTTAACCAGTGGATCACCCCTCACCCCTCCACACGAGCATGGGGGTGAGACAGTCACTGGAGCATGTACAGTAACTCATAAGTAACTACACCACTAAAGACAATGACACCTTCTCTCCAGGAAGTAAGTAAAAGTCCTAAGCAGGGCTGGTGGGATGATGCTTTCTGCTAAGGTTGACAACCTGAGTTCAGTCCCTAGGACCCTCATGATAGAAGGAAGAGTCAATCCCCACAAGGTGTCCTCTGACCTCCATTTATGTGTCTGGTCCCTACCCCTAAACACCTAAGTAACAATGTTTTTAAAAAGCAACACAAAATCTTAAGCAGACTTACTAATTTGTATTTTATCAACTTTTGAAGATTCTGTGTTCTAGTGAAAGTTGGATAGGTCCCAACCTAGGCAAGGGATATTAACCTCTTGTGGAACAGTGGTATTTTACTATGCTTCTAAAGGTTGTCACTAAGAGAAGGTAAGTAGTTATATTTTAAGATCGTAATAAGAATTCTTGGGCCTAAAATATGAGTAATACACAATACCTGTCCTGGTTGCTTAAAATCTAACAGTATGCATGCCTATACACAAATAACTTCAATGAAGGACATCCCAGGGCAAACCAAGGCAGAAGATGGAGAGATCCTTTTACTGAGGTTAGAACAATCGTGTGAAGATTTTTTGGGGGTGGCAGATTCAAATTGAGTGGACCTTGAGGAATGGATGATGATTCAAAAGGCACAAAAGGCAGGTCTATGTGGGAAATAATGACTTCTGAGACTGAACGAGAGCTTGAACAAAGCCCTGGGGGTGAGGAGATTGGAGGTCTCAGTTAAAGGTAGGTGTCTTATGAGGTTAGAATGGAGGGTGGAGAAGGCTTTATCATGGGCGAAGAGGTCAAAACAGGATTGAAATTTCGACACATCAGGATTTTGTTAGCATTCGCTATCAGAATTAGACCTTGTCACATCTTCTGATCCAGAACTGGGGCCAGGAGTTTGTCTGTCACATTTCCTCATACTTGGTTAATCAGCTTCTGTTCAGATGTGGCTCCCCAGACCCAGTAGTCCCCCAAATAGTTCCGTGCCACTGCAATGTTCCATGTGGCTGCTTTGATGCAAGAGCGAACTAACCAAGAAGGAAACAGTTTGGCCAGTTCTGAATTGTCTGTGCAGACAATGGTGGGTGAGGAATCCAAGCCAGTGGTGACACAAAAGGCATTTATATTTGGCTTCAAAACACATGATGTGATTGCTGGCAGCAGGAGCAGCAGATTTAACTTCCTAATTAGGCAAATATTCAAATGAGCTGGCACTCGATGCACACATGCCACCCAGCCCTAAGGCTGTGTAAAAAGAAGCCCAGTGATCAGTTTTCATTATTTCTCATTACTGACATCAATGCCCGTTAGAGCACTCAGGGTTAGCATTAAGAAGTTCCCATATATGGTGGACTCTGTGGCAAATGAGTTCCTCTCCTCACATCTCTTTCATTATTAGCTTTTCACAAAGCTGGTGACATCTGCCAACAGCTGACACATGCCAGTCATCCGATAAAGAGGTTTATTTATTTCAGTCTGGGGAATGTTATTAGTGATGGTTTCCTGGTTGTTGTAGAATATTTGCTCAAAGCATGGTTACATTTTTTTAAGATTAAAAAAATTAAACGCAGTTTTTCTATTTGTATTTTGAACATCTCACCCCTTCTCCCAACTCCTTCCCCAAGTTTAAGTATCCTCTCTCTCTCCCCCTTTCTTTTTCCTCAATTTGGAGATGTCTTCTTCTCTTGCCTTTCCTCGTGAAGTCCAGTTTGGTTGCTCAACTTGTCTTGAGTAGAGGACCTGCCCTGGCACATGGTCATATAACAAACAAAATGGACTCTCCATCTCCCAGCAAACCAAAAATGCCAGAGAGAGACAGAGAGAGAGAGAGAGAGAGAGAGAGAGAGAGAGAGACAGAGAGAGAGAGAGAGAGAGAGAGAGACAGAGACAGAGACAGAGAGAGACAGAGACAGAGACAGAGACAGAGATGAATGCAGGAGCCCATGGAGGCCAGAGGCATTGGATCCTCTTAGAGAAGGAGTTGGAGTTACAGGCAGCTGCGTAGCTGTGAGCCTCCTGACATTGGTGCTTAGAGAGGAACTTAGGTTCTCTGCAAGAGCAGTATACACTCTTACCACCGAGCCGTCTCTCCAGCCCCTCAAAGCACCATTTTTGTAGCTATGTGGTAGTTTATATGACAGGCTAGCAAAAAGCATTCATGGTTTTAATTCCGTTTTGAAATTTATTTTCCAGTAAAGAACCGTCAGATGTAAATTATAGCTTGTACTCTACACCCATATGCAGGCAGAACAGAATTTATAACCGTCAATAAAAGCATTCATCTTTAAGTTATTAATTTAATAATGGAATTTTATGGCGAGAAATGACATTTGAGATCATCTAATCTAACTTTATCAATTTTTGTGATGAGGCCCAGAGGACATTAAGGGACTTCAAGGGAAAATGCTATATGTGTTTCTATGGGAGCACCAACTAGCTAAGGATTAAAGAGTACATCTGTTACAAAAGCAGCATTCTCCCTCCCCCAAAGCCCTCTGTGGTTAATTACAAACAGTGGTTTGTCTCTACAATTCATAGGCATACATGATGGACTGAGTCCCAGGAAGTTTCAAGATGCTCCTTAGGCCTCAGGGTTCAAGAAACAGGAGCAGCCGTGGCTCTGACCCTACTGATCTTTTGACCTTCCTTAGGTATCTAATACCTGTCTGCTGGTTTTGGGTCAATCCTAGCTGTGCTATCTCTTTTTTATGTTTCTTTTCCTAATGAGAACAAACAAGAACGCGAGAGGAATTTCTTCTATCTGTAGGAATTACCAGCAGCAAGAAATGTGGGGGGGGAAAAAAAAACAAAACCAAAAAAACAGCCTACTGTGATGTTCCTCGATTCCAGCTTCTAAATTATTCTAAGATGAGAACCCAACAAATGGCTCCCAGGAGTTTGATTCCTGTGATACAGGAAGATAAGGGCGGAGGTGGTCCATGTCCAGGGAGAGCTGCTACAAAGCAGGGGGAGAAGTAGAATGGTTTTCCAGCATTGTTGACCAAACTCTTCCCCAGTTAAAGATGCTGCCAAGGTTAGGTGTAGAGAAGGGAGTTGGGGATGGGAGAGAAGGCAAGTGTTTCCCTCTCCACCCCCTCCTCTCTCTCTTTGCATGTATGTGTGTATACTGTGGGTTCCCAGACCCTCTGAGAGGTTCTCCAGAAGCTTTGAGTACTGTATGGTCTTTATTCTTGCTTACAGAACACAAACACATCTAGACTTCAGGAACTCTAGTCAGGAGAATACTAGGACAGTTCCAAGGCACCACAGTTTTAGAAAAAGATGGCAGCAGTGCTAAGCCAACTTCCTGTAGCCACCACATCATGCATGAAATATATGTGGCCATTTAAGAGGATTGCCTGCATTTCTTCCTGAAGAGTGATTGAAACTCAGGAGATACGGAAGGAGTTAGGATGAAAATAAAGAAGATGATTAGAAATTCTTCAAGAATGACAAGCCCCTGGAGAAACTGTTAAGCAATGTTAAACAACAGGCATCGGATGCTCTGACAGGGAAGACTTGCTAAGCTTAATGGTTGCTACAGTAAAACACAAGACTGACAATCATGTGTGCTTACAAATAAAAAACTGTGCATACCAAAAGTTAACAAAATGTGGGGCTGAAGAGATGACTCAATGGTTAAGAGCACTTACTCATTGCTCTTACAGAGGACACAGGTTCGATTCCCAGGACCTACCTGGTTCCTCACAACCGTCTGTAGCCCCAGTTCCAGGTTCAAAAGTTTAAAAGGCAAGAAGGGGAACAGTTAGCTTACTAGGCAAAATATCATCAGCTGACCTTTCAGCTGATTGGCCTTGAGTGAGGTAAGGGGTGGTGGTGAATAGGGGAATTTCAAAACATTGAGGTTAACAGAGCCATGGGTATTATAATCATAACTTTTTGGTTTATTAGTAGCATTTTTCATGGTCAGCACAAAAACCACAGTGAGCTCATACTTAGGTACAGGAAGGGCTGCCCGGTGGTGAGCTCTGACCCAAAATATTTTAGACACAACAGTTCATATTGAGTTTCAATTTGATGTGTCCCACATAAAGCTTTGTAGCATTTCTTAAGATTAGCAAACCTTATAACATTTAGAACCTCAGAACATTCAGATCCTACAGAACAAAACTGGGTATGTGGTCAGCATGTCCTTGAGCCAAGTCACTTCTCTGTGTCAATGACTGGCAGGCATGTTACAGCAACAATATGAAATAGCTGGCAGGCATGGAACAAAATGGCTACAGCTATTCTAGGGTGATCATATTCAAGGGGGATCATAGCAGTAGGTAAAACCCTGACACATAAAATAAAATAATCTAAAAAATGTAAATGCTTTTAAAAATTAAAAGCCAAACAAAACAAAACAAAACAAAAAACCTGGAAAAAATTAATAACAAACAAGATAGAGAAAAGGTTAACTTCCTGGCCATGGTAAGAGGACTATGCGGTGGTTAATTCTTTTGTCAACTTGACTGGATTTGGACTCAGTGTGGAGTCACCCCTTAGATGTGTGTCTTTGACAGAGAAGCTTAATGGAGAAGGGAAGGTCCCACCCTGAGTAGGGGGGCCATCCTCCTTCCCCCTGGGTCTCAGAGCGAATAACACAGAAGAAACCAGCTGAGTGACAGCACTCATCTCTCGGCTTCCGGACTGAGAAGTCGATGTGGCGGCCTCCTCAGGCTCCTGCCATGCTTTTCCAGCCCTGATGGTCTGTATCATCAACACGCAAACTAAAGTGAGCTCTCTGTTCCTTAAGGAATTGTCAGGTATCCTGTTACAGCAAGGAAAAATTGATTAACATAGCATGCAAATAGACCTAAAGCCTGAGGAATGAATGCCTAAAGGACAGGAGCAGTTGCAAGGAGAAATTGATGTTTCCAATGAGACGATAATTGTTCTTATTTACCAAGAGATTTGATGTGCAAATTGATACATATAGTAAGAACAGCCCCCTCCCCAACAAAATTTCACTATTTAAGGGATGTTGGTTTAACTTTATTTGAAATCAATTTGGCCATATTTGTTAAGTCTAGAATGTTCATACCCTTTCAGTAAGTAATTTCATTTAAGGGTCCATATGCTAGAGAGATAATCTGAAGCACACAGAAAGTTTTATGTTCAAAATACTTACCATAAAAGTTGACAGTGATTTTAATGCTGATAATTAAAACAAATGATCATTCTTTTATAAGTATAATGGAACTTATGCAAGTAAATATGACACTTGTGCGGAGGGTAGACAGGAAGTGCCTATAAACTAATATTTGTTGAAAATAACAGAACATACATAGATTATCCTCTTAACCAGGATATTGCGAGTGACTGTGTATACAAAAACATGGAATAGGACTGTAAAAGGGTTGTGGAGATGGCTCTGTGTGCAAAGCCCTGGCCTCACAGGCCTATTGGCATAAGTTCAGATTTCCAGAGCTCCCCTAAAGCCCAACACAATAAAACTCATGTGTCTGTGCTCCACTATGTTCACAGCAGCCTTATTTATAATAGCCAGAAGCTGGCAACAACCCAGATGCCCTTCAACAGAGGAATGGATACAGAAAATGTGGTACATCTACACAATGGAGTACTACTCAGCCATCAAAAACAATGACTTCATGAAATTCATAGGCAAATGGATTGAACTACCATCCTGAGTGAGGTAACCCAATCACAGAAAACCACACATGGTATGCACTCATTGATAAGTGGATATTAGCCCAAAACCTTGAATTACCCAAGACACAATCCACAGACCACATGAAGTTCAAGAAGAAGGATGGCCAAAAGCTGATGTTTTAGTCCTTCTTAAAAGGGGGAACAAAAATATTCATAGGAGGGGATATGGAGGCAAAGTTTGGAGCAGAGAGTGAAGGAATGGCCACTCAGAGCCTGCCCCACATGTGACAACAGCACACACACACACACACACACACACACACACACACACACACACACACACACACATATATCTCCACCAAAACTAGAGAAGATTGATGACGCTAAGAAAGGGCATGCTGTCAGGAACCGGATACAGATGTCTCCTGAGAGACACAGCAGAGCATGCCAAATACAGAGGTGAATGCTAGCCGCAAACCAGTGAACTGAGAAAGGATTGAAAGAGCTGAAGGGGATTTTGACCCCATAAGAATAACAATACCAACCAACCAGAGCTCCCAGGGACTAAACTACTACCCAAAGACTACAATACAAATACCTGGACTGACCCATGGCTCCAGCTGCATATGTAGCAGAGGATGGCCTTGTTGGCACCAATGGAGGGAGAAGCCCTTGGTTCTACCAAGGTTGGACCCCTAGTGTAGGGGATGTCAGAGACGGGTGAATGGGGAGGGGAACACCCTTGTAGAGGAAGGGGAGGGGGAGGTGATAGGGGGCTTATGTCCGGGAAACCAGGAAAGGGAATAACATTTGAAATGTAAATAAAATATATATATATATATATATATATATATATATAGAACCTCATGTGTCTGGAACCCTGATTTTCCATTACTTGGAAAAGGGATTTCAAGGCAGAAGAATGACTGGATACTTAAAGGCCAGCTAGTCTGAGGCATGTAGAGGTGAACAGGCGAGACCCTGTCTCAAGTGATATGGAAGGTGAGGGCTGACAGCTGAGGTTGTCCTCTGACCTTTTCGTGTGTGCCTTGGTACATGTGTCCACTCACGCACACTCAAATACATATATATAGATAACACACACACACACACACACACACACACGGGGGCGGGTGGAGGGAGAGAGAGAATTAATGAATGAATATAAAAGATTGCAAGGAAAATAAAAATGTAAATGGTGGCTATCTTTATGTAGTATGATTAAAAGTAGGTTTATTATTACTGTTAGAATATTTTTTAATGTATGGTCCTTGACCTACATGTATGCCAAGTATACAAATATATACCTGATTCCTTTGGCGGCCAGAAGAAGGTATTAAAATCCCTGGAACTGGTTGTAGATGCTTGTGAGTCATCACATGGATACTGGGAATTGAACTTGGGTCCTCTGGAAAAAAGCAGCCTGTGCTCTTGACTCCTGAGCCATCTATTCAACCCCATGAGTGGCTTTAAAAAGGAGAGTTAAAGAAACATCTATCCTTTTATGTATGACTTGTTGAAGAACAACAATAACAGACTCAGATAACCATATTTTGAAGGGCAGAAGGGGAATAGGGTTGTAGTCAGAATAGAGCTAGAGAGCAGGATATTTTGGGACAGGCCCATTTTGCGGACTTAAGTAACAAGATAGGTCATTTCCCCAGAAGCTGAGCTCCGGGAGTGGGGCAGGTGTTGACATGGGCCAGCTGGGTCTTAACTTCTGCCCTAGTCATTTGTTCTGCATCCAGATGGCTTGATAGCTCTCCCACCCCTTTTTATAGAACCTACAGAGCCAGCTCAACAGAAGCAGTGTTGAGATAAAGACTGGGGTCCCAAGGCCCTGAGAGAAGAGACCTTAGGAAGCCCAAAAACCTTGTCTAAAGGCTGTACTTGGAGTCCCTTTACGTCTTGAGATTTCCCAAAGGTTCAGGAAGATGCCGGAACCTTTGAATTTGTGCTATTGAATAAAAGAGTCAGGGTGGACGTGAGTCAGGCAGGGAAGGGATAATCCAGAGAAGATTAGGACATATGCAATAAACAGGAGCTCAGAAGAACCATTGCTGTGAGAGAAAACAACCCCTCCACCCTCCCTGCTCCTCCCCATCAGCAGTGGGAACAGCAGGACAGCCTAAGTGGGGTGCTGGTGCCCCCGTAGTGGGAGGCACAAACCTGGGAGAGAAGAGCCTTAGAATGAGCTAGACTAAACTCTCATGCAATAGCCAACTTTATTTACACTCAGGCAATTTATAGTCTGAGGGTTAAAAAGGATACCTTACTCATGAATAACACAGCTAAGTAAGCTCATGCCTATCTGCTACACCTGGGAGGAGCAGGAGAACCCATTCCAAGAACATTCTGAAGAAACTGGGGTCATAAGACTCTTGTTTCCTTGGGGTTTCTCACGGGGACTCAGAATTATCACTGGACTCCATTCTTGGAGTGCATTCCCACAGAGCATAACAGGAAGGAAGCCTTGAGGCAGCCTCCCGCAGGAGGCCCCTGAGAGTTACCTGACCTGGCCACATTTTGTGTCACCTTAAGCCTGCATCCTTCCTACACAGCCTCCCTGTGCCCACATCGAGGGTGCTGTTGTGAGTCTGAGTGGTTACGGGGTGAAGTCCGTGGTCGAGAAATGGAATGAAACTAATTGGTCACCAAGGGACAGCCAATGCTTCCATATTTGGACTTATTATAAAAGGTTCTAAGTAGGTGAGCCAGCCAGAGCTAGCCAGAGTCAGCACAGGGATAGTTAAGACTTTCCCCTTTTAAGCGCAAGGCCAGGGGTTCGGACCCAAGCCAAAAAAAAAAAAAAAAAAAAAAAAAAAAAAAGACTTTCCCCTTCTGCTCAACACTGAAGGGATTGCTACATAACACAATTGTCATCCCTAACCAAGAGCCTGGAGAGAGAGAGAGAGAGAGAGAGAGAGAGAGAGAGAGAGAGAGAGAGAGAGAGAGAGTGAGTGTGTGTGTGTGTGTGTGTGTGTGTGTGTGCGTGTGTGTGTGTGTGTGTGTGTGTGTGTAAGCCTCCTGCAGGTGTAGATTCTCTCCTTTTATTACATGGGTCCCAGGAATTGAACTCAGGTTTTTAGGCTTGGCAGCAAGTGCCTTTAACCATTGAGCCATCTCCCCAGCCCCAGTTGTTTGTTAAATTCTCTGGCAGGTGAACGCTAGGCCTCACTTTCTGCCTTAATGGCTCTCCCATTGGTGAAGCACATTGGTTTGTTCTTTGAGATCCCCCTTTAATCTGAAGAAGGTTCTTGCTTCGTCTCATTCTGGGAGGAAAGTTACAGATTAATTAGAATTTATTCAGCTCCTCAGCTGCCAAAGCCCTAGCAGCTTTTGGGGGTATGCAGTGATAGGAGGTTTCTATCAGACCTTTAAAAATAGCTTTGCCTTGCCTCCTTTGGGATACTGCTGTCTAGTAAAAGCATGTGAGCTATAGATGTCATTTAAAATGTCCCTATAGCCATTTTTTTTAAAGTGAAGAGAATTGGTACTAAATTGAAAATTGTATTTTTAAACCCTATGTATTCCACCAAATCCCTGTTTCCATAACTAATGCAAAGCATTTTTCGTGAATGCATGTAGATGTACATGTTTGTATTGTGTGTGTATACATGTGTGTGCATACCTGTGGAGGTCAGAAGTTGATGTCTAGTGCTTTTTCTCAATTTATTCTTCCACTTGTATTTTTCTCACTGAACCCAGAGATCACAGATCCAGCTAGACTGGCTGGCCTCATGTCTCCTGCCTCTGTTGTCCTTGGCACTGAGATTACAGGAACTGCTGTGCCTAAGTCTTACTGAGTGCTTCAGATTGAACTAGGTCCCTGTGCTTGCATGACAACATCTAGCCAACTGAGTCACCCCCAACCCTGATGGCAACAATTGCTGATGCGGTATTTTCCATTATCTTTTGATGCTGTCTTTCCAGTCTCGTGTATATTTTATACTGGAAATGCTTTCGAATTTGCATACCAAGTTTTCACTCAGAAGTTCTTGATCCATATTTGGTTTGTGGAACTTATAATTAGAAATCTGTATTTGTACACTGTTGTAGTTCTAAACATACTTAAAGGTTTTTTTTTTTTTTTTAAATAACGAGTGCCAGAAAGGAAGCTTGCTTTGTTTAATATTCCCGTCTGTATTATGACATTGGTTTATCGTTTACGGAATTGATTTGACTTTGAAGCTGAAGGAAAAGTAGCCCTATCAAATGGAGCCGTGCTTAGTGGAAAAGGACTTCACACAGCTTTCCTTTGTAAATTTAAATTTAAGTTTAATGAACATTTACAGCTTTACTTACTTTAAAAAATTACAGTAGTCACAATTCAGCTAATGAGTCACCCCATGGGGCTTCTTTCCAATCTTTTAAAGTACTGTTGAATCACAAAGATCAGTATATGCGGGACAATAGAGATTTATCACAGCGTCTCTCTGTGTGACTGTCTTGGTGTGTGTATGTGTATGTATCTATGTGTGTATAATGTTTGTGAGTCTGTGTGTATGTGTGTGTATGTATGTGTGTATGTATGTGTGTCTGTGTGTGTATCTATGTGTGTATGTATGTGTGTCTGTGTGTGTGTCTATGTGTGTATAATGTTTGTGTGTCTGTGTGTGTGTACGTGTCTATGTGTATATGTTTGTGTCTGTGTGTATAATGTTTGTGTGTCTGTGTGTGCATGTGTCTGTGTCTATGTGTGTATGTTTGTGTGTGTATACGTGTCTATGTGTGTACAATGTTTGTGTGTCTGTATGTATATGTGTGTATCTTTCTTAACAGCTTTTCTGAGTCTTCATCTGACTTAGTAACCATTGTTCAGCTTTTATTGCTCTGTATTGTGTTGTTAGCCTTTCTGATGCCATTTTCCACTTCACTTGCCATTCAGACTTTTGATTTCTCATTTTTCCTCTGGTTTTTCTAATGAACTTACCCAGTATCTGTATGTATGTTTTTAATCCTTTCTAATATCAAATAGCTTTGAATCCCTGACAATAAAAAAAAAAAAAGGAAGTCGGTTTAAACTTCTCACTCAGTTTAAAACAAAAGATTAACCTAAACAAGCAAGCATTCAAGGCTGTGTTGACCCTCCTTTACTTTGAGTTGCTGACTGACAGAAGGGAAGCCCTGCCCTTGCTACTGAGCCCAGAGAGGCCCGTGGGATCCTTGGGCTTTTGCTGGAGAGGATGCTGCAAGAGCACGTATTTTCTTCTCTGACCCCAACCACCAGCTTCTTGTTCAAGAATAAAAAGAACCCAAGTAGCTTTGCTTCATCCTTTCTGCTTTAAATGGTCATCATTGCCATGGAGAGGAAGAAGAACACATCTCAGTCAAGGAGGTGAGAGGTTTATGAAGCTGTAGGATACCATGACAGGATGCTGGATGACGTCACTGATGAGGATGAAGGTGGGGGCACGATTCTTAGTCGGCCCAGCTACTCTCCTTGCGGGCCTCTGCTTTCTTTTTCATTGTTGAAGTCAACTGTGCTCTGTGTGGTTTCTCTACCGTGATGGCCCATGGCATTATCACTGCTAGGAAGCTGCCCAGATACAACTCAGAGAAGGGAAACCAAGCATTCGTATTACTAACAGTGCCGGGCAAAGGGAGGAAATAGTGCATTCCCTTGTTTTATTTACAGTACACAAATAAGTCAAGATCTACAAGTACTTTCTTGATCCATCAAGCTTCACATTTGCACCTCTATTAAGCACCTGCCTGTATCTGTGTGCTTTAGCATACCGATGCCAGGGTGACCCGGTGCTCTCAGGTTTTCACTAAAGCTGGTAGAAGACAAATTGAGGCCATACGGCTCTTTTTGAGGAACACACTTCAATCTTATTCCTTTTACTGAGGGCTTGTCATTTTTTTTCCCCAAGCCCATATTTAAGTTTTTTGTTTTTGTTTTTTCCCACCACGTGCTGAAGTAAAGATTTTATAAAGGTCACTATGTGTGAGGGTAGGTTTGTTCTAAAAACACCCACATAGTATTTTCAGGTACCTGGAAGCTGTTGTGTATGCATATGTAAAATAGTGTAGGTCTATAGCTTGTCCTTATAAAGCAGGTAAAGTCCAAGGCTTTATTACGTTCTCAGACAACAGCATGGTAAGTAAATGCTTGTGGCATTCAGAAAAGAGGGAAATGTGTTAGGCACAGGTAGAGATTGTGAGAGTGACATGCCTGGTTAGATGTCTGTGGGCATGTAACCTGGACTATGGTTGAAAAATGAGGTCGTGGAATGGAAATGACGGGTGACGAAATTGTAGAATAAGATCCTAAAAAAGGGGGGAACAGAAGGCCAGGGTGGTATGTAGGTCACCCAGGCTACACTGTTGGTGAAAAGGTCAGCAGAAGGTACGGGAAGGTTATCCAAGGAGGTGGGAGGAAGGAAGGGGGCATCACACTAAGGGTGGGTGACTGAAAAGTGCCCCCTTGCTCTCCAGTGTGCACTGCTACTTAAGTAGCTAGTGAAGGGAGGAGAGTCAATGTCACATAGAAGCCTGATCCAAAAGAACCTTGGTTGTTTGTGGAGGAGGACTGAGAAAGGACATTCATGGATAGAGAGAGTTTTTTGTTTGTTTGTTTTTGCTTTTCATTTTACATCCATTTTAAATTTTACTCAGGATGTTAAACTTAGCCTACTGAGGAAGAGTCTTTAAGACTCAAAACCACCACACAGTCTCTGAGAGCCTATTGAGTTTATAGCAAGGAGAGAGATCCCTGGGGTCAGAACCACTTTCTTTCTCTTTGTAGGAGCCTCTTTGCAAGCTACTTCTACAAACAATGCTTATACATGTCCCACTTCTCTCCAAGCTCAAGTACAGCCACCCTGTCCACTTGAGTCTGCTCCCTCTGCAGAGCTCAGTCTGATTTGGGAATCTCTGTATAATGAAACAGAGATGAGAGAATCAGCATGCTGTGTGTCTGTCCAGCCCCGTCCACGCCTTTTGGGAGTCCACATTGTTTTTGTTGTGTAATTGGTCCCACAGATGTCCTGATGGTCCAGGATGCAAGTATTCCCATGTGGAGCCAGATTCTGGTCCACTTCTGTACTGTGGAACCATTGTCAGACTAGAGAAGGCTTTCAGGGTCGGGTGGGAACAGTGCAGTTGAGAATGGTTTTTGTTGTTGTTGTTGTTGATGTTGATGATATTTTCTTTCTAGATTCCAATTGAACTTGTAACACTTGGTAATTTCTAGGGGTCCAGAAAACGCTTTGGTCTAGCCTATGTCCAGCGCAACTTAGCTTGTTTAGGATTTGTCTCTGAGATGGTTCTGGTAAGAGTCAGATCTCTTTCAAGTCCCAGACAGTCTAGTTCACTACCAGGCATGGCAATGGATTGCTCTGAGTTGCTGGTATCTTGTTTTGATAGAGCCATTCTGAGTTCAAACCAAATCACATTATCAAATATTTACTGTTTCTGAATAAAATGGAACTGGAAAATTCTTCAGGGTAACGATCCTATTCCCCCACATTTATGCGAGTAGCAATTTTTTTGTTAATTATTTGAGGAAGTATTGTTAGACCTGGTACAATTTGAGGTATTTTTTTTTCATTTTTGAGACTAGAAAAGGTTATTTGGGGTAGTTTGCATTCTCAAGGAAGGCATGATCATTGTGGAAGATGACAATCACCCAATGAAAGTGTTTTTAATTAACTTAGCTTAATGTAAGAGGCACTGACCATCTTCATTGCTTTAGCTGGCTAGATGGGTCAGTGGGTAAAATGTCAGACAAGCCTGATGACCTGAGTTCTATCTCTGGAACCCATGTGAAGGCAGAAGAGAACTGGCTCCACTAAGCTGTCCCCTGACATCCACATGTGCTTTGTCATTTATGTGCATTGCTCTTCTCTCTCTCTCTCTCTCTCTCTCTCTCTCTCTCTCTCTCTCTCTCTCTCTCTCTCACACACACACACACACACACACACACACACACACACACACACACACACACTCAGAGAATGATGAACCATTCCCCAGGAGAATGGCATTTGTCCATTCTCTCTGCTTTCATGACCTAATTATCCTTTAAAGGACCCATCTCTTCCCTGTTGCCTTGGAGACTTAAGTTTCCAACATATGAGCATTTTAGGAAAAATTCTCACTGCAGCACATCCCCTGTAGCACATCTCTAGACTTCTCAGAAATTATACAAAATCAAATTCCACTCAAGATGTTTGACTTTAACTCCCCTGAATGCCATGCATTATAGCTTCCCTCTCTGTTACATGGGGAAGGAAATTTTTTAGGCTTTTCATGTTGATGATGGTGGTGGTGGTGGTGGTGGTGGTGGTGATGATGATGATGAATGATGATACTACCACCACTGCCGCAAGTGGGGAAGAGAAAGAGGATGGCCACATACTTTATTGACCTTTGACTCTCTGGTGGGGAATGTGGTGGAAAGTGAATGAAAGAGACTTCTAGGAGCTCCTACAAGAGGTAGGAACAGTTAAAACCAGGATGTAGCAATACTGTGTGTTTGCCAGGATGCTGTGTGAAATCTGAACTTCAGATGGCCATTAAATACCTTCTTTTTAGTATAAAGATGTCCCTCCCCCAATACTTGGAACATTCTGTGGTAAGATTATTTGCTAAATATTGCTAAATCTAAAAATCGAAGTAACTAGTTGTTCTCCCTCTCTTTTTAAGATTTTTCAGTTTTATGCATATGAGTGTTTTCCTCCATGTATGTGCCATGTATGTGCCTAGTTCCCATGTAGTCTGGCAGGAGGCATTGGATTACCTGGAACTGGAGTTGCAGGTGGAGATGTAGAGCTGCCACATGGGTACCAGGAACTGAACCCCAGAACTGCGCAATAGCCAGTGCTCTTAACTGCCGAGCAGCGTCTCCAGCTCCCGCTTCCCCTGTCTAAGCCTCAGCCAGGGGCTCTTTAAGCCTCTCACAATCCCGTGCCTGGCACACAAGCCGCAGGCACTGACAGTTCTCTGCTAACATGGAGTTGTCTGCTCTTAGGCCTTCCTTTTCTTTTGTAGCCATTTTATGACCTCCGTGAGTTCTCTCTTAAATCACAAATTCTTCCCTGTGCACACAGAGCTGGGATCTAATATCTCTGTCTGCTCTTGTATTGGAGCTTCTGCTGAGATCCTGGATCCACAAGTTCCATGGTTACTGGACGTCACTACCGTCCACAGGAAAGAGCAGAGAGCAAGCAGACTGGACAGGGCAGGGGTGGCTGAAGGCGGAAGGGCAGGAGAAATCCCAATTCAGAGAGGACTTAAGCTGAGGCTGACCGTACACCCTGTTCTATGGTGACCACAGCAGAAACATGAGTCTCATGGTGGCATCGTAGCCAAGGGCGGGGACATTGAGACAGTGTGAGGTGTTCCCTCTCTTTCTAAATGGGCATCCATCCCTCATCCAACAGTTGCTGATATGATTTTTTTTATCCCATCCCTGAAGATGGATTTCAGAAACACAGAACTTTATGAAGAAATTTTATGTGGCTGTATTACATTTGAAACTCAGCTTCTATCTAATTTCATCATGGTGATTTAGAGGCAACCTCTAGTGGGGGTTAACTCCACACAACTATTCCTTTCTTGAAGGAAAAAAACTTTAAACGTATAGAAGCTTCTCACTTCTTCTCCTGTTACTGTAGCAGGGTACTCCCAGCTGGGTAACTTATGAAGAAATTAGGTTTATTTTGTCTTATGGTATTAGAAAATACAAAACCACGGTTGGCACCTTGTCAGCTTCTGTTGTCCTGTGCTTCATCAGCTTATCCTAGAAATGGAGGAAGGGGCGAAGACATGTGAGGAAAGGCAAAACCTGAGGGGCAGGGTGCTGAAGCAGTCATCCCTTACCACAACCTGGCCTCCAAGGAACCAGTCTTCCCTGTGAGAGCAAGTCCTCACTCACTCCAGAGGTTTCAGCTCTGGGAATGCACCAGATAATCTTTCGTGAGGCTCTACCTACCACCACCATCACATTCCCCTTGGGGGCCAAGTTCAGCATGTGTCTTGGTAGAGACAAACTGTAGCAACAGCCAATCTGTGGAGATTCTGTTGTTTGTCCTTTATTTTCCTCCTTCCCCAACTCCCCTTTTCTCACTCTTCCTACCCCTTCCCCTCTCCTCCTTCCCCCTTCCCTACTCCTCTTCTTCTCCCTCCCCTCTTCCCCCCCATCTCCACCACTCTTCTCTGTTTTATTGTTCTGGGGTTTGAATGTAGGATACATGCTAGGCAAGGGATCCACCACTCCCTATACCTTCCTTCAGCCCAAGATTTTTTAAATGAATAAAAATTCTCAAATGAAAGCATTTACCAGTTTGTGGTTGTAATAATAATAATAATAATAATAATAATAATAATAATGGTATTTATTGAGCAATTATGCCTGATATGTATTTAGTCCCTTCAAAGGTGGCTGTTTTGAATTGTGCAGCTGTTATAATTGTGGAAATTAAGTTTTACAGTTCTTAGACAGTGAGCATCTAGGCTGCTGTTACAACATTCATGTGTTCAATCTTGATTTTTTTTTTATGTTACAATCATCATTGGTGAGAAGAGCACAGAGAGGTTAAATAATTTGTTCAAAGTTGCACAGCTCATGAGAGGCAGAGCAGAGATTGAAACAGAACACTGCAGCTCCAGAAACTTTGCTGTCCATGACAGCACAACCTATCCGTGTAACCAAGGCAGGACCAGAAAAGAAATGAGTTGTTAAGGAGAGAAAGCATGATGGAACACAGAACCACCAAGGTCTCAGAGCTCAAAGGAATGCATGCAGGCTGGAGTGTCTGATGTCCTCCTGGGCACAGGGGAGGGCCTCCCAGGTCTTCTTCAATCTCCTCCAGGCATCTTGACATTCGTCAGAGTCCATATCATCCAGAGGCTCCCGCTGGGCACCTGGTACCCAGGGCTCTTCCCTCATTTCCTCTCTAAGATGTACCAACCGTTTCCCACTTTCCTGTTACTTTAAACCCTCCCCTCCCCACCCCACCTCCCTTTGGGGCCTGACCACCAGTCTCATCTCCCTTCAGACCCTCACACGTCCTTCTGAATTTGATGTCTAATTTCACTGCCCCCTTTCCCCCTCGTTTTCCTGGAAGTATGGTACTCCACGCTATTGCCTGCTTCTTCCCAGTTGTAACAGAAGAACGTTCTCTCAGGCAGCCTGGGAGGGGCTCAGAGGACTTTTACACTGTGCTTAGTCTTGCTTTCATGTTCCCTTTGTAGTGCAGGATGTCCTGAAACTCTGTGTATCCCAGGATGGCTTTGAACTTGAGGAGTTGTCCTGCCTCAGATACTACAACTAGCTTTGTCTTTCCTCCAGAAGACTCAACAGGGCTGGAAAACTCAGATTAACTTCACAAACTTGCCTGAGGCATCTTCTTTGGGTATGTTGCTGGGCTCCAAAGACACAGTAAGCAGTCAGGGGTGCCTCCCTTTCCAGAGACCCAGTGTGACTTGCATGAGTCTCTCAATCCCTAAGGACAATGTAGCCTAGAAACTCCTATGATAGCCCCACCTCCAGGAGTAAGGTACATGAGAGAATGGCAGGTTGAAAGGCTAGGGAAACACATAATAAATGGACCTGGAAATGGGCCAGGCCTAACACAAGATGCTACCATGAGGGACCATGAAGAGGCACAGGAAGGAGCGGAGGTTACTGTCATGGCCCCTGAGTGTTTGCAGCTGGAAACATTGCAATTAATGTTTATTAGCAGGACCTACTAGGTGCATGATATAGAATTCCCAGGTAACCACTTAGCCAGTTAAATTACTGCCTAATTATAAATTATAACACATTGAGCCATAATTATTGAGTAAAAGGATGCATAATAACTCCATAGTAAACTTATAAAACAAAATTAGGGCTTTAATTACCTCACTCATCTACCTGTACCCCACTTCAGTGTTTGTGACAGTGTGTTCTCATCCTTAGCCCTCTGTCCAAGGTTAGCAAGCCTTCTTTAACCCATTATCTTTGGCCTTAAAATCTGTTTTCTGAAGGGTTGGGAATGCAGCTCTTTGGTAGAGCACTTATCTGGCGAGGTCCTCACTCCCATCCCAAGGACCTCAGCAGGATCCTACAGTTCACTCAAAAGAGGACAAGGTGGAATGTCTTGCATTAAAAGTCCCACAGAGTAACCTTTAGACCAGAGGCTCTGGTGCCCACCAGCTGGCAGGGCACAGCTGTCAGCCCATGGACAGAAAGAATGCAATGGAGCCCTGTGATGGAAGAGGTGGCCTAGAATTGCCAGGAGCAGATCTAGTCTCTTTCCACCATGTTGGATATTTACATGCTCTCCCACATACAAAGCATCTGAGGTTTGGGGAGCCCAAGAAGCCTCTTCTTCTAATGGATTCAGGCTTGCTGTTCTCCAAGGGGACAAGCCAGCCAAGTGAAACTATGAACTTTTCAGCAGTCTAGTGGGAAGCCAGGTAAGATGTGTAAGACACTTGACTGATAAAGTTGTTGAGATGAAAGGGATCCAATTTGCTTAGGCAAACATCTCAGTGCTGTGGACTGAGCATCTCCCTGGATTTAGGAGTTAGTAAAATGACCGTTTCCCCTCAAAGGGCTCTGGCTTCAAGCCTTATGGTAATATAGTTAAGTTGTTCCTCTTGGTTCTACATTTCTCTTAGATGTATGGAGAATTCTCAGATCTACCTGATTCCTGGGATAGGCTGTTATAGTGTGTTAAGACTGAGACACCAGAGAGACTTTATAGTACACTCTCTTTCCTAGGACTGTGTTGAGGGTTTGTTCCAAGTCACACACAGGCTGTCATGGCTTAGCTACATCCAGGTGCTCAACTGTCCTCCAGGGTTATTTGGAGGTTTTGCTGAGCTTATGTTGTTTGTTTTCAGATGTTGGAGGCAGACCTCCATGGACTGCATTGACTGGGCTGACATGCTCTCTAACTTCTTCTTGGGTTTGGTCATTAAGACGCATCACCAGAAAACCCAAAAGCATGATGGGCCACATGATGAAAAAGCTGTGCCAGCTCTGCTCTCTCCTCCCTCTGGGCAACAGAGGTTCTTGTCCCATAGCTCTGGCTTTGCGAGGCTCACACATAAAATTCCATTTTCTTGTTCCTTGAGCCTACAAGCAGTAACAGTTCCACCTCATTGTCAATTAATGGGTCCTTCGTCTGCTTTCCTAGTTTTTTTTTAATTATTATTCTTTAATCTTTTTTTTTTTTACAGTTCAGTTGTAACCCCCTCCAGATCTGCCCTCTGACTGTTCTTTATCCCATACCTCCTCCCCAGTCCCCAAGAAGATGTCCCCCTTCCCACTAGACCTCCCCACTCTCTGGGGGCCTCAAGTCTCTTGAGGGTTAGGTGAGACTTCTCTCAGTGAGGCCAGACCAGGCAGTCCTCTGCTGTATATGTGCTGGGTCCTCATATCAGCTGGTGTATGCTGCCTGGTTGGTGGCTCAGTGTCTGAGAGATCTCAGGGGTCCAGGTTAATTGGCACTGCTGGTCTTCCTATAGAGTCACCCTCCTTCTCAGCTTCTCCTAGCCTTTCCCTAATTCTACAGGGGTCCTCAGCTTCTGTCCATTGGTTGGGTGTAAGTATCTGCATCTGACTCTTTCAGCTGCTTGTTGGGTCTCTTGGAGGGCAGCCATGCTAGGCTTCTGTTTAGTAAGCACACCATAGCATCAGTACTAGTGTCAGGTCTTGGTGCCTCCCCCTTGAGCTGGATCCCAATTTGGGCTGGTCACTGGACTTCCTTTTCCTCAAGCCCTTCTTCATTTTTGTCTCTGTAGTTCTTTTAAACAGGAACACTTCTGGGTCAGAGTTTTTGACTTGAGCCTTCTGTATACCCTCTTTCACTGAACCTCCTTGGGAATCTTCTATACCCCAAGGTTTCTGCTTGACCAGCTCTTGCTCTCCTCCCTCCTCTCTCCCTTCCCTTCCCTTTCCCTCTCCTACTCCTCCCTTCCTCCTCCTCTTCTGACAGGGTCTCACTGTGTAACTCTGGCTGGCCTGATCTTACTATGTAAACCAGCCTGGCCTCAAACTCACAGATATCCACCTGCCTTTGCCTCCTGAGTGCTGAAATTAAGGTTGTACACTACCACACCCAGCCTGCTTTGTTTCTTAAGAGCCTCATGACTTGTTCTTCCTTGCTTGGCATCAGAAGATGGCATATAAAGCCTGGTATATGGGAAGTGGTCTTTCAGAGATGAGTCCTGATAAATATTGTTAATGAGGCTTCCAGGATCCTGGAAAGCTCGTTCATTGGATGACCTCTTTTGCCCACTGGTGCTCTGCCAGTGTCCAGGAGAGAACTCAACTCTCAATAGCTTTTATTTTTTAATTTAATTTAATTTATTTTATTTTTATCTTATTTTATTTATGTATGAGTGTTTTGCCTGTGTGCTTGTCTGTGCACCACTTGCATGCCTGGTTCCTGTGGAAGTCAGAAGAAGGTGTGGGATCACTTGGAACTGAAGTATGGATAGCTGTAAACTACCAAGTGGGTGTTGAGAATCAAGTATGGGTCCTCTGAAAAAACAAATGCTTTTAAGCACTGAGCCATCTCTCCAGTGCCCTCCTCAGCTTCTTTTAAGGTTGCTTGCTGGAAGGAGAATTCAAAAGGAGTGATGTTTGAGTCATGAAGTGATCTTCAGTATGCATATCCCTTAGATACTGGAACCCAAATCTTCTTACAAGGGGAATTAATGATAAGATATAGGAATCTGGACGGGGTATCCTTTCTCCATATAAAATGATCTTTGTCATATGAAAAGTTTATCTCTTTCAAGTATTTCAAATCACTGGTTCTCAAAAGAGGTGATAAAGCTGAGGGTTCACATGCCATGTCTTTCTGAAAGGTGACCAGGAAAGAGAAGTAACTGTAGGGGGAGTGACCGGAAAATAGGAGTAATACCCAGGAGTTTATTTTATGCATGGTTTTCGAGAACATAATGTGAGGCTCTCATTTCCCTTTCCCCTTTTCAAAGCATCTACCAGCATGAAGACAACCTCAAAATAAAGCATACTTAAAAATGTCTAGCTCCTTAGAAAGTTAATAGTCTCTTTATTTTTCTAATTTCGTTTCCTGGGGTGATTGAAAACTTACAGATTGATATCTGGAGCATTTAACTAGAACAAAAGGTCAAGAAATATCAGGCATGGAGAGAGCTGGGGTCTCTGCTGAGACTACTTACATTTTCCCCCTCTTGAGAATGAGATGGAACATTCACCCATCATTCATGAGTTCATTCTGTCAACATTTAATAAGAACCTACATGTGGGGGAGAGTCTCCTGTATATTGAGATTTTAACTGGGGTTACAAACATTCAGAGTACTCATAAATTCCAGTGGAAATAAAATACCACAAGTAAGCAAACAGTTAAAGGAGTGAGAGGGACCTGAAAAAAATAAATCAGGACAGTTTATTGGAAACAGATCAGAAAGGAGTTGATGGGGAACCTGAGTGAGTGTGGGGGAAAACCGAATTGTTAGTTGAGGAATGAGCGTCCTAGGTAGAGGGCAGAGCACACACTGAGGGTATTTGGGATGTAGAGTAACTCCAGGGAGAGTGGTGTGGTTACAGCTGGAGAACAGTGGATAAAAGAAAGAGGGGTAGCAGACATGCCTGGTGGGATAGCCAAGGTCAAGTTCATGTAATCTTAAACAATCCAGGCTTTGGATGTTTTCCAAGTGTATTGGGAAAGCAATGGAGAATTTTGCATATGAAGCTGATATCACAGCCCCTGTACCTAAAAGGCCCACTTTATATATCAGGAGAATTGTCTAAAGAGAGAAGGAGGGAGTAGAGACCAGTTGGGAAGGGTACTATGCTTAGCCAGATGAGGGTGATGGCAATATGAACCATGTAATACTGGAGATACTAAAATGTTGTTGGATCGTGGATATATTTCCAGGACTGACAGGATTGGATGTGGGATATGGACTAAGGGTTACCTTATGAGATATACAGAACAAAGACATAGCTTTTTGAAGTTCAAATCCAAATGATGAGTCGATAGGCATTGGGGGACCAGGAGACTCATCGGTGAGGAAAGACGCAGAGGCAGGTCCATGTTGGGCACCTCAATTTGTAGTCCTAGAAATTTCAAGAAATTGAGAAAGAAGACTAAGAAGTATCCAGTGATATAGGAAGAAGACTAAGGCATCAAGATGCAAAAGCCAGGTGAAGATTTTTAAAGAGTGATTGGGTGCTCCATGCTATTCCAAATTGAGTAAGCATCTATGTTAGGTAAAACCAAGACCAAGAAAAGCAGCCTGTTGTTAATGTGCTCTTTATGACAGAAGAGGTAAACCCTACAGTTTATCACTCCTCTGGTTCCCTCTTCAAGTTCAGTCCATCCTGTACTCCAAATAGCCCTTTCTGTGTAGAACTGTATTTCTATGATGTTGCCCCCCAAATCTACAGGTTCTGTTTTTTTGAATAGCTGGGTTCAAGTTACATCATGGTTTAAGGAATTTATAAGAGAACTAGGGGTTTGTAGCATACTAATGCAATGTGCATATGGTAATAGCATAAAGGGGGAAGAAAAATCAAGTATTATTATTGTTTAAGAAGTGTTACGGTTTTTAAGTCTACAAAATACAGAAAAGAAGAAATCCTAAAACTGTAAGTCTGTATTATATTTATCATGCGTTTGCCTTTCCATGTTCTTTTCTTTACTGGGCTCCAAGTAATGATCAATAACAGTTCCATTATCCCAATCTTCCTTTCAGCCCAAAGGACTTTTATTATTTCTTGTAAGGCAGGCCTGGTGTAATGAAATCTCCCTGTCTTTAATTATCTGGGAGTATCTTTATTTTGATTTCATTATTGAGAAATAGGTTGCTGTAATATGGAATTTTTATTAAGTTTTTCTCTCAGCAGTCATTTGAATAGTCATCCCATCGCCTCTGGCTCCCACTAATTTTGATAAGAAGTCCACTGATATTACTATGGTGAGTCATCTTTTCTTCTTGCTTTTAAGATTTCCTCTTTATCTTCGGCTTTCAACACTTATGACTATGACTCCGAGTGGTCATGCTTGAGTTTTTCCATGCTTGAAATCTCCTGACCTTCTTGAATGTATTTTCAGTGTTCTTCATCAAATTTAAGAGTGAATGTTCGGGTATTCATTCTCATTCTCTCTCTCTCTCTCTCTCTCTCTCTCTCTCTCTCTCTCTCTCTCTCTCTCTCTCTCTCTCTCTCGTCTTCTAGAACTTCCATTATATACATGCCTAACAGTATGAATGAGAATGGCCTCCATAGGCTCATATATTTGAATGGCTTCCAGTTGGTGGAACTGTTTGGGAAGCATTAGGAGGTGTGGCTTTGTTGTAGGAGGTATGCTTTGGTGGTTGGGTTTTAAGTTTTCAAAACCTCATGCCATGCTATTCTTAGTTAGCTTTCTTTGCCTCCCATTTGGTGAATAAGGTATAAACTCTCAACTATTGCTCCAACATCATCTATGGCTAGCTGCCTGTTTGCTACTATGATGGTCAATCATGGACTCACCCTCTGAAACTGCAAGTCCCAAACAAGCTCTTTCTTCTATAAATTACCTTAGTTATGGTTTCTTCACAGTAATCAAGAATAATTAAGACAATGTCCCATTGGTTTCCATGGCTTTCCTAATTTATTTCTGTTCATTTTAGACTTTAGGTGATTTTCATCATTCTCACCCTTAAGTGTTATGAGTCTCCTTGTGTAGCCCGGGTTGACTTGGATTTATGACCTCACCTTGGCTTTCTCGGTGCTGGAATTATAGGTGTACATTTGACTTTCAAATATATTTTTGAGCTCTTCTAGTGAAAATCTAAAAATTTTATCTTCTATCTCTAGAAATCCAATTATAAGATATTCTGTACTGCTACCTGATGAGAAACTGTCATACTTAGAAAAGTCTTTAGACTCGGCTGCCTTTGTAACAGTTGCTTGGAAGTCTCTGTGCTAATTCTAGCCTCAGAGGTACCTCGGAGACACCTTATATTGATGATTTTCCCCTCAAGTCTGGGGCATATTTTTCAGTTTTATTTTCACATGTCTCACAAGTTTTGATGAAATACCTTGTCGCAGCTCTGGGGTCTAACTTTTCACTGGAGATTTTTGTGGCTTTTGTAAAAATATAATAATTTCGGGGTTGGGGATTTAGCTCAGTGGTAGAGCGCTTGCCTAGCAAACGCAAGGTCCTGGGTTTGGTCCCCAGCTCCGAAAAAAAGAAAAAAAAATATAATAATTTGTTTAGGCTGAGAAGTGACTTTGTCCCTCGCATCATATAACTGCCAATATTTCCAGTCACTTCTTTTTTTAAAAAAAAATTTTGCTTCTCATTTTAATGTTTAAGTCTGGCTCTTGGGGTTGTCTCTGGGTGGCATGGCTTAGTGGTTAGTCAGGATGAGGTCAGAAGTCCTGTTTAATTCGTGAGGGGGCAAATCTTCTGCCGGTTGTTGAGATAAGATAAACTGGAGTATATATAGTGGGATATATATATATATATATATATATATATATATATATATTCAACTTCCATAAGCTCACCAGTTTCTTCTCCATTGTTTACTTTCCCTTGGGCCCTTGTGTCTCCTTTGTGCATGCAGAGGCCTAACACTTAACCAGGGATGTGCAGGTAGCTAAGACTGTTTTCCGAGTGCATGTACCTTGTACTGTATGCAGTCTTTCAGATTGCTGGGGATACATGGCATGTTTAGGTACAGTGCAGATGTCTTATATTCTGGATCTCTGTTACTTGTCTTCCATTTGGCTGCTCGCCTCAATCCAGATAACAGTTTCGGTATACTTTAGATTTCCTACTTCTTTATATAGTGGCTACCAAGACTGTGTGTGTGTGTGTGTGTGTGTGTGTGTGTGTGTGTGTGTGTGTGTGTGTGTTTGTGTAACATTCATGGGTTTCACTGTCCTCACAATCAAGTCTGCTGCTCTCATCAGCAAAGCTGATAACTCTTGAGCATCCTCTAAGCAGAGCTAGTGCGTCTTTGGATCATGAGGTGCAGATAGAAACATTTCTGGACTAGCTCTGGCTTTCCATGTTTGCATCCCTTTGACTCAGGTACAGCTGTATATGCCCATCTCCCTCCTTTAGCCACAGGAAGCTGACAGCCTTTTTAGGCTCCATCTAGGCCATGGCAAAATAAATGTAATGTAATCCTCTAGAAATAACCATTTTGCTTAAAAGAGCTGGACTGAAGACTTAAGTAGGCAATAAATAATATTAAGAGGCATTATTTTCGAATCAAATAGTTAAGTAATAGAACATGAAATTCATAAAATACTTAATTTTAAAAGAAAGATAAAACCATAACTCTTCAGAAACTTTTACACCTAAATAGAACCACATTGAGATAACCCTGCAGATGTAACTTCATTCTCAGGAGAGACTTTTCATTGAACAATTACAGAAATGTAGATATTAAGCTTAAAATAGTTAATAAAAGATCATATAGGCTTTATGGTAAGAAAGCTTTTGGATTTATTAAACTTAAAAGAAGGCCATTTTATAATAAGATAAATGCTAACCCCAGTTCAGACTTAGTCATTGAAAAGAATTATGAATTCTCAAATCTAGTATATTCTTGAATTTAAAATGAAACCCATATTTAACGATCAGATTTCTTGCACGGAACAACTCAATTTTTTAAAATAATTATTTTGCTTATGGCATGGAGTTTTGTTTTATTTCTCAGGGCCAGAGACCAAGCCTAGGGCTTTGCATATGCTTGGCAAGTGTTCTACCACTCAAGCACAGCTCCAGTGCAAATGGCACACATTTCAAACATTTAATCTTTATGCCTCGTTTCAAAGGGGAAGTGTATTAATTACTTCTCCCATTGCTTTCACAAAGTAGCAGAGAAAGCAGTGGAAGGAGGGAGTTACTTGGGCTCACAGTTGAAGAAGATGTGAACCCTCTCAGCAGGGAAAGCGGGGCGCAGGAGTGATGAAGCTGGGCGCACAGCATCAGCAGCTCTGTCAAGAAGCAGAGAGGAGACTCCAGTGCTCAGCTCACTTTCTCCTTTCTATTCCAGTCCTCCAGCCCTGGGGCGGGCGCTGTCCACATTGATTGTGGTGCTTCCCACCTCATTTAGCTCAATCCACAAATGGCTTCACAAACAGAAGTGTCTCCTCCTAGGTGATTCTAGATCCTATCAAGTCGACAATCAGTATTAACCCCTCTAGGAGAGGGGAGGTAAGGTTATGTTCGGTCTTGTTAGGTCACAGTCCTGCTTTTCCCTGGGGCTGTAAACACAGCCCTGGGCAGCATCACAGGTCCTAAAGCCCTGTTGGAGTTCTAGGTGAGTGTTAAGACTTAATGGGAGTCATTGTTTGCAGGGAAAGTGGCCAGTGGTGTATTGGTAGAACTTCTGGTGGTGGGAAACAGGTCAGACTAGTCAGAGACCTATGCATGGATGTAGATGAAAATCCCAAGCACAGGCATGGCCAGCCATACAGGGCTCTACAGCCAATACATTAGGATGGGGTGGGAGTGGGGGAGGGCGTCTCAAACTGAAAGAGTGCCTGGGAGCTTCGATTGAATGTGATTGTCATCATGACTTTCATAATGAGGGGAGCTCCTGGGCTGTCCTAGGCTCTCGGCCAGGTACTGCAATTCCTACCATATCGAGTAGCATAGCAAGTGCTAGACCTACAGGCTCAGCCTGCAGCCTGTCGTTATACCCTTCTCTCTTCTGTCAACCTAACAGGAGAAATGGCCTGTGTTGAGTGGCAACCTTCACAGAATTTTAGCTCTTTAAACCTGGAAGAAGCCTTACTAGACTTTTAGCCTCTGAGTCTAACTTTAGGTATTGTTGTCTTTCAATCCCACATACTGCAGAAGCCGGAGAAGAGCCTTAGAGACTTAGGCTGCCAGAACCTCAAGGGAGCTACCCCAGAGTGCATCTGTTTCCCTCCCATGCTGTCCAGACAAAGGAAGCATACCCAGCACAGGGGTCGTCCAAGGAGAGGGGATAGTGATGCCCGAACTAGAATCAGTTTGCAAGCCAAAGGCTGTTTGTACCTGCACCAGAGCTTCAAGCCATCTTAAAAACACACACGCAGAGGAAAAACAAACCGTCTTACCTAGTGAATCCATTGGATTTGCATATTTCTCTTGGGGTTCAGCAAATGCCCACATGCTCAGGCTTTGGCTTTAAGTAGAATCTGTAGAAAAATCAGGATTTGGTGCTCTCTCTCTCCCTCTGCTGGCCCTTAGTGCTGATTCTCTGGAACCGACACAGACATTTGGGCAAAGAAATAACTTCAAATAAAATGGAGGCCTGCATGTGGTTGCTTTAGAAATACTAGAGGAATCTATAGCTTTTTCGTCAAGAGGCAAAAATCAATCCAGTAGAAAAAAATATTCCTGTCTCTCTTGGTTTCTCTTGACTACACACAATGGCAAAGCAAAAAAAAAAAAAAAAAAAAAGGAAAACTTGAAAAAAAAAGTTGACAGCATTTCTATGATTCAGCTAGCAATTTGCTGCGGTATCCAGGGAGACAGCTTCTCACATACATTAGCATAATGTGAAATGGCAGCTAGAACTGGAATTTACTGTCTAAGCAACTCAGCCTGAACAGCCGTGGACGACAATGCAATTTAAAGGAAATCCAAATATTAGGCTTAAGTGACTGATACAGCACCGAAACTTCTTCATTTTCAACATATGTGGTCCAGTGTGTTCCCTCGACCCTGTTCGGCATTCTTGGGCAGTTGTTTGGGATGCAAGGTTAACAAAGAAAGACTCACAGCTGGTTCAGATCTAATAGAGCATCCAGCCAGCATCGGCTCACTCTGCTCATTACCACCCAAATGCATTCTCTTTTCTTCTTGATTTATTTTTCTGGATTTTCTATTTTCCTTGGTACCCAAATGCTGACATTTGTTCTTCCTGTCCCCCTGCCCCCAGTTTTGACTTAAGAATGTACCTCTTGGCTTTTCAGTTATCTGTACATGGAAACACTGTGAATAGTAATGGAAAGGTTGAAAGGGAGCTTCCCACCCCCCACCCCAGAAGGGACTGATGATCCTGGGATCCTGGAGAAGAATGTCTGCAAAGGAACGTAATTCCAGAAGAACCTGGACACAACCATGGCTCTCTTACTGACTTTGGCTTCTCTTTTCCCTTCCCTGTCTGTGTAATGTTATTCTTTGGATTGAGGTTCAGGCTACGTAGAATGAAGCCACCACATTGTCCAGGCAGGTGAGGTCATGGACATAGTACCCAGTTTCCCAGGAACAGTCTCCCACGTGATAACCCTTCTTCTCTATCACCCTGTGATTATGCCAGGCTTGAAACACCTGAGTGCCCTGGAGTAGGGCCTTTCCTGTGTTTAGAGCTGGGAGGATCTTGAAAAGCTGGGCAGAGTGAAGTTTTATCGGAATACATTCATTCAGTAGTGCCAGACGTTGCGACACCACCACAGTGAATATAGGGGAATGTTTAGGCTTTGGGGTTCACCTGTGATGGCATGAGCCAAGGATGTGGTAATTCAGGCTCCCGAACACTTGGTGTATAATGGAAGGACCATCTGCAGGGTCTCTCAGTGGCTTCCGCAGTGTGAGAGGGACACACCCCAGCCTTTCTTCACCTCTGACAGCAGCAGCAAGATCAAGCCTCCCCAAGGATCACTATTATTTTCCATAATTCACTTGAGAGGCTCACGGCATGACTTAAGTCTAATATACTCATGGTTATAGTTTATTTCAGTTAAAGAATATAGAGAGAAGTCTCCCAGGCGTGAGTTGCATAGAGCAGAGCTCAGGTTTCTTCCCTTTTGGGGGGATGGAAAGCCACCTTGTCACAGCATCAGTATGCCATGACAATACATAAAGAGCAATGTCAACAAGAGAGGCTCACATGTTCCTTGATGTCTTTTTTTTTTCTTTTGTGTCAAGAGGGAGGCTCTCTCCTCTAGGCAAAGTTTATTCTAGTCTCTAGCCCCTTTAAAGGTTGATTTGACAGGACAAGATCCAAAGTTCTGACTCTGGATCCAATGGCATGAGCCAAGGTCCTCAGAGTGTGGAGGCATTCCCATGAAGGATCTCCTTCTTGGGCATAGATGTGTCCTCTCATCCTCTCAGAGCCTGGGAAAAGTTGATTCTTCACCACACAGCTTCTCTCTGATAATCTGAGTCTTCTCTGAGGCTCCTTTGCCAACTGCAGACATCGCCAGTTAAGCTGAGGTGTTCTGGAGCTGTGCGAGACAGTTGGTTATGGCGGAGGTGAGAGTACCACAATGGGGGAGGTGGGGGGGAAAGCTGTAGTTGGCAAAGGAAGGGGGCCTTCTGTGAGGAAGTACACTGGAAGACTGGATGAATGGAACAGGAGGCTTGAAAACCAGCTGATTTTACCAAAAAGGCAGGGTATGTTAGATTAGAAATAACATTCTCTGAAGCCAATAAAGGTTTTTTTTTTTTCCTTTGCATACATTCATTTAGGCATTAGAGTTATCAAAGGACACAGGATGAAGTGGATTGCATTTTTAAACATATCAATAGTAATGGTTATTATAATCTTAGATAATAGACTGCTAGCTCTAGAGTCCAGACAGTCTTGAGTTATTCACCACCATCATCACATGAGATTGTATGAATATCACTAATAGGGTTGGTACTCTTAGCTGAACTCTATGCATTGAAAAATTTTAGCTTTAGATCAGTCCAACAAAACCAGGATTCATCCCTAGGCCTCCCTGACTTACTATCTTTTTAAATCTGCTTCAAGCCACCATGATGGACACAGTGGTGAACCTGAACTTCTTATGTAGTATTTGGATGCTTCCTTTGTTATTTAAAAGGTGACTTTCAGTAGTCGTCCTTGACTTCAGCCAGCATCTTCAAGGCACAGGCCTCGAAGTAGGCAACCTGTTAATGTACTGACGTGAAGCATCATGCTAAGAGCCAAGCTCATGTGCAGAGCTGCTTGGAGCAGTTACAGGGCCCATAGCCGGGCCTTCTGTGCTTCAGGCTTCGCTGGCACTACCACTCCACTCTGGCTCTGGCATTTGGGATATCCTTATACTTAATTCATTGTGTATTGCTGACTGGATCAAGCTTCTCCGCAGGGGCTGTTCATGATCAGATCCCCTACTCCCCACCCTGTAATCGAGAATGAGAGCTGCCAGACTACCGTCTTCTCCTCAGACCTAGCTGGTCCCTGAACAAAGCAAGGATTTTCCGCACTCACCCCTGAAAACCAATGCTGCCCCTTATAGGGAAGTATAACGCTTTTACCCCATTTCCATTCAGTCTCCCAAGCCTCTCTGTTTATATGGAGTTGCAGAATTAAACAGCTCCTCTTTCTCATTTGTGACCAATGTGAAACACAGCAACTGGCTGGACATGGCATTCCTAGACAGATTCCTCTAGATACCGATGACTTTACGACTTTTGCTTAAAGTGGGTTGGTGCTTGAAGTTCTGTGAGTCATGTGGCCTTAGAGTCTACAGGAGAAAGGACATCAAAAGCCTCCTCTATCTGTAGGGACCAAAGCTTGGGCAGCACCTGATACTCACATCAGCCCATAGATCCGGGAACACCCGATCCAGGCTGCCAGGCTACAGGCTTAGAAAGAAGATCCAAGAGATTTCTGTGGGTAGGTTTTCTCTTGAGCCCTAAAGACTCAAGCAGTATGGCAACAGCACCCCCCCCCCATCTTTTAACGTCATTGTTGTTTGTCAAGTGTCCTCAGAAATTGCTCTATTACTCTGAACAATTTTTTGGGTTGAGATTGTTGCCAAACTCAGTTGAAGTTTCATTTCTAGTCAAAATAAGGGATTTTTCAAAAACACTGCATGATTCAAGTTGAGACTTAATCAAAACGGTGCAAATGAGGATAAATTCTCTTGACAAGCCTTCAAGAATCCAAAGCCAGAGCTCTTGTTGCCTGTGCCGCTGATGCCACCACTATGCCGTTGGTAGGAATGTCTTGTGTCAGAACAGAAGGTTCTAGAGCTGGGGTGATGGTTCAGTGGTCAGAGCACCGAATGCATTCAGTGAACCCATGTTCAATTCTCTGCACCCGTGTGGCAGCTCACGAGTGTCTGTCCCTCCAATTCTAGAGAATATATTGTACTCTTCTGGCTTCTATAAGTACTGCATGCAGGTCATGCATAGATATGTAAGACACCTATGCAAGTGTGTGCGCACACACACACACACACACACAGAGAGAGAGAGAGAGAGAGAGAGAGAGAGAGAGAGAGAGAGAGAGAGAGAGAGAGAGAGTGTGTGTGTGTTGGCTATTCAGTCATCTTGTTAACCATGCGAGCTGAGTTTCCTGGGATCATCCTTTAGTCTCCAACCCATGTCTCCTGAGCCTCCTGGTTCTCCCAAGTGTTATTACTGTACTGTCTTCATCATGGTGGATCACTGCTCCAGCCAGCAGGCAGCCACACTACAGGATTCTTTGTTCCCTAAGGTTCTGGTGTGGTTTGAACATTAAATGTACCCTACAGGCTCAACTTTTAATGCTTGGGACCATGTTGGCAGTGCTATTTTGGGATGTTTTAAGAGGACCTAGCAGGAAAAGATAGGTCACTGAGGGGAGGGGAGGGTTGGGTCCTGATGAGTATATTACCCATGGCTGCTGGCTGTCTCAATTCCTGCTTCCTGACCTTCTGTGCTGTAAACCATCATGGGCTGAATATTTGAAACCATGAACTAAAATACATTTTTCTTCTTTAAGTTGCTTCTGCTAGGTATTTTGGATATGGAAGCTATAAAAGTAGCAGATACTAATCTTAAGCCAGATATATTAGCTACAAGCCCTGGAAGGTTTTCCTGTGAGGGGATAGTGGATTGTGTCCTCAGTGTTTCCATTGTACCCAACCTCAGAACCCTTCCCACAATGACTCCTGGAGAACAGTAGGTGCTTCCCAGACTACTGCTGTCTCTCCTTATCTTTGATAAAAAGTTGGGGCTGTAGGGGAACACTCTGCCTAGACATTTTTCTATTTTCCCACCTTCTAGTGATTTTTTTTCTCTCTAACAACAGTGGTTCCTAGACCAGGGTTGGGGTTGGGATCCTAGGGCATCTTCCCTAAGTCTTTCCTGAAGTTGGCTTCCTTCTGATATTACCCTGCTAAGACTCTTTGTTTAAGGGTACAGTGACTTAGATTTGGAAGTGAGTAGAATCTTTACGCAACAGTCATTGTGAGGTAAGGCTCGGTGCTTAGGATAGGTCTGCTGGTGTTGACTGTGACCTTTCCCCCATCTCTCCTGTACATTCATTTTCATGACACACACCGTGGTTCTTAATGGCCCATCTCCTCTAAGTGGCCATAAGTCGGTGCTGTAAAACAAGACCCTCTGCCATTGATCACGTTTCTAGCTTGAGCTCACCCTCAAGGGCTGTGCTTGTTCTTCACAATCTCGCAAAGGGAAACAATAGTTAACTTCTGTCGATGGCTTGTGCTAGCATGGTGCTAGGTGCCTCCCTAGCATTACCTTTTCTAATCTTCACAGCAATATTGTTAGTGAGACTCCTCTAGCACCCAACTTTCACAGTGACAAAAATGGAGAGAGGTCACGTATTTTGACCAAGGTAACACAGCTCGCAAGTATGATAGCTTAAATCTGCTCTCCTACCACGTAAGCTGATCCTCACCTTCAAGCCTTTGTACATGTTGTCTCCTTGCTTGAGACTCCTCTCTGTGCTTCATTGTTTAACTCTAATTCTCCCATTCTGTGCCTACCTTAGAAGAGGGCGCCTCTATTCTCTTTCTAGCTTGTGTAGCTCAGTATATGATCACTATCTTGTGCTTTAGTTGATTTTCACATTTCTCTTCTCTAGACAGATGGCATATTTGCAGCATCCAATTCTTGATAGATTTTTAAATCTTCTTCAGTGATTATCATCCATTCCCAGTTAGTATATGCTCATTGAATCCTGGCTATGGATTCTGTTAATGTTGATAACAACGTTGATACTTGTAGCATTACTATGAAGACAGGGATGCACATTTCCAAGCTGTTAATGTACAAAGCAGCGTGTGGGTTATACTAACGTAATTTGCTTTTATTCAATAAGAAACTTAGTTACAAAGAAGGAATGCTATGTGATTACTTCCATAACTGATACAGTAGAAAGAAGTAAAATGGATTCTGTAGAGGTCAAATTTATGAAAAACATCCATTGTCAGTTCTGCTGTTCTATGGGAAAAACAGGCCCCATTCTGAAATGTAGCCTTCAGATGCCTTGTCAGAAGCCACAGAGGTCTCCAGGGTTGGGGTGATATCAGTAGGTGTCTCTTTTCTGCTCCAAAGCCAACAATATGAGATCATGCCTTCCACCTCTGACCAGTGGTTCCTCTTGCCCACCTTCCCTGAACCATAAAGGTACCTTTTCTCCTTTCTGGCTTAAAACATCATTTTTAGATATTAGCAGTTATATTCCTGCCATTATGGAAAACAGTAGAAAGCTTCCTCAAAAAGCTAAAAACCAGAACCATTATGTGATCTAGCAGCCCCCCTCTGGGTATAGATGTAAAGGGAATGAAGTCAGGGTGTCCAGCGTTATCCGCACTCCCATGTTCACCACAGCCAAAGTATGCAAGCAGGGTGTGCAGTGAAAGTGAATGTATAAAATAAATGAATGTTTTTTAGGATATATAAAGAGAAAGGGTAGAGCAATGAAAAGAAAACTCTATCTATAACATTAGTGAACTGGGAAGGCATGGTACAAAATTCTGCCTTGCTTGGTTTGGAATGCTTGAAGACCCATGTATATCTTGGCCACTAACCTGAGACACTCCTGGGAAAGGGAAAAATATTTAGAAAGTGGGGCATAGGGCAAAGAAGTCAAGAAATTGGAAGCCTTTGAAGGTGGTGTTGGGACCCTGACTTATTCCTGATCTTTTCTTAACTTCCTGGACTCCATTAGACAAGCAGCCCTCCTTTGCCATGCATTCTTAACTATGCAATGTCATTTGACCAGATGCTTAAGCATAAGAGAACCGAGTGTCAGTAGACTGAAGTCTCTGAGGGTTTGAACCTGAATAAAACTGTCCTCTTTTTTTAAACTTGAATAGTTCAGGTATTTTGTCACACAAATGTCCCAGCAATGGTGATTTGAGCATGTATGATCTAATCTGTACATGGAATTAAAAAAAAAAAGGCTCCTGAAAGTGGAGAGTAGACTCATGGTTGCCAGAGGCTCTGGGCTAGGTTGAATGTAGAAATGTGGATCCAAGGCTACAGACTTTTACTCTAAGATAGACAAGTTAGGGGGCGCATTGGTGATAGATATTTCAATTAATTTGATAGTGATCATCATTACACATAGTACATATTTACCATATCTTATTATCACACAACTTGAATGAACTCAATATTTGTCAATTAAATATAAAACTACTACACAAGCAGTGCTTTCTCCAAACCCTTGGCTTCTTGGGCTATGATAAGGTAACACTGAGGCATTTAAAAAATTACATTAAGGCAGAAATAAGAGACTGACCTAAGACGTCATTCAAGACCCAAGCAGAGCATTCTACAAATAATAGCACGGTGACTCTAAGCCATCTGAAGAAGCACTATCTCAGTAAATTGAACAGTAATTATGACTGCAGAGAGCGTATGTTTTCACTCTATCATTATTTCCAATTATAAGCATGCTAACCATATTGCCAAAATTGTCCTTGTTCAGTGTTACCCTAGGGACCCCAAGAAGCCCTTCTCCCCAACAAAGCGAACTTAAAATCAGTAAGTATGTAAGCAAAGACAGGGCTGATATTTTTATTCATATGCATAATGAGGCGTCTGGGTTACTTTCATGTAGTGGAATGCTGAGTGCTTTGCCATGGAGTACCCCTCAGTGATGCTCAGATAAAGGGTGCTGTCTACCCTCTCTTGTGAAATAGGACGTGTGAGAATCTTTTGAGCCTTGTAGAGGAAGATGGGATGATACCTTTAGCCCCCACAAAAGGGCATTCATGGCTGGTTTTGCCAAATACTGTAGATGAGACCCAGCTTCAAATGATACAATGTGATTTTTTTTTCCAGCTTGGTGACTGTGCAGAGTCATACCACACAATGATTCTGTTTTCCACATGCAGCGCAGTATTCAATGAATTGCATCGACTGTTCAACACTTTGTTATAAAATAGGCCTTGTGCTAGCTAGATGGTTTGTTGCCCAACTGTGGGCTAACATACATGCTCTGAACACTTAAAATGTTCGAGGTTAAGCTACAATGTTTAATGGCCTAAGTCTTTAAATACATTTTTGATTTAGATTATTTTCAATGTATAATGAAGTGTTTGGAATTGACCCATTGTAAGCTGAGAGACATTTGTAGCTGTGAGCCTCTATGCTCAGCTTAATTTTCCTTGCCTATGACATGAATAACTCTGTCAAGGTCCCTTCTAGATATATAGTTTCTTCATTATAAGGTTCATGGGAAAAGCATGATATATAAAGCCCAGGGAGAGCATGTCTTAGATAGTGATGTGTGGCAGAGAGTTCACTGTCACTCAATTGATAGCAAAATGCTCCTGAGCACCGTGGGCACATGTGTACCAAAGCTGCAGGGGACAATTCTCTCTGATGGTCAGAGGCTTCTCCTTCTACAATGGACAGCTGAATGTTTACCAATCAAACCACATTTCAAAGATACAAAGATGGTCCTTTATAGAAATAGGTTCCTTGACAAATCTTTTGTGAAAGATTCCTACTTTAAAGTAATCAATGATTCTTTGTCTGTTTTGATTTCATGAATATTCTCTGAGGGACTCTGGATAGTATCTTGTACATGGAGTGTGCTAGATGTGCCAAGATAGCGAGTAGTGGGCAGACTTATGGAAGCAGGTCAATGTGAAGAGGTGGATGCTGTGAGGAAAGGCTCTACAGAGAGGTCGGAGGTTGCCTTGTGAACATTTAATACACTTTATGGAGACCGTAAGAGTTAGAACTTTGATTTTGAGGGGTGCAAGTCTTCAGGCAGTAGCCCTGGAAATATTGTCACGAGTCTTCCATAGTTGCATGCTCCGAGCAAAGGGATATTAGGATTTAAAAAAAGGAGGGGCTTAATGAATCAACACATGCTTATTAAATATGCATGGAAAGATGCCTTGCTAACCATTTACATTGATTTTTTTAATGCAAAAATATGTACCACATAACCTTAAACACCTTATAATCTAATGGAAAGACAAGGTAGGAAGATAGGATGATCCAGGTAAGAGAAGAAATGGACCGGAGAGAAGACACAGATTTTTTTTTAGGCTAACAACATATAGGACTGAACTACCACAGAGTTATTCTTGGGCTTAAGGAACCAGTCAGCAGACTGAGAGTCGGGGACATCTAAGAACTTCCTTTGAGTTTAAGCTCATAGAAGTTGGCAGTGTGAAATGACTTCCCCCAAACAGACACAAGCAATTTCAAGCTTCAGGATGAAGGCTGAGTACCCAGGGCAAGCCAAAGGGGTCTTGGCATCTCGTTGGCACACAATTCAGGGTATGATACTCTGGAAGGCACTCTAAAGGACCCCTCAAGAGGCATGACCAGGGAAGTGCCAGATCTGGAAAAAAGGTGGAACAAAGAACTGTTCATCCACTGAGATCTCTCGAGTGCTATGAAGTGTGCTGGGGATATAAATGCTTGATGTCCTTGTAGAAACCTAATGAACAATCCAGTGAGCCCAGAGAAGGGGACAAAGAGTGTGGGGTGAAATTTGGAAACTATCGCATATTAGGAAAGGGTTGAAAATTGGACACCAACGAGAGGCGGATGAGGGATGGACCCTGTCCAAGTTTCATTTTCGTAGCTGTGATGAATTACCCTGACAAGAAGCAATGTATGAGAGAAAGGGTTTGGTTTATAGTTCCAGGTTTATAGTCCATCATACAAAGAAAGTCACAGCAGCAGGAGCCTGAGGTAGCTAGCCATGTGCATAGTCATTAGCAGAGGGAAATGGATGCATACAAGCTTACCTGCTTGCTTGTGCTTAGCTCCGTTTTCCCCTTCCCCAGTTTAGGACTGCCTGCTTAGGACTTGGTGCCACCTACCCTGGATGGAGTCTTCCATATCAATTAAGATAACCAAGACAACCCCACACTGGGCAACTCAGTGTAGACAATACCTCATTGAGGCTGTCTTTCTGGTAGTTCTAGGTTCAGTGGACTTTTAAAGCCAACCATCGCAGACCCTAAAGAAGGAAAACTCTTTATGACTACTAAACCAAGAGTGGTCCAAAATGTTAAATCCTCATCTATATGAAAGACTTTGATGAGAACGAAATGAAATCAGATGCAAATAGACTTATGGGCACGTGTGGCCTTCTGAAACTTGCCCATGTATAGGCACGTTGTAGCCTCCTGAAGCCTGTGATGAGGAAAGTGTAATAACGCCATAGTAGGCTGGCCTCTGCCTCAGCAGGGTCTGGCCAGAGAATGTCGAAAGTGTGAGTATCTCAGATCCATTCCCTGATGGCTAATGTTTCCTGTGCCCGCTACTGTCCTAGGAACTGTGGATCATCCCAGGAAGCCCCCATCCAAGTGCCCCCTTGTCTGTTGTGAGGCATGTCGAACATGACTTGTGAAGACATTTCCCTTGGTCCAAACCAAAAGAAATGAAAGCAGAGTAGGAGGAAAATTGGAAACAGTGGCCTAGAGCCCTTCATTCTGTGATTGCATCTTCCAGGTGGTTTTCTTCCTCAGGAGGATGCTCTAGGATGGCAGCATGGTGAGGGGTGGAGCGGTGTTCTTTAAATTGGTGGTACTTGTGGGAGGAGTGGTTAGCAGTCTTAAGTCAGAATTTGTAGGCCTGTGGAAACATAGAACTTTGGAAACAACATGAGATTCTCTTTCTGACCCAAAGGCTGCTGCTATGGATTGTAAGTGGGAGTGGTAGGAAGAGAGAATACTATGGGGCGTCAAGAGAGAACCATCCACTTTCCTCCTGAGTAGAAGGAAGTGTCTTGGCAAAGGCAGTATCTGCTCTTAAGGGAGGACTCTAGGGAAGGGGAGGCTGCACCAGGCCTCACTGCAGTATTGCATTGTTAGGGTAACCACAGCCACCGCCCAGTTGAAAATATCCAGGCTGCCTCTGGGGAAGCCAGCTGCGAAGAAGTGGTGTGGTACCTCTTCCTGAATGGCCATTTCTGAAGCCTCTGGGGGCTTCCTGTGCAACCTCGATGGCTTTGCTCTGATCTGATTCCTTTCTCGGATGCTCAAAGCCAAAACCTTCAGATAGACTCCACGCTAACTTAGGTCAGGACCTGTCTAATGCACAAGGCCCTCCGGTTGTGTGCGGCAGAGACTCAACTTGGGAGAACTTGATTTTCACAAGCTCATTTCAGGAGGTGGAGCCGGGCCCGCTCACCACCTCTCCATAGTCTTCCCATCCTAGGTTCCGACCACCAATAACCCTCCTTCCTCCTATATCCCTGCCCGCATTCAGAGGAGACAGTGCTGGTTGGCCTTTCGGATTTGTGCTGTTTGTTAGGGACACGAGGAGAATGGGTCCCCCAGCCCACATGGAGAGGTCAATGTCCTTCTAAGAACAAGGGAGGCAAACAATGGATGCCACCATTCCACGTTTGGAGCCGGTCTCTGTCTGTTGCTCCATTAATACTGTGGACTCCCTACTGGCTCGGGCCAGTAATTAAAGCATGACTTTGTTTCATTAATGAGTTAGAAGAAACAGGCCTGGCTCTTGCTGACACAAACGGGTCAGGGGCAGCCTGTGCCCCTGGGCACCACAGTGTTCCATTTCTTGGGCGGGTTTTCCCAGTGAGCCCTAGAGTCACTTTCCCACAAGCATGCACTTAAAGGGCACTTCTTTCTTTCAGGCCCTGTGGGTCCGGATGGGACCTGGAATTTGCATTTGCACACAGTCCCCTGGGCCTCAGGTGACTGTCACAGATTGTCAGCTGGCGGCTCTGGGGGAAAGCATGTCTTGCTTGGTGTTTTCTGCTCTCCTGCCCAGCAGTCTCATCTCCCCTTCAGACTGCACATTTTGAAAAGGAACAGTTAAATGTACAAAGTGAACTATTTCAGGGCATGGAGGAGTGAATGCTTTTGCTTAGGGAAGCACAATCCTTTGATGATGGAGCCCCTGTTTTGTTCGCATTCCACCTTCTCCCGGGAAAGGGATACTGCGGTTTGTCAAAGCTCTGTGTATGGCTCCCCCACCCCCTCCCCACCAGATCCAAGGCGCACTGTTACCGCAGGAGCCTGTGATAACTCCAGCTATTAGTATTACTTTATTTTAAGTCTCAGGTTTAAAATAGCTGCAGGGCTGCACCTGGAATAAAAATGAATTAAAAAGAAAATCTCAGAGTGGAATTTAAATAGCGCCTCAGGGACAGGCTTGTTCTTCTGATGCCATCAGTTAGACCCACAGGTTCTCTCTTTTCCTGAAAGCGTTGCAGAGTGCCACTCACGTGAGCAGACACGTGTTTTTGCCATCTTTTCTTCTCCGGGGTTTAAAAATATCTTAGGGAAGGAATACTTGTCTATCTTCTCCAGTCATTTATCAAGGCTGTGATTGAATACAGAGCAGCTAACAAGCACCAGGTGCCTTCAAGGGGCCCAGAACGGCAGTGCTTGATGCCCGACTACAAAGTGTAGTGAGACGTGGTCCCCAGGCCCAGGAGCACAAATGCACCCTGGAGATGTGATGTCTCCCATGATCGCTGTGTACTTGGGAATGGCTCTGCAGTTGAGGCTCCAACAATGGGTCTGAATCCTTCAGTGGGTAAAGGGACCGCGGTGCTGTGGCGGAGGAAACTGCGCATGGGCCAAGGGCGGGCACATTGAGAAGCAAACCCAATGAGAGGAAGAGTGAGAAAGCTGTAGGAAATGAAGTGGGGAAACCTAGTGGGGGAAAATCAAGAGTACCCCTGGGCGTGCATGGCATTGTCTCGGTGTTTAGTAGGTGAAAATGCACAGGGTGTTGAGGGGGCAGTGGGACTGGCTCTGCTTTTTTAAAATGAGCCCTTCGCTGGTGGAATAGAAACTGCATTGGAAGAGGCTTGGCGTTGATAAGGGGACCTGTTTGATTGTGATGATGGCAGTGCTGGTAAGGGCGGGGGACTGGGTGTGACAACTAGAAGAGTTCTTTAAGCCAGATTTACTCTGGAGACAGACAAGGCTGGATTGTGAGTTCAAGGCCAGTCTGGGCTACAGAGTAAAACCTTATCATAAGGAAAATGGAGGTATTAAGAAGTACAAGAAAACGTGAAATACAGTGGTAGACTAGAGTAGCCAGAAAAATAGGAGAGAATTTTAAGGAGATTGTTAGAAATCTTAAAAAGTAACCCCCTAGGTGTGCCAATTATGAGGCCCTTTTCACCTCGCCCTGAAACTGAATAGTTTTAAAAGTTCCGCCACGGATGGGAGACTCGGCTTTGGCTTTGGCTGACGAGTGCATGGCAAAGAAGGAGCGGAGAGGTCTTACCCAACCGTGAAGAGCAAATTGCGGAATTAAACAACTTGTCTCCAATCCTCGGGGCTCTCTTTTTTCATCCACTTTGCCCATTACTTTCATCCCACATTCCTGAAGGTAAAAGACAACTCCTGAGATGCAATGGCTGATAAATCTGGAAGAGGGGAGAATAATTAGGGAATTTGTTAATTATTACCCCATTAGCAATTCTGTTACAGAGTCCAAATGGCAGTTTACAACACCAATTTAGGCCTTATCGGCTAAGAGGTATTGACTTAGGATGAGTCCCTGGAGAGACATGCTAGCGAGATTCAAACTTACTTGTGAATGGAAACTCGAAGGCATATAGGATTGTAATCAAAGCATAGCCTAGTATGAGAAGTCAGTGGAAGTTTGACAATTCGGGAATAGTAGACAGCAGATCTCTGAACATCTGGGTGTTTGTTCTTCCTCCCCACCTGCACCGAGATGAAGAAGGAAAGGAAGTAAAACAACACCACGCTAATTACAGGTGTGGTGTACTGCACACTTGGATGGCACCTGACCCTGTGGTACATATACTCCAAGAATGAGCTCACCTAATGCCTATAGTTTGCAAGAGAGGGTCTGTCAGTATGCTCCTTTTGGTAGTAAGGAGCATGGAGGCTAACTGGTCACGAAACTGGTTCAAGGATGTCATAACAACTGGGCCTGGGCAGGCTTGGTCTGACTCAAGATCCAGGCTTGGGTTTAGTTCATTCCTGAGTGCCTTGGTCCTTAGCTGTTTACCAGCAAAAGGGAGATAATACTTTAAACATAACTCCCAGGTGCTCTTCAGCTCCAAGAGTAAACCAGTTGACTCCTCTTGTTGTGTGCTTCCTTTGCCCTTGTCTTCAGTACTCCAGGCAATGTGCTCTAGGCAGGGCGAGAGCTGGCTGCTTGGCCCTTTGCCGTGCACCAATAGTATATGGAAATCAACAGATTTCCCTCTCCAAGTTTCTCACCCTGCCTTTTATAGTAAGAGAGTGCACTTTCTCTTGGATACACTCTACATTGCTATTTGTTTTTCTTCTGTCTGGAAATACATTTTTATGTACTTAAAAATTATTCATGTTTTATATATATACATATATTCATACATACATACATACACATACATATACATATGAATGCTCTGTTTCCATGCACATCAGAAGGCAAAATTAGATCCCACTATAGATGGTTGTGGTTGCTGGGATTTGAACTCAGGACCTCTGGAAGAGCAGCCAGTGCTCTTAGCCACTGAGCCATCTCTCCAGCCCATGTACTTTTGTTTTAACCTTCTGCTTTTGGCATGCCATATAGTTAAAGATAATTGTCTGAAAGGTTTCTATTCTTCCCAGAACATGTTCTGTGGTGCCCTAACATTGGAAAATATCTAGAACCAGGGACTGGAGAGATGGCTCAGCGGTTAAGAGCATTGGCTGCTCTTGCAGAGACCGGGGTTCAATTCCTAGCACCTACATGGCAGCTCACAAACCATGTAACTCTAGTTTAAGATATCCAGCACCCTCTTCTGGCTTCTGCAGAAATACGTGTAATGTATGCACATACATGTAGAAAAACACTCAAACACATAAAATAAAAATAAATAAATCTCTTTTGTTTTAAGGTAGAAAAATATATAAAGATCCTCTTTTTAAACATGGAAGAGGTTATTGAGAGTGTCCCCAAACCACGCCAAGTGTTAAACCAAGAAGGGCCTAATGACAGGATCTGGTTATTAAAAAAATGGCAATTATTATCTTACCAAAGACAGAACAATGACTGAGCAGAAGAACTGCTATGGTGAGCTCGAGCCACATAATCACATAGTGATTCCCACTGGCTCTTGGTGCTGGCCTTTACTTAGGCTGCGTGAACTGGGCATTGGGTTAGGCACTTTTACATGGGTATTTGTCACAATGAAGGAGCCAGTTACAGTAAAGAAGCAACTGAAAGAGCTTGAAGGGGCTCGAGACCCCATATGAACAACAATGCCAACCAACCAGAGCTTCCAGGGACTAAGCCACTACCCAAAGACTATACATGGACTGACCCTGGACTCTGACCTCATAGGTAGCAATGAATAGCCTAGTAAGAGCACCAGTGGAAGGGGAAGCCCTTGGTTCTGCCAAGACTGAACCCCCAGTGAACGTGATTGTTGGGGGGAGGGCGGTAATGAGGGAAGGGGAAGTCCTTATAGAAGGGGAGGGGGAGGGGGAATAACAATCGAAATGTAAATAAGAAATACCCAATTTAATAAAGATGGAGAAAAAAATTATCAATCAGCCACTACTTTGACTGTATAAATCTATTGTGCTGTTAACATAAGTACCTTGTGATTTTTCTCTAAGACCATTAAGCGAATGAAGATATAAAATGTATATAAAATATAAAGACTGTATAACTAGCTTCTGTGAGATAGTAGCATTTGTATAGGTGAAAACAGGTACCTGTGTGATTGGCTAAATACGTGAAACGTGAACCATACATAGAACTTTTTTGTGAAAGATAGTTCTCAAAATCACAAAGCAGAAAACAAAACTAAACAAGTAGGTGACTATGTCTCCATGCTAAAAATAAAGTAATGAGTCACACATAGGAAGAAGAAGAAGAAGAAGAAGAAGAAGAAGAAGAAGAAGAAGAAGAAGAAGAAGAAGAAGAAGAAGAAGAAGAAGAAGAAGAAGAAGAAGAAGAAGAAGCAGCAGCAGAAGCAGCAGCAAGTCCTCCCAGGTGGTCATTCTCACTGTTGGCAGTCAGCTGCCTGATGATAGAGCTGGACATGTTTGGTCTCCTTGTGGTCTTCTGACACTGAGCATTCTTTAAACTTACACTTTTGAGGTGGGTATGATGACACGTGTCTGTTATCCTAGCACCCTGGAGGCTAAGAAGGATCTTGGGTTTATGCAAGCCTGGGCTACATAGGTCTAGACCAAAACCTAAGCTATATGAAGAGACCCTGTCTTAAACTCAAAAGACCAAAATCCAAAACCAAACGTCTCAAATCAGTGTTTTTAGTTTTATTATTTCTCAAATCACCACTTTATTGTCATTTTTGTTAGCTATTTCTTTTTAAAATGGCTTGAATTTACGTGTTTTAAGAGTCAGAGGATGCCTCATTTAGTTTTCTGGAGTTTGGTTGATGAATCTTTTCTATGGCTTTCTGAAGCTGTAAGACTGTCTCCTCCTAACATTGTTATTTGTCTTGCAGACTCCTAATTTCCTTAACTCATCTTTAGGAAGGAGCTCTTTCTCTCCTGTGATGATTTCAGCTGCCCTTCTTGAGACCTTTCTTGATCCCATTATCTTTACCAAGAACTGAGCTCAAAAGAGGCATTCATCATAGCATACCACTGTCTTGTTCCAGTGGTTTCTTGGGGGAGAATGAGACAAGGCTCAGTATGGGGTCAGTGAGCCTCGTTAGATAGGAGAATGTCTACTGTTTGAGGCTGGGATGAAGGATGAATCAGAAAGGCCATTGACTAGAAGTATCAGGATGGCCCAGGATTTCTATCAAGGGTGTCAAGGGTGATTTGGGCTGTGTGATTAGCTATATAGAAAGACTTGGTTAGGAGCAAAGTAGGGTGGAAATAGTTTAGAGAAATGTCTGAGGTCAATGAGAAAGGATGGATCACATTAGAGGCAAGAGTTCTTACCAGCTAGCTATACAAATATGTGAGTCTCAGGAGTCTTATTTTTGGGGTGATCTGATTTCCTTGTTTGACCTTGAATGTTGTTTTATTAGCTGGCCCCATACCATTTACCTCCTGAGTGAGTCCCTGCGTATAGTTATGTTACCCCTTTAATTGTGCAATTAGGTAGAAGTTCAATTCTGCCAGGCTGGATAGTGCATATGAAACCTCTTCCCCCAGCTTCTGAAAAACTACACACTTTCCAGGTATCAACAGTTTTCACACTGATTTCCTTTATCCATGCTAAGAGTCAGCCCACATTACCATAATGCACTTAGAATCACCCCATTTTGATCTTTAGTCTATACATTTTAATCCATATCTTCCTGAGGACTTAGGTAGAAATTGGATTTCTGTAAGGCAGATGGTTTATGTAATAAAATTTAGATAACCAATATTATCTACATTATATATTTTTAATTATAAAACACATTGAAATGCATTTTTTCATCTCACGTGCATAAACTTCAAGGTTAGCACAGAAGGGCTGATTAACTGTCATCTGAGTACACAACCCCTTTTTTTACAGAGGACACCTTCCAAAGGTGAAATGGCTTGGATAGATTCACATCATGTAGGTGTTTAGCCAGGACTCGTCTTATAGTCTAATCTTTTCCTAGTATATTATGTCAATTGCAATTGGAGTAGTGTGACACCTCCCTCCTTATTGATGGTCTAGTAACTTACAAGAGCTACCTTTAGAGACTCTTGGATGAGATAGAAGTGAGCTGATAGCCAGATGGGGAGATAGTGCCCCATGATCCTTTCCAACATGACCCACTGGCTGTTCAATATGACACTGCCCAACCTCTGAGAGACCACTCTGGTATATAGTGCCCATGGGGGGACCTCCAGTCTTCTCCAAACTGCTTAGGGTAGACCAGTACAGAGGTTGTCCAACCCCAAGCAACCATTTGGCAAGGAGGCGGAGCCCTCTGTGGTTTATAGCATTACTACTTGGTTTGTCCCATGATTGATCTGTATTGCACATTGGTGGAAATAATCAGGCCAACTCTGGAGGCTGAGAGCACTTTGGAAGTGACTGGATTTTCAAATGAAATTTACTTAAATCTAAATTACAAATAATCACAGGTAGAGAGGCAGAGGGATCTGTGGAGGTTAATGTCACATGGGACTGCAAAGGCAGTCCTTGAAATAAATGTTTGCTTATTATGATTATCACTTCCTTTTTTTCTGAGGATCTTCTGAAGTTCCTTTGGGGTCTAGCCTCAGGAAGAGTTATGGTTCATTATTTCTTTCTATCCCACCCCACCCTGCCCATCCCCTACCCTCCACATTTGCTCTCCTTCCTTTTCTAAGTAAGATGAATAGTCAGTCAGGTTTCTCTTTTGTTGTTGCCTGGGCACTTACAGCTAAATTAGATGCATTAATGGTGAACACTAACTCAGGAGTAGAATCCACATGCACGAGTGAATAGAAAGTCTGTGCCGCACATTTTAACCTTTATCTTTTGCTCCCCTCTTATGCCTCTTCATCTCCCTTTCCCTTTGCTTTCCCGGCCATTTGTAGTTTGCGCTATCTGGTGAGTTTTTTGATATTCTTTTAATCAACCTCCAGTCCTTTCTGGAACGCAGCAGGATGCAAATGGATAGCTAGCAGTCTATGTGTCTCTGTCCTGAAATACAGAAACGAGGTGATGGAACACAGTTCGTAAGTCTCAGCAGTCAACACGTTCTCTTCTCAAAACTCATGAGCCACTGGTTCAGTCACTGATGGCACAGGGAGGAGCCCCTTGAGGCTTTGGACGATGTTCTCCCCCTCCCCCACCTGACCTGAACAACAGTCACCCCTCTTCTGTGCACTGATGATACCCCTTTGCAAATGTCCTTCCCCAACACACTTGTGAGTTATTTCCCCAAGCCGTGGCTGCCGCCTGTCATGGAAGCCTGAATAGTTGGATCATTTAAGGGATCCAGATGTTCTATTATTATCTTTCCGCGCTCTTGTGCTTCACTTACTTCTTCATGGTGTTTACCTTAAAGCCTCTCAAGATTGTTTTCCTATGGAAAGGCAAACAGACTCAGAATCTTGCCTTCTTATTGCAGTCTCTGAGCAGTAAACGATCTTCCCTGGGCAGTGGATTCATCTTTTCTTGTTTGTTTCTCCCTCAGACCTATCTCAAAAGTCCTTTCACACATTGGCAATTTTTGAGCCCTTGGCCCATCTGCCCTTCTGACAGATCACCCACCCCCTGCTGGAAGACGGTGTGCCTTCGTGCTTGGGGCCCTCCCTGTATTCCCAGCTGTCTCTTGTTCTGAGTCAGCTGTCGGGGTGCCTGTGTGGCCTCCTTTAGATGTCTCCCCTTTCCCTTCTGTAGGATTACATCTGATCATTCTGCTGAAATGGTGCCTTTCATCTTCTTTCTTGCACAAATATTTACTTGTAGACGTGACATTCTGTTTCAGCTTCTTACCGTAAAGGTTTCTGCTTATTTCTCTAAGCCTAGGTACCCACTCTGGACCTGACACTCTCTTTGTTGCAGCATTAGTTTTGCTTGTTGACTCCTTACCCAGTTCTTACACAGATGAGTAGTTTGTCTGTAGAGAAAAGAAAAAGAGATTCTAAAGCATTTATTTATTTATTTATTTATTTATATGAGTACACTGTCACTTTCTTCAGACACATCAGAAGAGAGCATCAGATCCCATTACAGATGGTTGTGAGCCACCATGTAGGTGCTGGGAATTGAACTCAGGACCTCTGGAGGAGCAGTCTTAACTGCTGAGCCATCTCTCCAGCCCCACAAGAAGAGATTTTAGATTAAAGAAGAGTTAGAAAGAGCCCCTTTTCTCTTACACTATCCCCAGAGCCTGTTATACTTGTGTTCATCCTTTCACAGTTACATACACCCCTCGCTGCATATACCCCTGGCTGTGCACATTCCTCACTGCACACACCCCTGGCTGTCCTGTCCTTCTGTTACTTCTTCCCCATCACTTCCTTCTGTGGTCTTTGGAGATGGACTTCTAGTCTCTTAATGCCTTTGAAGCTGAGAGCTCCAGTCTGGTTCTTCCAAAGATATGCTTCCTATCAGGCTCCATATAAAATGACACCCCAGTCCATCCATCGGACCAACAGGGTCTTGTCTCTCCTTACAGCCTTGGTCCCCTCCCAGTTTGGTAGATAAGGACTCATGGAACAATGGCACTGGGGAGAATAACAATGGCTTTGATGGCAAGAAGTACTGAGTCAGAGGGCCTGGGTCTCAGACACCCCACCCCCACCCCGTGGTTGTGTTAGGAGACTATGCAGGTGGTGATATGAAAGGATTCAGTCCATCATGGTGGCAAAGGCGTGGCAAAGGTAAAAGCAGAGGTTGTTGTTTCTGCTGTTTCTGCAGTCAGGAAGGAAGCACAGAACAAACAGGAAGTGGCCGGGCCTTCCAAGGCTATAAACCTCAAGGACTATCCTCATTGACCTCCTCCAGAGAGGCTCCACCCTTTAGAAGTTCCAAATCCTTCCAAAACAATGCCACTACCTGGAAACAAAGTATTCAAACACTGGAGCCTACAGGGGACAGTTAACATTCAAACCACACTGCCAGATGACTTTTCTTGTTTTAAGAGGAGAATGTACTTCATCAGTCTCTCATTTTCTGCACTTTGACCAGTTAGGCATTTCTTGTTGACTGCTGCCTATTGCAAAAAGAAACTTCCCTGACAATCACTGAGAGTAGACTGGATCAATGCATATCAACATAAACACTTTGAAGGCAATTTGACAGCGTGAGCTTTTAGCAAAATAACACTAACAGGTTTTGCCCTGGGTGTATGACCTCCCTAGCCACTAATCCCAGGATTACAGTACCAGCAATACAATTCTCTGCCTTGGAACGGACCTTGGATTTAATGAGAAAACATAGTTGCTCCGTAGCAGTCATGCCACTGTTGTAGCAGCGGGGTGGGTACCCTTATCAAGTCCTCCTCAACAAAGCAGAGGTAATACCACAGAAGAGAAGACAGCACGTGTGAGAAGTGGAGGATGGAGAGGAGTGTTGTGAAGCACTGCCGACTGCACTTGAGGTAGCTAACACAATCATGAACTTACGGCTGCTAGAGTTAACTGTACAAGGTCAAGGTAAAGCCAGCCAAAGTTCTAGCATAGGATGGAGTAGGTGATGTCCAGCTCCCACCCCTTACTGAGGAACCACTGGCAGCCCAGAGCTGCAGGGCAGGAAGAATCATCCTTTTTTGGATAATATGGCCACAGGTAGGATTTTCACACTCCCATGGATGGTCCAACACCTATTCCTATATGGATATCACTAACCAGACTTTGTGAGTTAATTTTTTTAAAAATATAAGTCATGGAGTTAAAAAGGGGGTATATTAAAAATTAGAGAAGTTAAAGGGGGGAGGAAGGGGGATTTATGTGTGTGAAATTCTTAGGAGTAAATCAAAACTTTAAAAAAAATATATATATATATAAGGAGAAAGCATCGTGGTTCAGGGCTGTCATCCGTCCAGTATAAGGAGAGCAGGCTGCCCTGCAGAGGGTGAGGAGTTGGATGGAAGAATGCAGTGAGCTGCCCTGTCCTTTCATTCCTAAGGGCTTGCTTCTACCGGTTCCCTTCCTGCCTTACCGCAGGTGTGGTTGGCCTCTTTCTGTTTTTCAGAGTAGGTGGTCCCTGGAGCTCAGGATTTGCTACACCCATCAAGCAGCTGAGCGGTGCGGGATCCAGGTTTCGGATTTCTAGTAGAAAGGGAAGGCTGTTTGCTTCAGCTTGGACAGCTGTGGCAGGGTGAGATGTTGTGGCTCTTAGAACAAATGTGGTTGTGGTGGCTCTGAGAAGACAGGCGGGGCTAACTAACCACCAACAAAAGTCTTTAGTGCTGTGTTTACTTTGTCCTTACAAGAGCTTTCCAGGAAGACCTTTTCAACTTGATTCTCGAACCACTACCTTGAATGTTAACCCCATACGCACACACACACACCCACACCATCCATCCAGTCAGCTCAGTCAGATATCTGTAGCATCCCCCACTATCCTCTTCTTCCTTTCCTTTGTTACTGGTAAGATGCCATTGGATAATGCATATCATCCTGGTAGACTGTCATCCCCTGGAAGGCCAGAGCCTTCCCTGGGGTCAGTTCCTAGCTGATGTCATGAATGATAACTACCTGCATTCCCTGCTCATTCTCAAGCTCTTAGACTTTGTTCCCAGACAAAATGGTCACTAACTTGAGAGATTCCTACCACTTACCCATTGCCAGCTGGTTCTTCTTTGATGTCAGAATTGTGTCAAGAATAGCAGTTTCCCTAATTGCTTTCTCTACCTTTTTGAGAGATAAAATTGTCAGCAGGACAAGGCAAGGATCTATTTGATGTTCTCCATGTAATAAATAGACTTAGGCCTCCAGGAGCTAGTAGGAACCTTCATATCACTGTGATAGCTGATTTGGAGACCTTTTTGCCGTCTGTATTGGGAACGTGTTATTTACTTCCTACAGTGGTAGGAGTGTTCTGCACTTGATTGACTTAAGCAAAGTGACTGGTTGCCTCTCCTATTTTAGAAGACCCTCTGGGAAACCTTTGTATGCTCCCGGAGGCCTTCTGACATCACCATGTAGCAGATTTCCTTTCTTATGAGAAGCTTTTGGAATGAGCAGACGGTGCCCATTGTCTGTTTTTCTTAAGTAGGTTAAACCAAGATTTGCATCCCTGTTGGTAAAAGGAGAAGTGGGCAGACCCGTCCTGAGTGAGAACACATAGTCACTGCAAGGCTCCTTTGAAACCTCTCTGTTGAGTAATCATGCTGACTTCTTTTCTTGGTTGAGGGAAATGTACCACTCTCTGTCTAGAATGAGGTAGAGAATTGGCAACTAGGGCTCATGATTCCTGCCCCAAGATGGGTGTAATAACAGAGGCAAGAACATTTATTTCTTCTTCTATCCTTTCCCCAGGGATGAGGACAGTGGCAAACACCCCATGCTAAGAAGTGTAGAGATTATGTAAGAATTAAGAATTCCACCTTCTACCGGTGGCAAGTTTAGGGTCAGCAATTCTTTTTTAGGTGGAGGGTGCTAAATTTCCCATCTGATGATGATGATGATGATGATGATGATGATGATGATAAATCGGTTTAGTTCAGTCCAATGTGGGGCAGCAAGTATTTTGATAATTCACCAGTTTCTTGTCTCCTTCTGTCTTTATTTAAATGTGGACACCCTTGGGGTTCCACAGCCCTATTTGTTTATCTTGGGGATATGTTCTTTTAAATATCAAACCCCTTCATATTATTTTCAATTCCACTTAGGACTGACGTTTTATCTAAGATACACATTTTAAAACGATACCCCTTTCTTAGGTGGTACACCTAAGAAACAAACAACCACATTGTATCTCCCCTAGTTAGTGTACAAGCACCATGCGGATCCTGTTTCCTTTGGGGGTGCCAATGAGCTTCTTCCACCTCTACAGGAAGTTACCTGAATATTATATGGAACATGAAACATTGCTATTATTGAGACAATTCAGAATTAAGTGTACTGAATAGAGCTGCAAAGATAGTGAATTTCTTCCTCGTCTCTTGACCCATGGGGTGTCTTCTTATACAACATTATTCCTTTTTATCGTTGTTTTTTTTCCTAATTCTCATAAAGATTCTTCTCCTGTCATCTTGCCCAACAAACCAGACCCTAAAGAATCATTCATTAAAACACCTTTCATCTGTGGGAGCAAAGGAAAGACAGAAATCTGGAAGGTTCATATCCTTGGAGAGAAAAATGGGGTGGGGTGGGGCAGCCAGCACATATCTGAGAGTCTCTGCTGAATGTCCGTATGTTCACATTAATAGCGAACCGATATTCTTCCTGGCTTGCCTATATTTCACCTTTAGATGCCACAAGGCCCGTTTGCTTTCGGATCTTCTTGCTGAGTCCTACGGCTACTACTTTAGGTGAGGTTGGGGTTGTGAGATTAGCATTGCTAGGGTCATACAAAAGGGTCCAGTGAAATAAAAGTATTACACAGACCTTCAGGTCTGCCTCTGTCTCAGAGATCACTATGTTGTTGGAGGCAAGACTTGGGAAGCCCCACATCACTATTCTCCAAGAAGACAAGCTCACTTGGGGGCAAACAAATTGGAAATGATTTCAATTATGTTAAACTGAAGACCCATGGCTTTAATAAGTCTGATTTTCATCTGTCCCTAGTAGAGTGCTAGAAAAATTCCTATCTAGGGGTTCCTTGGTTTGTCTGAGGCATGGCCAAAACTTAGATTGTGTATTTACATCTTCCACCCTCTCCCCAGGGTTCTTAGTCACACTGGGAGTCTGGTCTGGCAATCCTTTCATTTAGAAAATGTGTTTTGCTATTAAGACCCCTGACTGTGCCTTGTTGACTGTGATGATTTCTCTCTCTCTCTCTTCCCCCACCTCTTTCTCTCTCTCAGGCAAGGCTCTTCTTTTTCTTTCCCGGGTTAAAAAATGTCCTTCACAAAGGGAAGTACTAAGGAGCTTGGGTACAACAGCTGCACGTGCAGCCCCCAGCCCCAGTGGCAGGGCAAAGTGAACTGATGACAGAGAAGGAAACAGGCAGTGAGGCCAGGAAGGAAGGAAGGAGAGCAGGTTGAAACCAAGGGGAGAGACAAGTGTGTCTACTTTACGAGATGGACTCTGAACTTCCTGCTGTGGCTGTGTACAGCCGACAACACACACAACAAAGTTTCTCTTTCCTTCTCTCTGATTTGTTATTGAAAGAGCAAGGGAAGAAGTCTCACTCAATAGCAGAGAGGTCTTCTGTGCAGTGCTGGTCAAGGATACATGTTCATATCTGGGGGTGTGTCTTCCCTGCAGGATGCCAAAGGAAACTCTTTATGAATCTGTAATAAGAGTTGCATCTTGCTATTCATCAGAGTTTTGATTTTAGTAAATCTAAGAAGGTAGGAAATCGATTTGGCAGGTAGCAAAGGTTGTTAGGTTTAATTAATTTTTAAAGTTAGCTTATAGTGATGTGGTACATCCTATCATTTTCACACATGTATAATTATACTCTGTTCTTATTCATCTCCTTTCCCATCACCCCCCATTTCTCCCATCCTCCTTCTCCTGCTCTTCTTCCTCCTATAAATAGCTCTCCTTCTAGCCTTCATGACATGTATTTCATTATCTCCTTTTTACCCCTTCCCTTATGGTCTTTTCCTTTCTTCCAGTTTTCACAAAGATTCTTCTGTTTGATATTTCTATCTGTGAGGATCAGAGGTCATCAGACAGAGGCTTCTTGGTAGTAATGGTTGTAGAGGACTGAGAGCAGAAAACTTGACATGACCCCTGAGTTGACTTTCCAGCTGTCTGGAGACTATAACAAGTTTGCTTCTTTCTCTGAACTGTGGGTGGTGATCCTGCCTACTTTAGGGCACTGTAAAGGTACGTCGATAGTTAGAATGAGCGAAGGCATTACCAAAAAAGTGATCTTCAAATCCAACTCGCGGTGATCATCAACACTAAAGTTCTAGTTTAGGGTCTTTGAGCTCCAAGACCTCCTTCTCTTGTTGATCGCAACCACTGAAATCCAGAGAACATAACTCTTTCTAAGGAATACATAACTTTTATTTTGATATTCAGAGTCTTAGACCCAATGCAAGGACCCAACAGAGGACCTCTGGAGCTCATAAACTGAGTCTACTGGCCACTCCACCAAGTGTTGGTTAGGATGCTCAATGGAAGGAAGCAGACATGACTGAACGATGCACTTGGAGTTCAGGAAGAGCCTCTCCAGCCTACATGCTACATTTTTTACAAGGAAGGCAATGAACCAAGGCTTCTAATGAAAACCTCTGTAAGTAGGGAGGGCAAGCTGAGCCAGGGTTTTCTTTTTTGAGAGAACATGAGCTTCCTGCCTGACCTCACAGAAACTAGCCTGGGGAGCAGCCACTTGAATACCTTGCCCACCAAGAACAGACTCCTCAGGGTTACAGAGCTAAGCATGGAAGAAAATCCCCAGTGAACATTATTCATTTTACCCCCATTCTCTTACAGTGAGAACTGTGGCCAATCTGTTGCATAAGCCCACGGTTTAACCTTCATTTGTTCTAAGGTAAGGTGGGTGTGCCCTCATCAGGTGCAGAACACTTAGCTATGAACAGCCAAGCAAACACGGGCTCCTTGTAATCCAACTTGATAGTAGAACTCTTCTTACTTGGATAATCTTGCATCTAACAAATATTATCGTGTGCATGCATGGTATATCTCTCGGGGGAGGGTGCATGTGCCACAGGGTGTGTGTGGAGGTCAGAGGACAGTTATGGAGTTGGGCCTCTCCTTGCACCTTGACATGAGTTTTGGGGATCAAACCTCAGCTTTCTCTGAAAGTGCTTCTAAGCCCCACCCGACTCTCCCAGCCATCTTACTGGCCTGTAATTTTGCTGTTTATTATCACTGGATAGGGGAACTATTTGGGTCCTTCTTCCTTCAGAGATAATATGGTGAGAAGTGTCCTTCCCTTTTGTGGACTCTCATGATCCAAACGAGTTGCCCTCTTGGGGGCCCCCTTAGAGGATGATAGATGCCACACTTGTACACTGGCTTTGCTCTATGGTGGCAGGCCTTCCACATGAGTGGAGAAAAACATCCAAATCCTAAGGCTGAATGTAGCATGTGGGTGACAGAGGGGGTTAAGGAGACCTTGTGCCTTTGTTGGGGCAAGATCCAGTTCCTCGAATAGAGCAAAGGAAATTCAAGTTAATATTTGGTTTAGAAAGGTGTACAAAACCAAAGAAAGAAAGCTCCCAGGGCAGGCTCAGAGGAACAGAGGATATGCAGCTTGAAGCTTCTGACCTGTAGGTGCCTTCCTTTATTTGTTTCTCTGTGTTTCTTCAGGCATTAACTGTTTCTTTGCTTCTGTGGTCCTCTCCCTCCCAAGAGAATAGTGGCATCCTTATTTGTGAGCACATTTAGCTCAGGGGCTGGTGGGTCCCAGATGCTTAAGGGTTATTATGGAAGCACTCAGGAGAGGCTAAAGCAGCAGCTACCTGCGGAGCGGTGGCTGGTGAACAGGGGGGTTTTCCTTAGCAAACAGACTTGGCCTCGCCTTTGGTTTCTGTGGGGGGCCAATTCCTCTGCTCATTCACTTTATCTTGTGTCAAGAGAGGCAATTCACAAAGCGCCAGGCCAAGAGCAGGGAATGAAATTAGAGTGGGTATTTGGCTGCCAAACCAGAGGCAGGCAGGCAGGCAGGCAGGCGGAAGAGCAGAGAGGGAATAGAAGCTCAGGGAAGAGGCTGACCTTTGCTCCATATTTCCAGCAATCTGAAGATGGTCCAGCCACAGCCTGTTACCATTAACCTCCAGATGCTAATGGTGGCTGGTTTGCATTCCTGTTGACCTTTGCTGTCTTGGTGTCTGCCGATGACAGAAGCACAGACATGTCTTTTCTAGTTGATTTTGTTTTTTTAAATTAAATGCAGTGAACCCCTAACATTTGCACTGCAGCCAAAGGTGAGTGAATACTTTTGACTAGCCTTCAGGGATAAGGGGCTTGGGAGAGAGGATTAATGGGTTGATTTAACATTTACCAGGCACCACACTGCTAGGCTGGCAATGAATAGCCTGGTTTTTCGTGTGTGTGTGTGTGTGTGTGTGTGTGTGTGTGTGTGTGTGTGTGTGTGTGTGTGTGTGTGTGTGTGTGAAACTGAGGTTGACTTTGGGTGTCTTCTATCACTCATCTCCTTATTTGTTTGAGAGAAAGTCTTGCTGACCCTAGCACTCACCAGTTGGACTGGTTGGCCAGTGAGCATCCTCCTGTCTCATCTCCTAACACTGGGATTTGAGGCACACCTAGATTTTCATGTGTAGGTGCTGGGGATTCAAACTCAGATCCTCGTGCTCATGCATCAAGCTTTTTATTTATCAAGGCATCTCCTTGGGCTCCTGGTTATCCCTTCAAAACCATTTTAATAGGACTTCTGGAAGATTCCTGAGCAGTTGGAGAGAGTAGGATCAGAACATGGGCATATTAATATGGGGAAGACTTCACTAGGAGTTTATTTTTAAGCTTGAATTCATGTGCATCAGTCCCTCCACCCCCGTAGTTCTTATCTCGCAATCTGGTGTACATGGTGACCAGCATCGGGGTTGGGATGAGACTTTTCTAGAATGTATTAGAAGGGAAGTGTCTGGGGAAGCAGTCGAGACAGTAAAAAGAGAAGCAGATGTTCATAGGCACTTGGCCACCCTCCACTTGCAGGTGTACAATCCACATACTGCTCTCAGGTTTCATTGACTTATTTATCCTTAAGAAAGTCATTGGAGCCTGAGGGAAGCTTAAAAGACTTCATTCTTCAAGAGGATACCGACCTGCTCCAGATCTCCTCCTCCTCTGTTTCTTTGTTGTTGTTGTTTCCTGTGTGTGTGTGTGTGTGTGTGTGTGTGTGTGTGTGTGTGTGTGAGAGAGAGAGAGAGAGAGAGAGAGAGAATCTGGAACTCTGGTACCAGTTCTATGAAGTCTACATGGATTTTTTACATTCATCATTAAATGCTGGACATAGTTTACATAAAAACCACAGTCTGTACTTCCTAGTGGAACCATTAGGAGGTGAGAAGCTGGGCCACTCTCTTTGGAATGCACTTGCTTTTCTTGGCCAGTACCCCATGACCTGTTCTTCTGATTCTGGCATTGTCTGCTGCAGCTGCCAAACATATAAACCAGATGGGAAAGCAGGTGGCCTAGTGGGTTTTCTCTAGCCACCCTTAGAGGGCAGCCTAGGGTGATGATAAATATATTCTTGGCCAAATGCTGGCAGTCCTCAGGCAGAATGACAGTTCTTATTAGATGGCTCTTAGTGTTGGAGAAATGGGTGAGGGAGAAGAGGCCATGCAGCTGGTCCACCAGAATGACAACAGAGATGTTGCGATGGACCACAGGCTCTGATGAAGTAGTGGGGAAGCAAGAGAACGCTTGTTCCTCCTTCCCTTGGGCTTGAACACCTTCATATACATCTTCTTCCACCGCGGTGTCTCTGGGATGGACAGCTTATTCCAGAGACAATGATCATCATGATTCCTGCTGCTAAGTAGCGTCCCGGAAATGGTGGGGAGAAGCTCTGATCTCTAATATGGACCAAGGTTACTGCCTTGTATGGCACCACACAGAGGCCTGGCCTCCCCAGTCTGTCTATCCCACATACCCACTGCCTTGACTCCTTACCAGACTCACTCTTCTCAATTTCTCTTTCTCTATCCATCTCTATATACTCCTCTGTAACTCTTATTTCCAAACCACATTTTCATTAGATAACATTATTCTGTATCTATAAGATGCTGTGGCCAGCCCAGTCTGCTTCTCCTGTTTTTTCATTGGCTTCCATTTTGCTTTCCAAGGCTGTGTGGAACCTGTTCCAACTGGGAAGATGCACGTACTATGCTCATGAACATGCCACTCTGTTCGTGAGATGCTTTGTTTTAGAATCTTCAGAGAGTCCTGAGGTACTGGCTCTGAAATCTGGGCACCTTTGACAGAATGCTCTCTAGCCCAGGAAGTAAGTTTATACCTGAAAGATCTGGCAGTATTTGGAGGAAATTGAGATTTAATTAGTTTTTCCTTTTATGCCACTGTCAATATGCTTCTGTTACATTTATGGGATTGTGTGGGTATCCTCTGGTGACTAATTACATGAAATTTCTCTTTTTTTTGTAAAGCTCTAATAAATACACATAGTATATAAAGTTGATACTAGCTGTGCTTCCAAAAGCGAGATTCTTAATTTGAACAGGAACTTTTTTTTTTTCTTTTTATGAACATGATGTTTTTGTGTATTTAAGGTTTAATACTAGATAGGTAATATTTGTCAAAAATATTTTTTCTTCCAAGAGATGAGTAATGAAAACACTTTTTTTTTTTTTTTTTGAGGGAGAGGGATTGTGTCCAGAGAAGTTGCGTTGAAAAAACAATGATGAAGTTAAATGAGAAGTTATGCTCCCATCATGCCTAGAATGTCAACCTTCAGTTAAGTATGTGTACTTAGCCCATTGCTATGTAGGTGTGTGTAAAGGGTAGGAGCTACCCCAGTCTACCTGTGCGGAGTATTAGCCTTTTCTCCTATGGTATGGAGGACCCTAATGCATTACTGGGCGTCTTCCAAATCTGCATCAAGACTGCTTGGGAGCAGCAACACAGAAAGAGAATTCAGAAGCATACTTTGGAGACGCGTTCAATGAGAAAGAGACCCAATGAGAAACGGATGCTGACTGGAAAAACGCCCTGTTTAGCACTGAACAGTAGAAGTTTGGCAAGGGTTAGAAGAGTTAGGGCTCATGTTTAATAGGCATAGAGTACCAGACACAAAGTTCTGGACAGATGATGCTGATTCTTTCGTGGCAAAGAGGGTACTTGATATCACTGACCTGTGTGCTGCAAAATGGCTACAGGTTACGGGTATCCAAGTACAACGAAGATGGCTTCATGGCATCTAGTCATTGGTTTAACAGGGCGAAATCTCAAAATGGCGGCACTTTCTCAGAACAAGTAGATCCCAGCAGATTTGTCCATTTTATAGTCTACCTTTGGTTCTTGCCTGCCTTCTGCTTCGCCTCTAGGGGTGAATAGAGTCCTCACATGTCCCCACTGAGGTTCTGCCCCAGTGTGGGGGACCAAGCTACCACAGATAAACCCTCTGAAACCACAACAAATCTTTCTCAAATTGTTCATGCCAGGCATTTTGGTCACATTGTACAAAAATAACCGATACATCATGTGTACAAAGAATTATCATCCAGCCTTAAATAGATGAAAGTTCTGCTATATTTCCCAATGTGAGTTAGCAAACTTTGATGATGCAGCGCGAAGTGAAATAAACCAGCCTTGAAAGGGAAAATAGCGCAAGATTCCTTGTAAGGGACATTCCTAGAGGAGGCCAATTCGTGGAGAGAGAAAAGAGGATGATGGTTGGGGAAGGGAGAATGGAGAGTTATTCTCTAATATGTACAGTTTTCTCCATCATGAGAGTTTGCTTAATGCCACTGAACTGTACACTTAAAGACATTTAAGTTGGTAGACTCCATTGTCACACGTGCTTCACAATAGAGAAAACACCCTGGTGGCCTGCAAGGAACCAACCAAGCCTGCATCCTGTCCCAGCCCAGTGGTCTTCTGGTTAGTGCTAAATGTGGCATAAGATAGGAGAACCAGGAAAGACTGTCCTGACAGATGCTCGTCATTATGGCAAGCCAGGAGCAAAAGACAGCCTGATAGAGACTTGACTTCTGGGCAAAGAAGACGCAAACACAAATGCCAGCTTGGAAAAGGGATTAATGATTTAAATGGTCTGAGAGAAAGAAAATGCTATTAGTGTTAGCTTGGCTTACTGAGAAGGCTCCATTAATTCACATATAGGAGTTCCAGGGGGAGAGATGCTGTCCTAATTATGTCTTGGGTAATTTGGTCATTTAAATGGCTAGCCAATTTGCAACCAGGCTCTTCCTAGAGGTATTACAGCTTTACGCAGAACTATTCCCTCCTGCCAGGAGTCAGGCTGCTCTTCGGATGTGCACATCGTTGTGGGGGGACGTTAGCTTGCCTTTGCCAATTGCTATACCTCCTGCTCTTCAATCATGTGACCTTGTAGCTCCTCTGTCGGATTGGAAATGTGTCTAGCTTGAGCAATTACCTGTGTTAGCAGGACTGTGTAGCCTCTAGAAGGTACAAGGCCGAGTAGCATGTTTGAAGTGTCTTCCATGAACAGTAGTGATGAATAAAGAACAAACAGTTATTCTTCAATATAAGATCTCGTCCTTGTGAGGTACTCCTGTGGGAAGTTGGCTCACACAGTGTCCTGCTTCCTAGGTAGAACCTGGACCCCTACCCTAGAGAGTGCTTTCCATATTCCAGTAGCTCTGGCATTATTACATTTTACTGTGCAGGGAGGGGAACCCATCAGCTCATAGATAAAACCTAAACTGCCCTTGCTTTTACTTCCTTTAGGTCATCTGAGATGCGCCATTAGCCTGGACAGAGATCTTCAGAATCAATGACTCCGGCTCTTTATGTGTTTCTAGTTCTCATTGCCTAATGGGAGTAAAGCCACCAAGGAAGTCTTAAGATTTAAGAAAATATAATGTATTTCCTAAAGCAAGGAGAGAAAAAAAAGTAAAAAAAAATTATTGACAGGTTCTCCTCCAATACTAATAATAGACTAAAGCTACCCTTTCTTTTATGTTGCAGGCCCCGTGCTTAGCCCACAGAACACATTCCTTCATTTAATCTTTGCAGTAACCCCATGAGTGTGGGAGTACAGCTCTTATTTCCACTTGGCAAGTGAGAGAAATGAAAGGTTTGTTGATGCCTTTCAGATTACACAACCAGTAAATCATGGATGCAAGATTCTAGTATTGTCTTTGCATGCGAATTTCCATACTTTCGCCACTGCACAGCGCCTTGGGGACTGCAGCTTATTATAAATGCTAAATACATAGGGCTGAAGGCCTTCAGTCCAAAGTAGCAGAAAGCCAGATTATGTCGTTGTTATAATTGGCTGCAAGCTTCTTTTCTTCATCTCCCCACCCAGGTGATCTTATACACTGTCATGTATTGGAGATTAAAGATGGAAGGAGAGGGGAATGGCAGGAATGGATGATTGGCAGGAATGGATGATTGGCAGGAATGGATGATTGGCAGGAATGGATGATTGGCAGGAATGGATGATTGGCAGGGAGAGGTGAGCAGAGTCACTCCAGGCAGGATGGCAGCACTCTTCTTTTGAAGAACCTGGCCCAGGCCCTTTAGAAACAAGAAGAGTGGATTTGCTTCACTGACTCTACCTACTGCCTAAACCTCTGTCCTCCTCCTCTCTACAAGGCGCTGGACACGTTCCTAGGTTTGAGCACCGCTCTGTGGCTTTTATGTACATGAAGTCAACCTTCAGAACCACTCAGTGGGTGGGCAGGCACTGTTCTTTTATGTGGGGCAGTAAAAGAATCCTGGTTCCTGGTTGAGTAGGTTTGAACCCCGGAGATCCTGAAAGGGATGGTAGGAACTTTGCCTGACTCCTAGGAAGCCAGGCTGGAGGCCCACAGCCCTCCATTGAATTGAGATAATCAGTCATATAAGGGCAATGCCCCAAGCCCCTTCTCAGGTAAAGGGCATGACCACAGGTCACCAGAGGTCCAAGACAGATCTCCATTATAAGGTGTCTAAAGGCCTGATGGCTTAGCCAATGAAGCTTTCCTTCCCAGACACTCCTCCTTGTAAAAGGTATTTAATCCACTCTGAGAAGTGGGGTATGGTTTTACTCATCCACTTTCCACCATGACAATAAATGCCTTGAAACCATGGACTGCCTCTTTTCATGGGATCTGCCTGTGGGGAGCTGTAGAGAAGCCCTTCACCTACAGAGCTGCCTCTTAATCTCACACAGAAAGCCTCCCTGTGCTTCCAGTGGTGTCTACCACCAAGCCTGCAGCCTGCCACAGACCAGCCAAAGACTCTTCCCTAAGGGACCAACCAGAGCTCCTCCTTTTCCCCCATCCCCTGCCTGGGCTAAACACAGCCCCTTGAGTCCCCACTCTGTTCTCAGCTCTTCTGAGGCTTCCCAGTGGTGCCTGGATGTCCAAGAGCCTAAGAACCTATGACCTGGCCTCCTTAAAGGCCTGGTGATCCCCAAGCCAGCTCAGGCTGTGTCCGGTACTCAGGCCAAGCTTCCCCACCCCCAGAGTGATGTCCTGTGGCTTCCCATAGCCTGACACCTGCTGGTGGTCAAACTTCCCGAGTTCTGCCTTCTGGAGAGGCACTAACCTACACTTTTATAAATTTATTTCCTATTGGTGCTTGCCATGGCCTATGCTTCCTTCTTAAGGGCCTGTTCTCCTGTGCTTGCTCCCACCCGAGTGTTCTTGTACTGTCCTTTTCCATGTCTACATCTTACTGTTAGAGTTTTTGTAGGCTCTGTTCATCTACTGTCTCCTGTGATACCCCTGTTAGGTGGAGTCTCTTCACTTTTGCATCTCCCTTGTTGTATTCTCCATGTTCTGCCAGATGTTATAAGCAAGTGTGCCCTTGGGCTACTTGGACTAGTTTCTTAAGAATCTCAAGGGCACTGTACTAATTACCTTTTGTCATTGCAACAAAATGCCATGACCAAAAGCAATGTATAAAGGAGTTTATTTTGGCTTACAGTTCCAGGGGGTTGCAGTCCATAATGTCAGGGGCAGTACAGTGGTAGATGGAGTAGGAACCACAGAGAACCCATCTCAACCAATTCTAGAAAGCAGGGCCAAGCGGTAGTGCAAGTTTCACTTCTGGTGTCGCTCTTCCTCCAGCAAGGCTGTTCCTTCTCAAGGTTCCTTAACTTCCCCAAATAGCACCACCAACTGTGGACCACTCGCTCAAATACCTGGACCCATGGGGACCATTTCTTATTCTAATCACTATGTCCTTTAGATCTGTAACTCTAGCAGCATCTCACAAAGTACTTTACAAATACCGGGTGCTAACTATGATTGGCCAATTACACTGAAGTTAATAGGTTTGCATTCGTATTCCAGGATTGCTGGCTCTGCTTGATGTCATTCATGTTGCCTGGTCCCTTCTAGCTGAAAGCCTAGATAAACCAAACCAAATCAGGAAGAATGAAGATGCCAAGCTGCGATGGAGACAAAACTCTTTTTAACGTGCTCATCAGTATTCAGTGATTTTTCTGTGCTCTTTAATAGATGCACGCGGGAGGGGCCTTGGTGGAGGATGGCCTTTGTCTGGATGGAAGGAGAGGATGGATGTGTTTTTGTGGCTGTGTTAATAACACACATGGGACTTGAGGGGGCAAATCCATGCTATGAGCAGCAGGAAGGAAATTCTGTATCTCAGAAAAGAATCTTCAGTGTAAGTACGTCTTGCTTGTGCCGTGTTTACCTAGTTTTGAAAAATTATGTATTTATTAGGAGAATTCATTGTTGCAAGTGAACAATGGCCCAGCATCCCTTCCAGACAAGAAAGGAAATTAGAGGCAGCAGTATATGGGCACCTGTGACTCCCGGAGCCCACCTTTGGTTGTGTTTCTGATCTCTCTGATCACCTTAATTCAGCCTGTTCTCACCCTTCTCTCCACCCCCGCCCCCTGTTAGACTCTACTGGCTTTGTGTAATCTCTCTTTTACAACATCCATAGTTACTTCATCATGTCTGAGCCATATTAGTTGGCTTCAAACCATGACTTAGACTCTGAGAACTGTAGTGACAGCGGGGCCTTCCTAGGGTTCTGTCCACCCTGGTGTCACTCCATCTTCCCCAGACTTCTGCCCAACACATGGTCTGTCCTACACAGCTGATCCTTCCATTTTAGTCTCCTGTTATTATTTATCACATGTTGGGAGTTGATCTTGTTTCCCAGATGGGCTGGGATTTCCTCAGGGGCAATGGCCCCCACTACGTTTTCTTTTCTGACACAGAGTCCTTTGGACCATGTTGAACAAATATAAAAGACTTTTTCTTCCTTTTAGATATTGATTGATTGGCTAAGTAGTGGAGAATAGGGGATGTAGCTATTTTTATAACTTTGTTCTGAACAATAATGTTTGGATTATAGGCCGCTTTGTCCTGATTACCAAAATCACAATTTTCTGCATTTTTTAAGAGAGTAATATTTTTAGGATTCTTTTTTGGAAAGGAATGTTAAAAAGGAAACCTAAAGTGAATTAATTCAGTAAGCACATTACTTGCATTCCATGCAGTTCCTAGGAGGCCATCTTGTTAAAGGTGCTAGTGGTCCTGGTATCGCTGGTTTCTACTGGGTCATTATAGGTCATTTCTTCAGTAGGGTTTCTCTTTTACAACCCCAGCCCCCAGCCCAACAGAGGGGGCAAATTTGAAGCAAGCTTTGTTAAATATTAAATACTACCCAAGAGACAGATTTTTGTCAGAACCACTCTGTGGAATTCCCCAGCTGAATGGCTGTTGTCACAGCTCTTAAGTGACAGAACCACACTTTTCCAAGGCAGTGATGGGTCATACATAACATCTTAAACTAATTGATGTGCTTGGCCAGGGTATAGGGTATCTCAATATTCTTCACTACTGCTCCTCAGGAGATCCCAGGTTTGCCTCTGGAAAGCGGGATGAATTGGAAACAAGGAGCAGGGTACATATTTGCTCCATCATCCACAAAGCCACCCATGATGGGGGAACCTGTCCACTGGATGGAATTTGGAATCACCACAGAAACAAATCTCTGAACTTGATTGTGAGGGAGTTTCTAGATTAGGTCTACCTCTGTGGGAAGACTCATGTGCGTGGCCCTATAATAATGCGAAAGATGAAGTCTTCTATGCAGAAATTTCTGGGATTCTACTTCCTGACTGGAGACACAGTGTGATTAGCTCACAGTTACACACCTGTAGCTGTGCCTCTGCTGCTGTGGTAGACCACACCCTAAAGCTATGTGTAAAAAAAAGTCCTTCTTCCTCACATTGCTTTTGTCAGGGCATTTCACCCAGCAAAGAGAGAAGTAATGGGTTACCCCATTTTCAGGACATGGCAGTGCTGGTGAAGATAACTCTGTAATTTAGGCAGTGGCCTAAGGCCTGTATCTGGATTACTCACTCACACACATCCAATGGAAGCAAATAGGTCTTAAAGTTCGGCTGTACTGATGGAGAACTACCTCAAACAGATGATCACTGAATATTTGTTGAAATGAATATATAAATAAATGAATGCAGCTTTGGAGGTATTGTTTACTATGGAGAATGTAAGTTTGTCAGAAGATGATTATATAAAAGCTTGTTTTATGGTATCTGATGCTTGGTGATAGTCTAAAGACTCTTAGGTTATAGGGTTTTATTATTTCTCCCAAATTAAGTATAAAACAAAAGTTCAGGGCAAAACTAAGACTTGAATTCAGATTCTTCAATTGTGAAGTCAGTCTTTATCCACCTTTCTCTTATTGACCAGCACTCCAGTTGAAAGCAGGGATTCAGGCTTCTAGACGACACTGTCACACGAGGTAAATGCAGTTTCCCAGGTGTGGCAAGAGGAAGCTGGGGACTGCTGGAAGAGTGTTGACAATTTTCCACCTAGACTTTCCCAACTTGCTTTTTAAATGAGTAGAACCAGAACCATCCCTACCGACCTCCATATCTTACATGGAGCCCCAATAAAGGCTAAGGAATAGGGAGGAAGCTGCTCTGACTGAGGGTGGGGCTTGAGCTTTGAACCCCACCCCAGTCATTCTTTCCATCACCTATAGCTGCTCCCTTCCAATTAACTCCCAAGCCACACCTCCAACCTTATCCTCCCTATTTCAAAGCGATAAAGCTTAGTTCCAAGGAGGCTATGAGCCTCCTTTAAAACTGATTAGCTCTGTCCTATCTGTGCCCCTCAACAGAACATTCCAGACAAAGTGAAAAGTGAGAGGAAAAGGAACATGGTGCTGAAAATGGGTGTGAACATTTTAGAGGCAAAGTAGCCAAAACTTCAGCCTGAGGGAGGAGAGGCTGCCTGGTGACAGAGAAGGCTAAGGACTGCCACTCACACATGACATTCTGGAATGTTATCACAATACTATATGCACATTATTAACCAGAAAAAAATAAAGAAGATTAAAAAAAATCATTCATCGTCACACAAGCAATGCATGCACTCTCAAAGCCCGGTGTGAGCATATCTTTCCATTATTTCTCCTGTGCACAGTGCAGACATGCCTAAGTGAACTTAGCTTGTTTTATGTATTTTCTCATTTTATATCTTTTCCTTGACTCTTTGTACTCACTGATCTCTCTTACTACAAGAGCAGTAATACTGGAGAATACAGTTTTGAAACAGACTAGTACTAAGAAGAAAATAAAAATTAATGACAAACTCAGTACTCAGAAATATTCTTGATGATTTATTAAAATTATATTATCATCTACTTATTGTCCTGTGGATTTCCTGTCTATCCAATCACTTCTTACAGATTTCTTGTTGTCTTATAAGTGCTCTTTATATACTAAAATTGTATATATTCCCTCTTTTTGCATCTACTTGAAAATATCAAATACCTGGTTTAGAACCTATAGTTTAATCATTGTACTGGGTATTTCAGTTACCCACAAGTTTATACTATTACAAAGAGTAATACTCAGAGTGTACTTACACATAGATTTTTATCTGCACCACTTCTTTGGAATCAATTCATAGAAATGAGATTTACTGACTCACTTGTGCCAGGAGCCGATATGAGTAGATAAGGCTGTAAATTGCAAGCATAACAATATTGTCTTTAAAATATGTTTAATTTAATAAGTCATATATACTCTGGTACTGTATATGTGCTCATGTGTGTGCATTGTATGCACATGGAGGCCAGATGTTGGTATTGGGACTCCTCCTCAGTTCTCCTCCACCTTGGTTTTTGGTTTGTTTGTTTGTCTTTGTTTTCTGACATAGTCCCTAACTAAACCCGGAGGTCCTCAATTATGCCATGTAGGCTGCCCAGTGAGCTCCAGGCTTCTACCTGTCTTTACCCTGTCCGGTCTGCTGTTACCGACACATGCTAACAGAAGTGTATGTATTTTCATGCTTGGCTTTTACATGGGTACTGGGGATCTGAACTCCTAGATCAACAGAGCTGTACTCCAGCCTTTTGGACTCTTATTTTACTTTTCAGTTTTTCTGATAACTGGTGGCTGACATTTACTTTTCATATTTTAAATTACAATTTTATATGAGTGCTTTGTCTATTGGCTGTTATGGGTTCTTTGTGGATTTCTCAAATTTTTTGGTGGTTGGCATTTTTATTGATTTATTAAAATCTTAAAGTATAAATTCAGGATATTAACAATCTAATATTTGGTATAAATTATTTCTGACCTTATACCACGAACGTTAAATTTACATTTAACTTACTTTATTTACTGTTTTAGACTTTGGGGTTATATGTGGCTCACCAGACCCAGTATTGCCTCTTAATCATTTTTTTTTCTGGTTTGATTTTGTTTAGTTGGCTTATGGCCCACTGGTATTCTCTCGTGTCATCTGATTGAGGCAAGGCTGTTTGAAATCAGGTTAAAACTGTTATCAGACAGAATCTTGAACTGGAAGAGATGCTGAGTGGACAAGGGAGTTAGACTGAGTGTATAGTTCTCATGTGGATGGAACGGCACTTGGGATATCTGGACATTCAGAATCGTGGGGGGAGGGGAAAGGGGGAGGAGGGGAGAGACAGAGACCCATAAAAAGAGAGTTCCATGTTCTGCTATCTCTCTCTGTAGGTTGGGCCCTGCACCCTCTTTAGGTTAACCTCTAAATTCTCTTCTCCCTGTGAAGTGTTTATTTTTCCATACCTCAGTTGTGAGGACTCTTCCCCTGATGCACATTTTAAATCTGAATCTTTCTTCTGGACTTGAAGGGAATAGATCTTCTTTCTGACCTTTGGATATCTCACCGGATAGTCAGCATGATATGAGCTGGACACAGCATCTTCCTAGTGACCCTTGAGTCCAGCTATCTTCTCCTCTGGGCTCCTGATCTTAGTGAGTCTGCTGGCAAACCTCATATAAACTCACAGACGGAAAGGCGAGGTCAGGAGGAAGCTATCCATATACCTCAGAGGATAGATTCCTCCTCAGAGGAACACTTGACAGGAAGGTGCTCCGTGCCTGAGAAAGAAAAGTGCTAGGGTAATTTCCAAGGAATGTTAAAGACGAAGGAACCATATTCTTTGAACTTGAAAATAAAGTCTTAAGTATGTTAAGGGCCCAGAGATGTCATTTGGGAGAAAATTTCCTGAGAATTTATCCAGGAGTCGGTAAACACCCCCTCCCCAAGTCCCTTGCCTGCAACCCAGTCTCCAAAGGTCACAGCTTCCAAAGCAGAGTCTAAATTTGCTTCTAGGATTTGCGTTCTTAAGGAGATGCACCTGCAGATCATGTGGGGCAGCAACTGGGCGGTGGTCCACAGAGGCTGCCAAAGTGGTTTCTAAAGCAGGTGGATGTCTCTTACAGGCAGTTTCTAATGCAGGTGAATGCCTCTTAATGAGAAACTTCTCAGACATTCCAATTGAGTGGAATTGGCTTTTAATTGCATTTTTTTTTATTAACAAAAGATGCAACTGGTTGATCAGAATGGGGCCATTTCTTTTTAGATAAGCACCATAAAGCCTCAAGTTAGTTGTAACTAGGTGGGGCTAGTTAAGGATTTGAAGAAGGCAAATGAAGGAAGTGAGCCTCTCTCCCATCTGGTAATACTAGATTCATTAAGAAGAAGAAGAAGAAGAAGAGGAAGAGGAAGAGGAAGAGGAAGAGGAAGAGGAAGAGGAAGAGGAAGAGGAAGAGGAAGAGGAATCATCATCATCATCATCATCAGAGTGACAGCACCTGACCTCTGTGTGCTCAAGGTTACTGAAGACTTTGCAGTCTCTTCCTTCCTGGGCTATCCATGGTCTTTTTAGCAACCCTCAAGCTCATCAGAGAAGCTGCCTTTCTACAGCAGCTGCCACCCTATAGAGTGACTTTCTCAGTGGTATAGATAAGACACGGAAGCTTCTGTTATAGTTTAAATCTTAGGCCTTTTGCTGGGGCAGTCTCCAAGCAAGCTCATCTAGGTTAACCCAAGTATCTAGCCTATGGCTGGCCATTAACTAGCTCTATACCTTTCTTGTCTCTGGTGTGGTCCAGGGAATCTGCTCTCAGAATCTCCCCTTTCTGCTTCCTTGTCCTGGCCTCACTCCTTGGCCCAGAAGTTCCACTCTCCTCCTTCCTTCCCAAGCTGTTAGCTGTCAGATCTGTATTATAACCAGTCAGTAGCAAGACAAACTCTGATACATTCCAGATGGCCTTTAGGTAGGAGAACTGATATTTACAAAATAAAAAAAAACCCAGTGATGGGTCATAGGAATCACAATACCATAATCCTGCCAGCACTTAGCTCTCTGCTGGTACAGAATTAACCATTAAAAATACAGAGACACACCTTCACAAAATGCGAAGAAAGCTCACCCCAACAGCCTCTTGACTCACTGGCCCAAACAGTCTTGTTCTCGCTCCTGTGGTCAGAATCATCCTCTTGAATCCTGCCCAGGGTACTTTTTCCTCTCAGCTTCTAAACTGAGTGTTGCCTTATACATCCTGCCAACTTGTGGAAATGACAGGGAAACATTTTATTTCAAGGGGACTTGATGGATCTTTGAACTCAGGAACACCAATTCTTTTTTTATCTATTAAAAATGGTTTATTTATTTTAGTTTTATGTTTTGGGGTGTTTTGCCTGTGTATACTTGGGTACCATGTGCCTGCAGTGCAGGCCTGGGGCAGAAGAGGGTGTAAGATCCCTTGAAACTGAAGTTTCAGAGGCATGGGAGGCAACCCGAGGGTACTGGGAATGGACCTAGGTCCTCTGGAAGAGGAGTTGGTGCTTTTAACCACCGAGCCATTTTTCCAGCCCCAAGAGCATCAATTCTTATATAAACACTAGAGAAAGTTTTCCCAGGAGGAATTTGGCTACAGTGCTTTGCCACCTCCTGCTGTCATCTACGGGTAAAGTTGTTGCTCTCAAGTTCGTTCTACAAGGTTGACAGTCACACATGGCAGAGGGAGCCATTCTGGTGTATTCTTATGCTTTGGGAAAAGGGCCTGCATTTGTACTCTGGTGGTATTGATGTGTGCCTTTGTAGGAAGGGAAGTCTTATTTCCGAAAGACAGGAAGATGTACTTGGCTTAAGGCCCCCATGATGAGAGAAAGGCACTGTAAAGTGCAAAAACCACCGATTCAAATCCAGTTCCTGATAGGGAGCAGACAGGAGGCAGATAGAGCATCCCTGAAACTGTGCCTTGGAGATCTGCAGGCAATGAGCTGAAAACAAACAAAGCCAGAAACTTGTGTCCGCCTGTGGAGCAGCCACTTCAGCCTCAGCTTCCAGCGAGCATCGCCACCGCCTGACCTCCTTTTCATGTAGCTGCAACAGCCCTAGCTGCTTTGCCTGAAAACCCCGGAGATTCCTTTTCTCATCTCTCTCCTTCGTGGAACCTTTTGATCTCTGCCAGTTGGAATCAGCAGTGAATGGGGGGTGGGGGAGCAAACCATATGGTTCAGCTCTCGGAATGGCGAATTTTAGACCCCTAAACACAGGTGGTTCAAAGGGTTGTTTATTTATTTGTTGGCTGTTCCATTGATCGACTGCTTGCTCATTTGTTTGTAAAATCTAAGTTTGGCTTTGCAGGAAAGAGTGGAGTCTGGCTCGGTTTGCAGGGTGGTTTATACACTACTACAGGATAGGAAAGTGTTCGTTCCCAAGGGGTAGGAGTGAGATCCTCACTGGCCGAGCTACTCTCTTGTATTCATTGCACTGTCATTGGCCACATAAGCACAACTGTGATTGCTCATGTTCATGGCCTCCAAGTTCATTCTCATGCCCATCTCTCCTGTCTTCAGTGGCATCCTGCGATAGAACACTCTGAGGAACCTGTCGGCTCAGGATTTTTTTCTTAAGGACTTTTGTTCATATCATCTGCTCAGCAATGCTTGATGCTTCTTTTGGTCATGTCTTTCCTTCCCTCTCAACAACGACTCTGTCTCTACTCAAGGTTCTCAAGTTTCTTCTATCCCTTCTCCACATTTTTATATCCTCATGCTGCATTCAGTTCTTCACTCTCTCTGAGATGTCCATCAACCAAATGGCCACGCTGTCCGTTCCATTCAGGTATTCTCAGCCTGTGTTCTAGGATCATAAAGGTCCAATAGACTATGGAATTACTGCTTTATGGTTGCATCTGTCCAGGTACACAGCATCACAGATCCAGTCTACCTAACATTGATCAATCACTTTCTGTCCACAGTCTAGTCTCCTTCTAGATGATCAACCCTGAGCACTAAGGCTCCTTTTCCACTTGGTTGTATTTTGGGAATGTATCTCATTAGTGGCCCAGGCTTGAATTCTTTTTTTTTCCCTAAATGCCTCTCCCATTTGTTCCCATGTTCCTCACCTCACTCCATCTCTTTATGCCTGACATTTTGCTCTAGCCTGTGAGTTGATCTTGTCACCGGATTTGAATCAACTCCTCAGTTCTGTGCTCAGTTCAGGTCTATCAGATCGATCTTCTGGGAACACCTCATTCCTTCGCCAGACTCTCTGTGCAAATTCTTCCCATTGTCAGCAGTCTGAAGCCTACAGGATCCAGCCTGTCTTTAAAGAATTACAAATCCAGGCTAATGGTGAATCTATCCCTCCAGTCAAGGTGACACATGTATTTAACAATGTAAACATGAACTTTTGCTGGCTTCCCTATTCTCCTTTGCCCATATCCAGAATTTAGCTTCATCTTCAAGACCTACAGGATCAGGATCGACAGTCCCCTTAACATTCCTATAAATATTCAAGGCGTAGGAGCCCAGCATTTTCATCTGAGTACCGATACTCCACCTTTGTATTAAATTACATACTCCTTTGAAGTTGATGTCTCTCACAGTGTTTTCTCCGATTGCTATTTCAGGTTTACATTGGATTTAGAAAGTTTCTCATTTGCATGGGTCATAACCATGTGCTTCTCGAAGCGCAGAGCTGCTCATTTTTCTTCTTGGGTCTCCCATTGTCTAGGACAAGACTCAGTATATACGAGCCACCTGGCAACAGTATGCAGAATATTTAAGGTTACCTGGTTTAATCAAGGAAACCTATTTTTAAAATACACAATTTTTTTCTCTACAAATTATTTATTAACCTATTCGACCCTCCCAACTTACCATTTGCATGTAAAAATAAAATTTTACTCATTAAAAGCTGCTGTGTTTATTATCTGTGAACTTGATTGTAGAAGATTGACAGCTGAGACATACTAATATGATCCTTGTTTTTGAGGATGCATTTTCGGCTCTTGTTCTCTGATGAGCCTGGAGAGTAATGCCCACAGCTGAATATTCTTGAGGTCTCTTGTTTGAAACTCAGAAGGACAGCGATGGCAGCGCGGTAGGCAGCAGACACTAGACCTAATTTAAGCATACATTAGACTTACTGACTCTTATATGAGAGGATACTAGAGAGACTGGGCGGCTGCTGAGGCTGGGCCTGGTTCTCGGCTTGGCAAAATCAGAAACTTGATTTCGTGGTTCACTACCTTTTTGTCTGAGGGAGAAACTGGTCTTAACCATACACATCAAAGAAGCATTCTGTTGTAATAATTTATCAATAATGTGCACATTTTGAGGATACATAGATTCATATCTACTCCTCATGATAATGCTTGAAAGATATTTAGATCTTGAAAGCCTGATTATCATTCAGAATTGATTGATGATCCAGAGAAAACCAGAGCAGAAGGTTCAGGGAAGTGTGGTAGTTTTAATGTGAAATGTCCCCCTCCCACTCTGAAGGCTCGTTTGTATGGATGCTTGCTCCCTAGACGGTAGTGTTCTCTAGGAAGGAAAAGAAAGCCTTGGGAGATGGAATCTACCTGGAAGAAATGGATCACTGTGGGTGGAACTTGAGGTTGAAGAACCAGACACCACTTCCTATCTGCCCTCTGCTTCCTGACTATGGACATGGTATGACCTTCTATTGCCATCCCTTCCATCACGTGATAACTCATCGCTTCTTACTGTAACTCAAACCCTTTCTCATTTACATTTCTTTCTCCAGGCATTTGGTCATAGCCAAGAGGAAAGCGACCAATATAGGGACGATTTCCAGTTCATGGAGCACCTGGAGATGGGCTCTAGTATGGTTGTTATGTGTATATTCTGTGTGTGCATCTCAGCACAATGTACAATACACCTGCCTATATATTCATCCATATATTCGTACATACATACATACATATATACACATATTACATACATGCATACATACCTACTAACGTACTATGATTTATAAACATTTATTGAGTACCTGTTAACTGTTCCGACTCATGACATCCCCAGGCAGGTGTTTGTCTTTTGGATAGTATTGAATAAATCTCAATAAACGAATAATCATGTCTTTTATCCTCCAGCTCCTTACAGATGGCCGTTTCCTTTGCGTCTCAAAAATCATTAAAGTTAATCTGTTTATAAAACCAGCTGATGACATTAATTCTGTTCTATCTTACTTTTGAAAGCATTATTTCTAATTGTCAGTGGCATCAGTTCTGTGCCATCGTATTTTGGAGGTAATGATCCAGTTCTGGACAGCACTCTTACTGTATTCCAGCAACAGTAACAGTGTGGGGAAACTGTGACCAGGCATGTTGGCCACTATTCCTCCATTTTGTCTTTGATGTTGGTTATTATTCTTTCTTGTAGATGTGTGAGGGAACACCTACAAGACTGTTGAGTCTAAATAGTTCCATTTCCCCCTTTAACTTGAGAGAGCTATAGACAGTAAGATTGGAGCATCCCTGTTCTGTGTATGTATCAAGAAAGAGTAAGAAGAGCTGACAGACACTGGTTCTTACTCTTACTTTTTTTTTTTTTTTTTTTTTTGGAGCTGAGGACCGAGCCCAGGGCCTTGCGCTTGCTAGGCAAGAGCTCTACCACTGAGCTAAATCTCCAACCCCAGCAACTCTTACTTAAGCTATCTGTGGCCAAGGCAGAAGCTCTCAGCTCCTTGATTCTTGGCAGCCCTGAGATGTGCCACTGTGTTTGGAAGTTCCACAATTATCACTGAAGATGCCAGAGTGAGGGACTCTTAATTTGATCTCCTGGGGAGAGTAGGAGTGTGGCTTCTTATGAGAAGGAGGATGTAAGAAGCGATGGATGGGTTTCAGGCTGGAGCAGAGAAAGGCCCTAGTTGGGCATAATCCTTCTGTTTCTGCTTTGCTCACCTTAGACAAGGTATGTCAATGACAAGGTCAGAGTGAGGCCTTTTCTGACTGACAGGGAATCAAGGACACAGACAAGCTGGTTCTTTAGTAAGAGCAACTTAACCTAGGAGGTGAGGTCACCTGAACTGGAAGAAGACTCCCGGTGCCTGGCAAAAACTGGGGAGACTTTGGGTGCCAAGATTACCTTAATTCCTAGAGCTGAGCACCCAGGATGCCTGTTCAGAAGTGATCAATGCCAAAATGAAGAGTTTGCAGGGAGTAAGGAAGATGGGCTGCCATAAGGCAGCTACAAAACTGGAAACTCCGGAGGCACAATCCAGTCCTCATAGTTATTCCGTTCCAAGATACAATCCAAGTGAGTTAAAACAGAACATTTTACCAGAGTCTGAGGAAGACCAAAATTGGATCTGCCAACAATATAGGATTAGTGATAAAATATCAGATTGCATTTGCAGAAGATGCAGCAACTGAAAAACAGTAGCTCTGACGGCTGGGTAGAGTTGCCAAAGCTGGATTCTTGTGAACATCTCTAAGGCAAATGTCAGCAGTATTTATCTACACCTAATGGTTATTTATTTTTTATTTTATTAGATTTTTGACTTTCGAGAAGAAAGTGGGTTTAGAGGAGGATGCTTCAGACTTATTTTAATTATCTCTTATTGAACAAGCTTTATTTTAAGATACTATGTTATGATTGTAAGGTATTCGTGCTGGGGTGAAATTCGGTGACCCATTACATATCCATCATCCATCCATGCACCCACCTAACGCATCTGGTCATCTGACTAATAAGAGTTCTTTGAACCTACAACATGGCAGCCAGTGTAACATGTTTCCTAGACATAGAATCTATGGACATACTGTGATGATGGCTGGTATCCATTTTCTGGCTCATTCTAAGGGTGCAATTGGGAATAGAAAATTCATAATTCGGTGTTGCAACACTAAGAGGCTTGGGTGTGCATATATTTAGCTACACAATTTTCCCATTGTTTAGAATGGGAAAAACCTAACTCTGTAGACTCTAAAATTCTAAGTTTTTCTTTAGTTGTTATGCATTTGAGTGGATGCAACATTTAATATTCAAAAATCTCACTCAGACTTAGGACAGATATGACTTTCTACATAATGGAGGAATTACGGATGTGTAAGACATAACGTCTTTACTTCAAACTTGTGCTAAGTTGCCTGGGACTTTGATGGCTAACCCTTCACTCCACTTTAGGAGCCTAGACAGGGGCCTAGAGATTTTCCTGTCTGTCTGGTTCACAGCCCATCTTGATCTTACAGTGTCACCTTCTAGAGAACAACACAACAGTTCCACCACATCTGCCCAGAATAACACTGTTAAATATTGTTAAACAGCTACAATTCGACTTTCAGAGTAGTGGTACATAAATGAGTGTTTTCCATGCCTTCTTAATTCTGCTAAAGACATCTTTTTTTTTAACCATATATATCAGAAATGCTTACCATGGATCCAAGCTTGAAGATGAGATACTTCTGCCCTAAGTGAACAATTTTACCAATTTTTAAGCAACTGAGGAAAAAAGTAACTGGGCTGGTTAGAAAGAATTGTCAAATTCTGCAAAATATGATTGATGTAGTTGACTGGCAGAAAAACAGAAGGCTTAGGACACAGCACAAAAATCAGAGATTTGGTGATCCTAGTATTTAAAACAAGAAGGAAGTTGAAGTGTGGAGAGGTTAAATCATGTGCTCTTGGTACACAGCTAGTAAGTAGTCAGAAGTCTTGGCAATGAGTTAATGGCTTCTCTCAATCTCTAAGCCTTAGTACCCCAGAAGTCAGTGAGACCCTGACTTGCTTCCCTCCTTCCAAAGATGAGGATGCTTTTTAACCCGATTCCTGTCCTAAGCCATCTGCATTGGCTCTGATTGAAAAGGCACCCTATTCAAGGCTGTTGGATGGGCCTTTGTCCCATACTTGCTTCTCTTGTTTCCCTTCTGCATCTGGTAGCTAAAGCTGAATTCAGGACCCTGGTGAACTCTTAACTAGCAGAGGTGCTCCAGTGGCCATCAGCATCGCCATCACTAGTGGTGATCCTTTAGTGGTTTAACATCCTGTGAAAGTAGGCATGCATTCCCAAGATGCTGATAGTTCAAAGCAGCCTGCCCTTTATGGTGTGAACATCTCTTCTTATGTATCAGCACTGTGCACACAAGTGCCGACAAGTGACTTTTGGTGGCTGAGCTGTGTGCCCACACACAGTGCTAGTCATTGAGTCCTGGGGAAAGAGACCAGACTCCTAAAGACGCTTAGTCAACAAGGAGAGTACAGGCTCAGGCCCACCATTATTGCTCCTGTACCTGCTACGACTTGAATATGACTGCAAGGGCTCCACACTGCCCTTACTGCCTGTTGTTTGTCTTGCAGACAGTACAAGGACTCCACAGAGCTCCCACAGGAAGAAGGCAGCTGCTTATACCAGATTCTTGGTCAAATGGCCTTGCATCAGAGCAGTGGCCTTCAGCGCAGGCCTTCTGGTGGAGCCTCTTTTAAAATCAACACTTACAGAGATCCCAGTTCCACAGCTTTAGCCGTGGGCTTCTGGTCTACTTGTTTCATTTTTAAATGAACATGCTTCCTGGGTGATGCTCATGCCTAGCCAGGGTTGGAGATACCCTAGGAAATGGTGTCTTCCCCGGGCAACTGCAGGAGCCAGGGGGCACAGATGTGAGCAGAGGCACAAGTGCTTCCTCTGATCATAGGACCCCTGTGCTCATCCTCCTCATGACCAGCATGTATCCAGGAACTCCTCATTTGTACACAGTGTTCTGTTTTGTGTTGGGAAACAGCTGGTGGAAATCAATTTAGAAGCTTACAGACTGGCCAGGCATCTGAAATGATGCAGGTTGCAGGGCCAGACTGTTCCCGTTGTGTGTTTCTCTACCTGCTCTGTCACTGAAGCTCAATAAATGTCATCTGTTATTTATGTTGTTATTAATAATGATAAAAATGACAAACAGCTATGCCAAGGGACATGATTTCAGTATCAATCAAAGATGCTACGAGAGCACCGTTTGGGAGTCTGGGGTCAAAAAAAACTTTGTTGAGTGCCGGGGAGGTGACTCAGTAGGTAAAGATACTCATTGTCCAAGCCCAAGGACCTGGATTTAATTCATAATGTTTATGTAAAAACCTAGGAATGACTGCCAGCCCATGTGTTGGGGGTGTGGGAGTATGGAGTGGGTGTAGGGGATACAGGGGTGTTGAAGCCAGCCCAACTGAAAATGGTGAGCTTTAGGTCTCCTGACTCAAGGGAACAAGGTGAAAAGTATTAGCGGAGGACACCTGATGTCTTTCTTCCTTTAGCCTCTCCATGTGCACATGGTATGCATGCATGTATGCACTCATGTGTGCACACGTGTGCGCATGTGCGCGCGCGCACACACACACACACACAGAGGGAGGGAGGGGGAGGGAAGAGGGGAGGGGGAGAGGAGAGAGAGAGAGGGAGAGGGGGAGAGGGAGAGAGAGAGACTATTTTGTGGAGGCAGAAGATTCCAGCAAGCCTAGTTAAGTAGGAACATTAAGGCAGAGACATAATGAGAACAGGGCTCAGAGCGACAGCGTGTAGGAGGTATTTGGCAAACAATTATCTCAATCTGCCTGAATCAGGGCCTACAACTAAGGTAGAGTAGCCTGGTGAGAGATAGAGGCTGAGGACTTGGGGTGTCCCTCACTGGTGAAACCCTTGCTCATGCCATGTGACACTCTCCTCAGTGTGCAAAAGTCAATCAGCCAGTCGCTCAGCCAATCAGTCATCAGTCGCTCAGTCCTTGAGGGTGGAGTGTGTGTCAAGGGGCAAGGAGATGAGGCTGTGCTGTGTAACGACCTCCCTTGCTTCTATTCTCCATAGAACATTGCCCCGCCCCTCACAGCATCTCAGCACTATGCCTTCTGGGCTAAGGGAATTTGAATTAGCAGATTAGTCCTCTGGCTTTTCCCCCTTTTCTGGTGCTGAATTTTAAAATTCTCCCTTGTATTTTGCTGTCTCCTTCCAAGCCCCACCCCTTGCTAAGGGAGGAGGTTAAGTCTTCATTTGGAATTCTGAAGAGCAAGCTGCCAAGTAGCTTCTGGAAGGCTGAACTGCAGCGGTATGAGTGCTGTTTTTTATGGGGTGTTAAGTTCAGCCAGGCTCTCTGTAGGTAGCTAACCACTGGTAAATGTTAAAGAGAAAGCCCTCCAAGAAACGCCGCTGTTTAAAAGTCACTTGTGGTAGGCAGTCCAGTGCAGCATGGATAATGAGGCCAGTATCTTTGAAAAGTCCTGCTACCAAGACTGAATGAGCGGCCTTCTCATCTCCGTCCTCACAGCCGCAGACCATTCACAAGATACAACTAGCAACGGGAAGTTCTGAAGGCAACGTCGCTCACGCTTTCATGGAAGAACCCAACATCTCCTACTGAGATAACAATTACACCTACTTTTTCTTTCAGCCTTCTTATTTGAATTACGATGATCCTTTCACAAAACCAAGTGTATTATACATTATTTTTAAGGGCTGCCTAGTTTTGATTTGTGCAGTTTCATTGATTTAAGTGGTTTACATTTCCCCCAATTATTTCCTGGTAATTAATAGTACTGGTCTTTTATTTGCTTGCTTGCTTGTTTCTTTGTTTTACTCGTGTGTGTATAGGCCAGAGGACAGCCTTGTATATTATCTTGGGAAATGTCTTCAAGATAGGAACTCTCAGTTGACCTGAAACTCACCAGTTAGGCTGGCCTACCTGGCCAAGGCAAGAGACCCAGGGGTCCTCCTGCCCCCCTACCCCCACCCCCATTCTGGGATGATGATCTCATACCACCATGTGGGCATGTTTACATGGGTTTGAGGAATCAAAACTAGTCTCCGTATTTGTGGGGCAAGTTCTCTCCTGAGTTGTCTTCCTGCTTCCCATAGCATATATTTTTTTAAATGGCTGCATTATTTATTATTCAAGTAATTTTTGGTTTATTGACCTTTAAGCGGTTTTTGCTTTTCCCAACTGTTTTTTGGTTTTTCCTGGCAATTAATAGCTGGAGTACTGGCCACTGTACTCTCAGTGCCATATTCACCAAGTGTTCCTTGGCCGCTGTACACTGGGCTACATGTGATAGCAGTTGTTGGTAATAAGTGATAAAAATCACAAATCCAAATTCTATTATGACAGAAAACCCACAAGGTGACCATAGAAATAAAGAAACCAGCTTTGTTGGCTTTTGGTAAGTAGTGTTAAGTAGGAAAAATGGCAAGGTGAAAAATGAAAAGTGAAGTATGGGGTTGGGGGTGGGTAGGAATTAACATTTGTAAGAAGGACTGTCAGGATAGTCCTCAGTGAAGACTGCAGGAGAGAGCCATCTGGGAGAGTGTCAGAAGACAAGAATTCCAACCAGAAGAACCAGAACCAGCAAGGGTGAAGACACAAGTGTGTGTGTGTGTGTGTGTGTGTGTGTGTGTGTGTGTGTGTGTGTGTGTGTGTGAGAGAGAGAGAGAGAGAGATGCTTAGAGGTCAGTTGAAGCAGACAGGGTGAGGAACATTACTGGGGAAGACTGAAGGAGTAAGATGATTTGGGTGCTTGGTCCCTGGGAACAGGAAAGCAATAGAATAGAAGATATTATCCAGAAGAATAATATGTTTACATCGAACCCTGGCCTGAAGGCAGGGCAAACTTGGACAGAGGGACAGTAGATTTTACTTTTAATTGAAGGTTTTAAAATGCAATATATTTTGATCATATTATTCTCCTCTCCCAACTCCTCCCAGATTTCCCAAACTCCTCTACCACCCAACTTCATGTTCTCTCTCTAAGAAAAGACCAATCTGGCCAAGAAAAATCAAAACAGAAACCCAATAAGACAAACAAAACAAACAAACAAAAAAACAGGATAGAAAGTGCACAGTATAAAACCATGGACTGTGTTTTGTATTGACCAATATTCTATGGCCTGCTCTAGAATGTGGTCAATATACCCAGCAACATTCCATTGGAGAAAACTGGGCTTTTTTTCTTTCCCAGCTGGTATCAATTACAAATAACTTCTCGGTTAGAGATGGGGCTTCGTGTCTGCTTACTCCTCTCAGTGTGGGGAATTCTGTCTGGTATGAACCTGTGTAGCCAGACTTTCGGCTACTCTATGTGTTCCTTTTTCTAACACTCTTCTCCCTTCCAATCCCCCAACACTAAGTAGGAGAGAAAGAAGTTTGGAGGGGAAAGGGGGCATCGATTTCGTTAGAGACCTTCCTGGTGATTAGGGGTGTCAAGTTCCTTGGGGAAAATTTGACCTTCATTGTCACGATATTTCCAACCAGAAACAGAAGGAGCTGAGCCACCACAGCCCCTCCGGTTGGAGGTGGGAGCTGTCTAGCATTTTATACCTTCTCAAGAGTCCCCAGAATTCCAAATGTCCTTTACTTGCAGAAACCATCTGCAGGTGGCAGAATCATGCCCCTGCCAGAGCATGAGGCGAATGGTTGTCTGTTGCTGTAGACAATCTAAAGCAGCCCCGTATCCCACGCCTGGGATTGAAAGAAAAACAGATTTCTGTGGTTTCAAAGAAAAAAAAAGTTCTCACTATATACCGGTGCATATTTTCAGGGTGCCGTCACAGTCTCTGAGTTCTTAAGTGTATCAGCGACAGGAGACTGCGTAAGTATTCCAGATAGCAGAATGTCAGGGTTTGAGTCAGGTGATGTCAGACAGAAGGTAAGAAGTATAAGATTTGGATGGACTTGGGGGGCCACCTAGAGTTTTTGACAGAGTGAGCATGGGGAGTTTGAGGGAGGGACATAGAGTTTGAGGGAGGTTAGAACAACTGAGATTGGCTGCTGTGAAGAGAGACAGGGTAATTTCTCTGATGTGGTGAGCTCAGTGGCCTGGAGATGTATGGTGTGCTCATTTGTTCCCTGCTGATGATAACACAATACCACAGAGCTGGTGATTTATAAAGAAACGAGGTTGACTTCGTTCATGATCCTTTTTGGAGTTGAGTGGCTCCTTCTGGCGATGACTGTGTTGCTGTCATTGGCGTGGTATGGCACAGGGCTGGACACCACATGGTGAGGGACAGAGTGTGCACACTTCTGTGTGAATGTGGTCTCTACTTTCCGCCTCTCTTCTCAGATCAACAGCAATAGTCATTCATGAGGCATCTGCCCCATCATGACTTTACCTACACAAACCACATTCCAAAGGTCTCATTGCTGAACACCATGCCTTGTCCGTCCTCTTAGTTCCTTACAGTGCGCATGAAACACCGATATGCCATGTGGGTACAATAAGCCGTGTGTGTTCAGAGTGTAGCTGGAGAGACCGCAGGAGCTGAGTTTCAGATTTGACGGTGTATGAGCCATAACTTGTCTTCAGGACTGCTCTTGACAGCTGTGTCCCGTTTAGGGCACGGGTTGGCTCCCTGTTTTGAGTGATGTAACAGTTTGATTTTAAGGGATTTCCTCATCATAGTTTTAAATCAGAATATATCATCGCTTTCAAGAATCATTTGCTGCTTTTTTTTGGTGTGTGCACACATCTTGTTTTAGCCATAAATCTGTTTACTATAGATTACATTTTTGTCGCCTATCTCAGCAGATTCTTCGCAGCTATCTATGTGTTCTGCATAAGAACAGGCCTTTTGTTTCTATTATCTTTTAGCGGATCCTCCCGTTGAAGTCATAATGCGCTCTTTGTGACAGCATAGTGGTTGCTCTGGGAAATGATTAGGATGTCACAATTAGGATGAGCATGCCAGGTGGAGAACAGCAAGTGTGAGGGACAGATGGCCATTCTCTCAGAAGCAAGGAAGAAAGAATCCTTGCCTCCTATCCTTGCCCACAGAAACAAGAGAAGGAGGCCAGGCATGTGTAGATCTATAAATAGAACTGTTTCTGAGGAGACTGCTTTCCTCAAGATTTCATTAGGCATCAGAAAGCCCTTTGCACTTAGCAATTAAAGACACTGATTTGCCTATGCTGTATTATGAGCTTGAGGAAAGCCAAACTTGCATTCTTATTGAACAGATGCAGGTAAAATGCCTGAGAAAACTCTAAATGGGCTCTATAAATCTCAAGTGGTCCCACCGCCTCCATATTATAAAAGCACCTTGAAGAGGAGCTGTCCCCAGCATTTCTGTGCTAACTCCTCCTTGTAATGATAGTTGTCATTTCTGTCTGTCATTGGGCATTGCCTACTCACAGGAAGGATGTCTCTAGGACCTTGGGAAGGGCTTTGCTCATCTTCCTATTATCCCAGATGACCTGAAGGCAGGTTTGCTGTTTAGGCCTTGGGCAGCTAACAGGGGCATCTCTGCTTGCTGGTCCCTGTGGAGTCTGGGCTTCTACTAAAGCCTACTGAACCGACAGGACCCAAAGAAGGTGAAACCAGCCTTCATGTCCTGGAAGGCCCACAGGGCTCTTTTTCTACATGCTGAGTCCATATTCTCAGACTTTGACAAACCACGTCCGAAATGCCTTTCTCCATCTCTCCCCTGGGACCTGTGATCAAGTTTTTCCATCTGGGATGGTTTAGATGCAGGAACATGCCTTTGATTAGTCATGGAAGACTGCCCAGGAAAATAATGTTAGCCTCTCTGGGAATTCAGTTGTAGATAAACCTAATGCCTTATAGGTTTGTCCTGAGGATGACCAAGGAATTCTTCTTTTTATATCTCACACCTTTGCTAACCCAAGGAAACTGTAGGCAAAAGCTCACATAACCCTGACATGGCCAACACAGTCAGAAAGTTTAGCCCCATGCTTGAGGTCCATGGGTGAACACTCCTATTTTTGTAATACCCAGTTTTGTTTTTTTGTTTTTGTTTTTCATTTGCTGAATTTGTCTTGAATGCATTCATCAGTGTTCTGGGTACTAAGTCTATGGCAGTGAACAAAGGAACCATATACTTACATTTGCATATCAATACCGTGGATAACAGTCTTTTGAGTAGAAACTCAGATAATTTGCTTTCTTTTTCATTTATAATCTTGCTTTCTTCTGCTCCCTAAATCAAACACTCATTACCTGTACTAGAGAAGCATAAGAAAAGAGACAAAAATTCATGCTTCATTTCTTAGAACTAACAAACAGTGACTAATGCTCCTTGTAATGCAGTATGGTCTGAAAATGAATGTGCATTTTATCAGTCATGATAATATTCCAGATCTGTTTGGATGGATAACGGCCCAGACATGTACAGGGTATGTTACCTGCTCAGATTTTGCCTATTGTTTGTAGTACGCATGAGCAGATGCTTTGCAGTAATTCAGGCCTACTGGGGATTGGTTGTCTTTAAATTAGAAATACTGTCTCTAAAGTAGAGCTTTGCAAATGTGGCCCACAAACCACATGCTGTTTATGTAAACAGTTGTGTCAGGACGCAGCCATGCCCATTCATTTCTATATAGCTCATGGCTGTTTGCACACTACAATAGCAGTCAATTGAGTATAGCAGGAATGACTTGGGCCTCAAAGCTTAAAGTATTTACCACCCAACCCTTTACAGACAAACTAAACCTGTGGGCTACAGGTCTGAAGTAGCCCTGTCCTGTAGCACTCTGTGGAACAATGAAAAGCTCCTTGTGCTGCTGGTCAGTGAGCTCCCTGGGGAGTAGGCATATCCAGCTTTTGCCTGAGAGATGAACTTGGTCCCTGTGTGCAGCAAGCACTTCACCTCCTGAGTCATCTCCTCAGGCCATCCATGAACCTTATATTTTAGAGAAGTATGAGGTTCAGAGCAAAACTGAATAGGAAAGGCATAGGGCTCCTGCGCTGGTCCACGGCCTCCCTACTGCTAACATTCCTTATCTTGGAAGAACATGTGTTAAAATAAATGAGCCCTCTTTGGCTTCTCTTTAGCACTCAACCTTCAGCGTTTCCTATGTGGCTCACTCCTGCTTTTAGACGTTCTATAGATTTTCACAAATACATGATGTATTCTAATCCCTTCAGAGAGCTAAAAGAGACGAGGGCATGTTACAGTTTATGTGGACCCCCAAAGTTTCCGTATTGGAACCTTGATCCCCCAATGAGGAGATGTTGGGATGTGGACTTTGCAAAGCTGTTTAGGTCATGAGAGTTTTGTCTTTACGGGTGTGTTAAAGTTATTACCTCAGGAGCATGTCCTTATAGACGGTCACATTCAACCCCCTCCTCTCTTCCATGACTCCTCTAACCCCTTTCCTCATGGGCATAAAGCACTTACACATGTTAGCCCCTTGGATTTAGAGTTCATAGCCTCAAAACCACATGTCTATGTTTCTGGTTTGCTTATTTTGTCTGTCTGCCTGTCTGCCTGTCTATCTGTATCCATCCATCTGTCCATTTTATCCATTGGTCTGTCCATCCATCCATCCATCCATCCATCCATCCATCCATCCATCCATATTCTACTTATCTGCTTTGTTATAGCAGGACAAAATAGACACAGACAATGTGTAACTCAACCATTAGCCTTTTCTTTCTAGCTAAAGCTCATTGTGCCATGTAAGGTCACAAATGAAGGTGGGGTTTAGAGGCTAGATGTGGAAAGGCAGGTTGTAGGCTGGGGTTGATGGGAGATAGTGAAAGGAGAGCGGAGAGTACAGAAATACACATATTTGCCTTACAATTTTGTCAGCCTCTTTTTCTCTTCTGAAAGCTGGAGATGGGCAGGTGAGCGTATGTGGATATGAGCTCCATCGTCGTCAGCCGTCTTTTACTGCTGGCAGCTGGGCTTTTACTAGACCGGATATGGGCAGCTTCTTCATCTCTCAGGTGCTTTCAGGAACTAGCAGAACACAGTTGTGGGCAATGGCAACAGCCAGCCTGCTTTTCCTAGGAAGGCCTGCTAACCAGAGATTATTCCTGTTCCACTGAATGCTCACAGAACTCTGTTTTCAAACCAAGTGTGTGTTCAACGTTGTTCACCCCAAACAGTGCCATGAGCTTGTAGATTCTGTTTTTTGGACTTAGCCTCTTCAAAATAGTCTTTGTGTAGCCCTGGGTTGAGTTTAAGATTTATAGTTTCCCGTGAGATCACCATTTGCGGAGACCTGCTGTAAGAGTCTTATCTTTCAAAGTAAGTCATGTTTGTTTTATTCAGAGCTTCAGATGTTGGAAGTGATCTAGTACCTTGTACCCCTGTAACACCACCTCTCCTTATATCTCTCCATTAACGCATCATACCAGAAGGACATTGTAAGATTCTCAGTGTCTTTTGATAATGACATGAGGCTTTATTTTGTCACTCCTTGAGAGTCCGGAAGCTTCGTTTCTTAGTGTCTCTAATGTATTTGAAACAAATCAGGTGCAGGCAAAATAAAGCTGGTACAGGAAATATAAAATTTATTTTATGAAACCTGGATGGCTTAACTTACACTATGCCATTTTTTTCCCAAGGAAGCCTTTTCATCCTAACTATGAAAATAACTGAGCCGGAAGGTTGCTAAGTCAAAGCTGCTTTAGTTGAGACAATTCCCAAACCGGCACTGCACCCATATCGTGTAAAGCATGAGTAATTCAACCAGAGCCCTGAGTGAGAGGTACTTTGAAGGGACATCAAACTGAGCCATCCTTTACCTTCCTCATGCGTTCTGGGGCACAAACCTGAAGTCCTTTCTACTGCAGATTTACAGTCAACTTCCCTTGAACACTAAACCCGTCAAGGATGAGATACAAACAGAAACACAGCTTCGAATCCCCACTAGACCTCGTAGCATTCGAGTGTGTTCTAAGACCTTAATTGTCATACCCATTCCCCTTCCCTAGATGGGGAAGTAAAGACTGAGGTTGCTTTTGTGCTAGAACATACAATATTGATCTTTTGTCTGGAAACCATGTTTCCTGTGGAGGAATAGGTACCATGACTGGTGTGGTGAAGAACTCTAGCTAATGTTTTTCAGGTTTTTTGTTGTTTGATTTTGTTTGTTCCAAACTTCACACTAGTAGAATCTCATGTCTCCTACCTCTTTGTGGATGGAGGAATACTGGAACTCTGAAACACAGCCTCTTCTAGTAAGAAGGGAAGCAAACAGGCTTCTTTCTGTTCTTACTGGGGAGGGTTGAGGAGTTCCAAATCCACTGAAACTAGGTAATATGATAGGAAAATCTCTGACCTGGGACAAGACACCTGGGCCATTAAAAGGTATGATTAGGTCCCTTGAGTTCTCTGTCTCTAAAGTAGGAACCAAAAGAGCATTGTGCCTGAGTTTGTTCAAGTCCTCCCCCTCTTGCTGGTAGAGTGCCCTAGCTTCACTCTCTGCTGAATCGTGCTGCAACCCTGGCATGAGCCTCACAGTCTACTCAGGAGAAGAGCTTGAAATTGTGTCATGAATCTTCCTTGACATGGGCCCAAGGGCCCTGGCCCCTGTCATTTGCCAGCCCTGGGGTAAGTGATCCCAGACAAGGATGCTTTACTTTTCTTTTCCTATAAGAAAGTCGGAGCTCGTTGGCCTGCAAAGGGTTTTGGAAACCAGAATATGATCAGTTGTGCTTCTGTCTCCTCTGCACACATGGGATTCAGAGGGGTCCTGTGCCGAGTGACGTAGGGAATTAATACAATCGTAATGTAGGGCTTGCCTGTCACCCTGATGTGCTGTGCTCTTTCTCAGATTGGTCTTCATTTAACATATCACCCCCTAATCTCTGTCTTTGGCTTGGAATGAGAAGGCAGAAAGAGCTTTTGAGGCATTGACACTGAAGATAAAATTCCTCACGATGGGAACCATACATCACTCCTCTTCAGCTAGTTCAGCTTGGTATCTGCCCAGAAATTTTGTGGAGTTTTATTAAAATGTATCATGATCAAATGAGTGAAGTGGCAGCACCCCTAGACCCAACCCTCATCACCCCTATCAGGATGGTCTAGTAGCAGTGCCTCAGACAGAACCTCAGGCACCTCCCATGGAAGAAAAGTAAAGTCTAGACCTTGGTTACCTGGACATCACCATTACCAATTCTTCCTCTTTCCAGACAGAAAACTCTAGAACCCATTAGACATGCTATTGAGTCATCATAGTAAATCATTATCCTTGACAAGGCAGCAGAACTGCCCTTTATTTTTATCCCAGGGGACACTCCAATATATTTAGGTCAAATTGTTTGCTGCTGTTTTGTTTTGTTTTTTTCTTTTGGTGCCATTCCCCAAAGGGTTTGAAAAACCCGTCATATTAAATGGCTGTCGTATCAACCACCAACCACTTACAGCATATTTTATACTAGCCACTATAGGTGTGTTGGTGGGAGAAAATCAACTCATGGCCCAGAAACCCTTGGCAAGTATCCTTTATACAAGTTTCACAGTATGTTCTGCCCCATTAATCTGACAAGCATCAAGTGAATTGCTTTAATCAGGGAGCTGATAAAGGAACAGAGGAGCAAAGAGGGGATGTGATCCTGGCTCATAAGAGATTAAAACACTGTTTGGGAAGAGCAAATTCACCCAAACTGGAAAACTCATCAGAAACCCATGGTACAGACTAACTACTAGAGCACACACCGAATCAGTCTGGCTGAAGGCACTCTTGAGAGCTGTCATCAGAGAGATACCTGTGGCCTTTTCTGCACAGGGTGGGGGAGGTAGGCTGAACTCACCAAGAAAGCCAAGGAATTTAGACCCTACAGATGGGTTTAAAATCTGACAGGAGCATGATCGTATTTTTTCAGAAAGATTACATTGGCTGCTGGATGGAGATTGACATGGGATTGTGTATGAGGAGGTGGTCTTAACACAGAGTCAGGAAGGGGAGATTTCAGCCTATAGAAATGGATGGTTTGGAGGGAATATCTTCAGTGAGAACCATAAGAGGCTTTGAAAGACAGAAATGATGACTTATGGCTTCAGAGGATCACCCAGAGCCCCTGTTTTGGTTACATATTAGAGGCAGAAGGAGGAACTATTGCATTAATCTAGGACACAGATGACAGGCCTTGACTAGGAAAGCAGTGGTGGGGTTTTGAGAGGTGATGAAATCCTGACTTAGCTTGAAGATTCAGCTAATAGAATTTGCTCACACACTATATGTGTGGTATGAACAAACAGCTAAGGCTGACTCCAAGGCCACATCCACTGAGAGGAGGACAGCAGAATGGACTGAATTTATAGAGGAAGGGCTGGATGTGCAAAGTCTGGGATGTCTATTATATATCCCAGTGGAGATATTAAGTAGGCAAAAGGATTGCAAGTGTGGAGTTCAATGTGGGGTAGAGAGTAGAGGCATAAATTTGGGAGTCTCTGACATGTAGCTAGTTTTTAAGACCACAGAGTAGATGCTATCACCAAGGGAGCTAGCATAAGTAGAACAGATGAGAGCTGCATTGAGTCCTGGGGCATGTAAATGCTAAGAGGTCAAGGAAATAAGGAAGCAACAGCAAAGCAGATGGAAACTCTGGTCTGTGGTCAGCAAGGAAACCCAGTAGTGTGGTGTTTGGAAGCCATGTGAACAGAGTGGTTTAATGAGCAAAAATGAGGGACTGTGACAAATGCTGTGGGTGGGGAAAGAACAAAGGAGATGGAGGAGTTTCTTTGGGCTTGGTGGCCCACATGCAAGGGTAAGTCCTATGAGATCAGTGTTGGGAAAATAGAGGAAGCAAATGTGTGTGTGTGTGCTGGTTTCAGCAAGAGCAGGTGAGACATTGGCTATGGTGTCTACAGTGAGAGAGAGGAATTTGGAGGGTATTTAGAAATGGGCAGGGGTCAAGGAAATCATTGGTATTTATTTGATGCTAATGCTCCGGGGGAGGATGGGCTGTGAACTGCATGTTTAACATTAGAAAAAGGTATTTAGAACTGGTTATCTCATGTCCTACAGGGTCAGTGACAGATGGTCAGAAATCCTTGATGGCAATTCCCCCCCCCTCTCATGTGTGTATGTGTGCGCACACACACACACACACACACACACACACACACACACACACACACACAGGAACTCCCGGTGTCCTCTTCTCCTTGAGGCTGTACAGACCAGCTTTTCCCCTGTTTTCTCAGGACGCTTACCTGTACCTTTCCAGGAAGCAGGGGCAAAGCCTCCTGACTGTGACTCTCCATGTATGCAGCTCTGGCCTTCAGGTACATCATTCCAAAGTGCAGCCTGACTTGTGGTTCTGAGTGATATGCGGCGAGTACCGAGATCTGAAACCTTCCAAGTCTCCAAGTATGACTTTGTTTCTCAGTGCAAGGTTTAGGTGTTGGTTGTTCTCATATTCCAAATACTTTTAAGTTCATTGTTCTAATTACCTGAACTATACATTATATTATCAGAAGGGAGGGGATGGGAAATAGCTCAGTACAGTGCCTGCTGTACAAGCATGAGAGCCTGGGTTTGGTTCTCAACTCCTACATACAAAGTATGAGCACTTGAAATTCCCCAACAGTAAATAAATTAAGTAAAAGACAACTAAGAAATAAAATCCTGTCGCCATATGGATTTAGGAGATAAGATTCACCAACAATAGCAACAGCAACAGTAGCATAAAGAATTTGGGAGGTATAGGCTCTTAGTTTGTGTTGGGGAGGCAGAGGCAGGTGAACACCTTGGGATTCACTGACCAGCCATCCCAGCTGAGTGAGAGATCTGTCTAAAAGAACAAGGTGGATGGCTCTGGTGGAAAGGAACAGTGGTTGAGCACCTGTCTTTATACATTCTTCTACACGTGTATATGCACATGCACATGAGCACACACACACACGCATGCACGCATGCACACACGCACGCACACACACATACACACATATATAGACACATTAACCCTTTCCCACAAATTAGAATATGCCCATTAGCAGGACTCTGGTGTACCTCAGTGGTAGAGTGCTTGCTTAGCATGATCTCTGGGTTTAATATCCAGCACCCCAAAATAAGTGGAGAAAGGGGAGGAAAAAGGGAAGATCCTCTGTAGCCCACCACCTTTCATCTAAACGGTTATTAGCAGTGTTCATGTATGTTCTCATATGTGCATATGGACATGCATACCATGCCCAAGCATTCTGTTCAGTAAGACCAATCCGTGTCCTTGCTAGCTATGTCACCCATAGCACATCCTTCTGAGAGCTTTGGTCCTTTTCTTATGCCGGCCCCTTTATGCTGTGTTCCTTCAGCTCCTCTCCAAGAAGCATCATCAACATAGAGGCATGTGGTGTTGCATAAAGGTTCATGGAGGTTTTCAAATATTTCTTCTGGACATTGTTTTCAAATTGCAGAGAAGCCCAGCATGAGTGCAGGACTGTTAACCCTTGGGTTGCCCAGAGAATAGGGTGTAAAACGCAGATCAGTTTATCACCAGCCTGCAGCTCGATCCTTCTTCACAAAGCCACACCCTTTGCCCATCTCTCCTGCAGTCCAGAGTGTCAGGGTTTCCCTGCCTTGTCCTGTGTGCTGACTCAGTCATGTGCTAACCAGCCCATGTGGCATTTTGAAAGCTAATGTGTTTTGCTGCTCTCTTTCCACCTTCCTAGCATGTGTGCTTCTTCTGCACACCAAGAACGCTTGGTTGAATAATAGACCTCGTCCAGTTTGAATGCAGTACTTTTGGAAACTATGCAAGCTCCTTTCCCTTCATAGCCTCCCTACTTGCTTTCCTTTCTGTTTCCTGTAGGACCGCAGCTGCTAGAGGACACTCGGATTAACACCCTTTCTGCCACCTCATATCCCAGTGGCTTTCCAGTTAAATATCCAGCTATGAAATCGTGCCCTGTTTAAAACAGCATTAGACATGAACATTCCTATGGCTCAGTTGAACGTTAGCTGGTGGGCCTTGGCCAGTCTGGGATTATTCATGATTCATGTAGGTGGGGAGGTTTCCATTTTCCACCCTCGCTGCTTCCCCAGCCCCGGCCCTTTGTCACAGCCAAGTACAGCTACTTTAGGAACATAATTCCCTTCCTGGTTTTAACAGTCTCTCATTTGGCTTTTCTACAGATCTAACCAAATGTGCCCACACAATCATTAGCAAGTGTGGGGATTGTTAGGAGCCGAATATTTATTGTACACCCACAAATTTTTAGGTGCTATGTAGAGCATGATTGGCAGGGGACTGCTTTTGTCTAAGATGCCAAAGGAAGTTAATTAGCAGTTGAGAGAAATGTCCTCCTTACACTGTGACCTCCCGATCATGCTGCACAGGACCGGAAGGGCAAACAGTGCTAGAGAGGAGGTTACAGCGATTCTTCACACTGACCAGAATGGAGGTAGGCACTTATCATTGTGCTGAAATTTTCTTAGGATTTCAGAAAGATGGTAATGGAGGAAGAACCAAGTTCATGGAGAGGAGACTCCAGAACTATCTTACATTCTCAGCTTCACTCCACACAGCCATGGGCAATACTAGGGAAGGATTTCTGTAGAGATCTCTGTAAGTGGATAGGATTTCCTCAGGATAGGCCTGAGATACAGAACAGGCCATCCCTCAAACTGATATGCACTAGAGACCAGTACTGATTAATTATTGTATCGCTGTGTCAGAATGTCCAATAGAAGCCAGTAGGGGAAGAAAGAATTGTTTCAGCTCATGGTTTCAAGGCGTGGAGGGTACGGTAGCCAGGACTCCATCATGGTAGGAGTGGTTTGTGGTGTGACCTGCTACATGTTTATGGTCAGCAAGCAGAAATCTTGAGATGGGACCAAGCAGGATAAAACCTTCTGGCCCCACTCCCATAACCTATGTCTGACAATTAGAATCCATGTTCAAAAGCCTCCCCACAAAACATCATTAGCTAGGGCAGTGGGTCTCAACTTTCCTAATGCTGCAGCCCTTTAATACAATTCTCCATGTTGTGGTGACTCTCCCAACCATAAAATTATTTCATTGTTGCTTCATAACAGCATTTTGCTACTGTTACGAATTGTAATTTTTTGGAGACAAGTTTGCCAAAGGGATCACAACCTACAGGTTGAGAACCTTTAGCTAGGGCATGAGTGTTCAGACATGAGCCTGTAGGCTATGTGATCCTGGGTACATCACATAACACCTCAGAGCCTTGATTTTCTTTCCATCTGAAAAATATGTGTATTACCATGACCTCACATCTCAGAAGTCAAGTATGTTGAGAGTCTGGGATCCTAACTCACACACAGGAAGTGTGGTCTTGCTGGTCATGTCTCACTGTGTGCTGCTCAGGCATGCATTTTCAGGATGTAAAAGGATGAATCTTTGGGGTCACCCATCACAGGCAAAGTCCAAAAGTCCTGAGGAATAGAAGGTAGAAAAAATAATGTGCCTGTATTTGAATATGTGAAGATCTAGGTGGGATGAATATAACAAGGTGTGCAACTGTGTGTGTGTACACGAATGAGTGCATGTGCATGTGTGTGTTCGTGAATGTGAGTTCATGTGTGTGCATAAGTATGCACGCATGCATGTGTGTTCATGCATGCATGTGTGTATGTGTGTGCATGATTTACCTAGGAAAGAAAGCCATTAGAAATATCACCTGTCCTTGCTCCCCCTCCCCCACTGCCCAGAGGTCGCCATAGCACAAAGCTTTCTTTTTTTTCCAAATCACTGGCAAAACCCCTAAGAAACGCATGTACTTGGCATTCGGAGGCACGCACACGCCAGGTCCTATAGGAGAGCACTTGATGCAGGTAATTAAAAGTGTCAGCTCCTTATCCAGGAGAGGTTTCTATTAAATTATGTACAGTAAATATTTTTGCAAGTTGGAGCTCTGAAGAAGACTTATTGATCTGTGGCAAACTGCCAGACAGCTGGTAAAGATTTGGAAACCGGTTCTCAGTCCAGGGCAGGTCTTAAGAGGGGTGGGAAACAAAACCATCTGAAGGATCTGTTCTTCCACCTACCTTTGCCTCCGCTGAGGTGCCTGCAATTTCTCCCAGGACTACTGAATCAATAGCAAACAGTGGCATAAACTGCTTGGCTTGTGCTGCCTGGGTGATTCTGATCCAAGCCATAGCAACACTGTTGATATTCTGGGTGGCCCAGATGGAATTCTACATCATGGAGGGAGAATTGATGCCAGGAGATTTAAGTAGATCCGAACCACCTGGAGGGGACAATAAATTCTGTTAAGGGGTAGGTGGAGAAGATGGTGCTACCCTGACCTTAAGCTCTGTCCCTGCTTCTAAAGCTCATAGCCTATATCCTGAAGTCACTATACTACTCCATCAGTCTGACACCAGTGGCCAGCACCCATGGCTGTCTAGGACCCTCATCTCAGCTCCAGTGCTGGAGCTCTTCCCTGGAGTGTTCTCTGAAAAGGTGGCGATCATCTGGGCCTTGAAAACAGTGGTGGGAGGCGAAGCCGATGGGATTGGATCCCTTCTTGTGCTTTCGTTTGCATCCTACGGGACAGGTCCACTACAGGGACTGACGGGCAGTAGCTGAGAGGCTCCCCTGCTGCCTCTTCCCTGAAGGCCTAGCTGAAGTTCCCTCCCATTCATGGTCTGTATCCTCCTCAGTCCTCATGGTAATATTCCAGGGTTCTAGACACCACATCCTGGAGCGTGAGGGGGCTCAACAAATACTTACTCAGTTCACAACACTCATTCCTTCTACATCTTGATTAGTTATTCTGAGGTTCCCAGGGCTAAAGCAATGAAGAGAAGATCATCTTCACTGTGTTGAGGCATGTAGAGGATTGCCTCGGGACCTAGCATCCAAGGGCCCCTTTGCATTTGAAAACCCCTGATAGGCACAGGGGACCAGAAGCAGCCTGACGTCACAATAAAACAATGCCTGCAGCCCGTCCTTACCCTCTTTCCATCCTGGTCTCCTGTCCCATGTTTCTGGAAGTTCTCACCCTTTCTACCTTATTTTTCCCCTCCCCAGTGGTCAGAGCATGACCACAGGGACATGGCATGAACTGAGGCAGAGAGTTTGTGTCCCCCATTTCCTTTCATCCGGCTTCCTGGCACTTTGCAGATTGATGGCTTATTTACACCTTCAATGGTTATGGAAGAGCCAAAGAAAGGGACCCACAAGTAGACAGTTTTGCTGCTCATTGGTAACTTACGTCTGGCAAGAGAAGCTTCCGAAAGCAGCAGTAACATAGCACATGGATAGGAGTTGCTATTCCCGCCCACCCTCTGCCTTTGAACTTCTCATGGCCTCGCCTCTCCCCCCACTAGCACCTTAGAACAAGGACTTGTCTGCATTCTGAAATGTGTGTAGTAGATTCATGGCTGTGTCAATCAGGCTTGGCATTTTAAGTGAGCATCCTAGGTAAATTATAGAGAAAGCTGCAACCTTCATGTTGTGTGAGTGCGTGGGGAATGCATGGTACATGTATGTGGGGTTTGTGTGTATGCATATGTATAGTGTGGGTTTGTGTGGTATAAACTTCTTTCTCTGTGATGTGTGTGCTTATGTGTGTGCTCTCTCTGTATGTATGGTGTGCACATTATATGTATATGTAGAGTATGCATATTGTGGTACGCGTCTCCTCCCATCTCTGTGTCTACGTGTATGGTGCGTGTGCAAGTGTGTGTGTGTGTGTGTGTGTGTGTGTGTGTGTGTGTGTTAGGTCTCTCCCTTCTCTGTGTCTGTGTTTGTGTGGACTTGTTCCAACCAAATCCTTTCTCTCTCTCTCTCTCTCTGTCTGTCTGTCTGTCTGTCTCTATGCTGAAGAAACTTGCTCCTTTTCCTCCCACCGTCTCTGGGAGAAGGGAGGCTGCTCTGTGCTTGGGGTTTAGCTCTCTGCGGGAGCTGTCCCCGGCTGTTTAAAGAAGGCTTTATGCTTTGCAGCCTTAGATCATTTCACATGATGAAACATCGTCTCACTGCTGACAATTGTAATTTAAAATGTTTGACGGTCTCTTCAGCTGAAAAAGAGGAATCATCTCTTGCCATAGGCAGACGTGGAGAGCCGCTGTTACCAGCAGAGCTCACTGGGTCTGGCGGCCTAGCTCTGGGTCTTCACGGGTTATGTGATGTCACTGGAAGCTCTTCCTCTCTCTTGTCCCCTTGCCCCTTCGGAGCTGCTGTCCACCTCCCTGGAGCTCCTTACATTGGGTCCTGCACACCACTTACTTCTGTTCTAGTTTCTCAGTCTGGGGGCTGGCCTTGTGTTCATGCTGGGGGTGTGAAACCATGTTCACCTGCTTCCGTGGACTCACTGTGCCATAGGAAGTGCCGACTTTAGGACTCACAATGCCTATCTGTTTGGGATATTGTGGTTTCTAGAGCCAGGGCTGTAAGGTCCAAAGCACAAAGATTGGTTGAATTGATCTCAGTTTTATTGTAAGAATGGCCATGGGATAGTATATTTCCAATATTAGGTCAACTGCACCCATGTATCATTTTATTATATTGTCCTGTTGAATGGATAACATTTTCTATAACTCTTACTATCATTATTTCTTATACCACCATCATTAACACTGTTGCTACCACTTTCAACACTAATAACATCATCACCATCACTGTCACTGTCACCATTATCTCTGTTGTCACCAACTCTACCATCTTCATCATCACTATTGTGACCAGTATCAGCACTACCACCTTTATCTTCACCACTGTTACTTCCACTGCCTCCTTCACTACACTATCACCGCCACCTCTATCACCCCCATCACCGCCATCCCTATCACCATCACCATCCACCACGATCACTGTCACTACGGTCACCACCATCACCATCATCTTCATCCCTGATGCCATGTTTATCACCACATCCCTGATGCCATGTATCATCACCATCATCACCACCATCACCATCATCACCACCATTAACAAAACTTTTATTATCACCATTAATATCACCATCAGCAACACTTGTTGCCATCACCCCTATCTTCATCCCCACCACCATCATCATTGCCACTTCTATCAACTCTACTGCCCTTATCACCATGGTCACCATGACCTTCATAACCATTGTCATCATTACCCCTGTCTCCGTCACTGCCATTACCACTGCTGCCTTCATCATCACCATCATTACTACCGTCCCCATGACCAAAATATGTTTTTACTTTAAAGTAAAAGCAAGAAACTCATTAAACTTACTTCCAAGAACTGTTATACATGTATTACATGTATTACTACAGTTACTATAACATCTCTGTAAGATACTCAAATATCATTTGCCTTGTTTCTCAGTATCAATAGCTTCATTTTATAGTTTATAAATTTAAGTTTCAGAGATGTTCATTGATGTATCCTAGGTCACAGAGTTAATAACTGGTGAAGACCATATTTCTCCATGTTTGGCTATAGTCTCTCTCTCTGTCTCTCTCTCTCTCTGTCTCTCTCTCTCTCTCTCTCTCTGTCTCTCTCTCTCTCTCTCTGTCTCTCTCTCTCTCTCTCTCTCTCTCTCTCTCTCTCTGTGTGTGTGTGTGTGTGTGTGTGTCTTTATCTATGTAGGTCAATGCTTATTTTTGGCATTTTGATGAAGAGGAGGTCATGGTCATGGGGTCCATTTAGCCATTGAAGACACTGTCAACAATAGGGGCAGAGAATATTTAAGAGCATTCCTAAAGGCACAGAACAATAGCTTGAGATTTAATTTTTTTAATATATTTTCTTATTTTATATGTATGTGTGCATGTATTTTGTGTGCATGTATGCATATGCACTACATGCAGAGATAGAAGAGGGTGTTAGATACCCTGGGATTTGAGTTTCAGGCGGCTGTGAGCCACCATTTCGGTGTTGGGAATTGAACCCAGCCTTCTGTAAGAGAAACAGGTGCTCTTAACCACTGAACATCTCTCCAGCCCATAGTTTGAGGTTTTAAAGGGTGGGGTTATTTTTTTTCCTTCATCTTTATTAACTTGGGTATTTCTTATTGGGGTTATTTTTTAGATTCTGTGGTTAGAATTAATTAGAGCAGTAGAGGTATAAGATGGGGGAAAGACAAGAAAATTTTGGCCATAATGCTGTTAAAACTCTTCCTAATAAGCCCATTTTGTTTAAAATTGCTTATATCAGGGAGAAATTTAATGTAAATTAGTCAATTATATAATCAAACTTCCTCTCAACCTTTTCTTTTATTCACTCACAACTTTGTTTTCTTCCCTGGGAATCGAAGAAGCACATAAAAATAATCTTTGAGGTTTGAGATGTGATCATACTTACTCCGGCCAGAAGCACCTCATTAAGATGTTAGCCATGAACACAGCCAGGACCCCAGAGGGCCTGTCCTCTGCCTGACATTGGATGGGGAGGGAAGGAAGATAGGGTAATGTCGCTTATTCTTACCTTGTCTAGAACGAAAGAAAGAAAAGTCCAGGCTCAGTGGGTCCAGGCATCTGTGGCACACTGCCTGTCAGATCTGGACAGCTTAGCCTGGCGAGTGACTTCATGATGTTTGACAAACTAAGAAGTTGCAGGGAAACCTGTGCTTGCTTCAAGTATCTCAGTGGCCAATGACTGGGCTGTGTGGTTATATAGAAGATGGTGTGCACTGGGGGCGATGGGTGTTGGCCACACTCGATCTACCTCTCCCAGCTGTCAGTGCTACTGTCAGTGATGACATGACTCTTTAAAAAGTCACAGTATTAATTCTTATTTTAGAAAATATGGCTTTGGAAAAATGTTTGCTCTGGATGCATTTCTCCACCCCCCCTACCCCCATTTACAAACCACAGAAAGGAGCTACCCCTGACTCAGAAACTGGATCTACCATTAAAATGCAAGTTTTTATTTCAGAAACATGTGAGGATTTCCATGGTAGGTGTGGGATGGGTGTGTGTGTGTGTGTGTGTGTGTGTGTGTGTGTGTGTGTGTGTGTGTGTGTATGTGTCTGTGTATCTGTGTGTCTGTGTATGTTAGGGCTTCTATTCCTGTGATAAAATACCATAACCAAAATCAGCTTGGGAAGGAAAGGATTTATTTCAGCTCACAGTTCTGCCTCACAGTCTATCACTGAAGAAGAGAGGGCAGGAACCTAAGCAGGGCAGAAACCTGGACATGGGAACTTAAGCAGAAGCCATAGAGGGATGCTGCTTACTGGCTTGCTCATCATGGCTTGCTCAGCCTGACTTCTTATAGAACCCAGGACCCCCAGCTATAGATTGGCACAGCTCACAGAGAGCTGGGCCCTCTTGAATCAATTACTAATTAAGAAAATGCCCTACAGGTTTGTCTACAATCCATCCAATGGAGGCATTTTCTTGATTAAGATTCCTTCTTCCAAGATGATCCTCGTTTGTGTCAAGTTGACATAAAAACTATCTGTGTATATGTATGAGTGCGTGCATGCGAGCACCCTTGTGTATGAGTGCATGCAATTTAGCACTATGCTACACAATAGTATAGTATGCTACCATACTACTACATATAGTAGATATGTACTGTAAATGCCTGAAAGGATGGCTCTAAAGCCCAAGGCTGGGGCATTTAAATAGTAGATAACTCATACAAACCAGATGAGAAAGGTAACAAGAAACTGCTGGAGTACATTCAGATTTCAGAAATCAGGCTATGCAGAAAGCCAGAAGAAACAAAGAGTATGCTTGAGCAAGATACAATAAAGGGGATTACAACGAGCAAAGGAGCACAGAGAGTTCAAAATGCTGCAGGTTCAGATGTAAAAACAAACAGAGAAGCAAGACTTTGTTGTGATTCGGGAGAGAAAGTCTGAGCACTGAAGTGCTTTCTTACCATACCTTCAAAGCATTGCTCTCTTCCTGCACCTTTCGTGGATCAGGGCAGACATAGGCAGAGGCAGAGTATCAGGGAGAAACTGCCCAGCTGCAGGCTGCCATTTAAGTGGACAGACTTGTGTTGGGCAACAATTGCAAAACATTTGCTGTCCACCTGGCTGGAAGCCAAAGAGTGGTACATTTGACTGTCAGTAGGATTTAGGGCAAGTTGGAAAAGATTATCTTGTCATGCTGGATTAAGACCAGGATCAAATTAAAATATAATTATCATTAGGTATGATTTGATGAAAGGGGTAAAAAGAATAATACCCCCCTCTGTGTTTCTATATCTTAATGCCTAGAACCTGTGATCATGTTACCTAACAGCTCAAGGGCCTTTACACATGTGATTAAGAGCTCTTTTAAGATGCTAGAGCATTGACTCTGAAGATAGCAGAAGGGGCTGTGAACTAGGGAATATAGAGAGACTCTTGGAGCTATAAAAAAGGCAAAGAAACAGACACTGACTCCTAATAGGACCCAATGTGGCCACCACTTTGACACTTTAATGTCAGTGAAACCCTTTTGTGACTACTGAGACCTATGAAACTGTGTGTTAATAAATTGTGTCCTTTCAAACTATAGATTTGTTAGTGTTTAATCATAGCAACATTAGAAGACTAACACATATACTCTTTTCTCTGAAATATATTTGTTTATTTATTTTAGCAGCTTGGCCTAGACAGTTCATCTATAAATCCTGTTATTGTAATTTGGCTTGAATAATGTATTATTTGTGTGGCACTTACATAAAGGTTAATGTCTGAGAAAGGAGTGAAGGTATGTCTTAGTCTCAACCCCAAACCACCTGTGTCCACATCTTTGGATGTCTCAGAGGAGCTGAATAGTGGCCATATGACCACCTGTCGATGGTATGGTTTTGAACATGGGGCTGGGGGGGGGGTGCAGCTTGTAAGGCGAGCAGCAGCCACACTGGGAGGTGATGGTCAGGTGGCACATTTTTAGTCAGAAAACAGCAAACAAGTAGCATGTCTCAACCTGGAACTGTACCTATTAGTTTGGTGGGTTATTGATGGTTTAGGTAATCATTCCAAGAGAGTGATACCTTTGCAGAAAAGAGTCTCTGCCCCTCTCGGGGACCCCTAGAGTAGTGTGCAATGTCCGTTCTGCAAGATCACTTGATGTTCTTATATCTTCAGTGTTTTATTCATCATGCTTCTGCATCTTCCCACCCGTGTCCCTAAACATGTCCCTTCTCCCAGATCAGAAACAAAGGCATGCTCTGTGAAATGGCGCTTAGAGCAAAACTACCACATGAGACCGAAGCCTGGAGACAAGAACACCTTCACGACAGCCCCGTCTAAGGACGGAGGAGAAGGCAGGGGTCTCCCTCACCCAGAGCTGTTTTTGACTCCATTTGGAGTTATCTACACAAGCTAGAGGGAAAGATGCGAAGTGCTTGCTGGGTTTTGTTGCTATGGAAACTGGCAGAGACAAAAGGCCACGAAAATGAAGGAATAAGATGACATATAAGGATTTAAAAACAAAACAAGACAAAATGGGGCTGTCTTCCTTCTCTACAGTGTGTCCCTGTAGCTTGGTAAATGCTGTGGTTCGATGGGTCACTTCAGGGTGGAGAAGGGGGGCCTGCGGGAGGAAAAGGACAAGGGATTTAGCTTTTCTCCCGTCGCCCTTTTTAGCTGCTTAATCCAATTAAGAATTTTCTCTTTAATTTCTTCTTACCACACGTCTTAGGAAAACAGTCTGCCTACATCCCCGAAGGCAGAATAACGAGCTTTGTTTCTCTCTAAGGGGAACTTTCAACCTACCACCAAGATCACTGTGAGAACCGTCGCAAGCCCAGTGGACTGCTTGCCTTTGGGGGGCGGGTGTGAGAGGCCCCGTGCTTGTAGGAGATTAGGCAGGCCTGGAACTTATTACGTAGCCCAAGCTGGCCTTGAACTCAGTAATCCTCTTTCTCAAACCCCCTAGTCACAGGAACCACACCCCTGGCCTTTTGACTGGAGCCATTTCCTTCTGACTCCCAGGGAGCAAGGCAGAGCTGCTGGCAGTGGCTGAGAAGCGACACAGGGAACTAGTGGTGGTCTGTAAACTCTCATGTCAGGTGATCTGGTGGTCCTGATCCTTTTAGTTGTGAGGAAATGGAATTTCAAATAGCCCTCTTTTAAATTAAGAAAACAAAAGAAACAAACTCCATCAAACCCTTTGTCTTGAAAAGCCCAGAAAGCCCCAAACCCCTCCATTGGTCATATTCCACCAGGACCCTAAGCTGTTCCCTGTACTTGTGTTTCCAATGACTCTTTCCTTCACATTTGTCTGGACTTCTCCAATGTCCATGGTGGGAACACAAATCATAACACAAACACACACACACACACACACACACACACACACACACACACACACACACACACACACCACACACACAAAAACCGGGTTGAAATCTCTCTCTTTATTGTTTCCAACTGTTGGATGACTGAATCGTTAACCATCCTCAACAGGACCATGGAACACCAGGAGTTGGACTCTGATATGAAACACACACGTGTAAAAGGTTCTAGCTATGGGGACCACACCCAGACCTTCTGAGTGGGATCAGGCTTACGGAATGCGTATACTTAGAATCATCTTACACTTAGAATCAAGCTCACTTCCTTGGGCAGTGCAGTCACAATGATATCTGAGGCTCCTTTAGTTCAGTTGGTTGACAAAGAATCTATTTGGATAAGAATAAGCAAATGTTTTTTTCCCAGACGGTGGGAAGAGCAAACTTAATGTCCACTCTAAACAAACTCTTCTCACAAATGCACACACACACACCACACCACACCACACACATACACACGGACGGGCAGAACTCAGAGGCACAACTCAATCGATCCCGTTTATTTTTTCCACTTGAATTTCTGCAGCCAGTGAGGTGTGAAACTCTCTGACCTATCTCATGGTGTGTCAGCCTTCAGTTTCTCTCAGCTTGATCGACCACTCTGCCCACCGCTGGTTGGTTCTTCATGCTGCGTTTCGCTGATATCTGTTCTGACGGAATGCCAATTTCCTGTCATTCTTCTGTTTTTCATTGTTCCTGTCTAGCTGCTCCTCTTAAGCACATCTTAAACCTCCCATTTGCCAACTTAAGCTGTATCAGTCTGACCTGTGGGGCTTGCTAAAGCACAGATGGTGGGGTCTACTCCCAGGGTTGTGATTCATCCATTCTGGGCTTCAACCCAAGAATATGCTTTCGTAACAAGCTCCTGGGCAATGCTCGTGCTGCTGGTCCAGGGACAACACTTTAAGAGGTGCTGCCCTGGGCTTCACCCACATTACTGAAGCATGCGGATCTGATTCATCCATGTACCCCCCACCCTGGTGATGTATCTGACAAAACCATGTGCAGCAAATGAATTAACCAAGCCTCTCTGTGTCCTCAGGCTGCTCCTGAGATTTTTGACTTGCAGTTTTCCCAAACCAGATAGTCAAGAGAGACCTCAAGAGAGACCTGTGGTCGGCATACCCTATATCCATGGTCTATGTTTGCAGCATCAACAGGAGGCTTACGGCTCTCCAGACCTTTATCTTCCAACAGAAGCTCAGACCAGAATCAAACTTACCATGGACCATAGATGAGATGGGAGGACTTTCTTGAGCCTATGTGCTCCTTCTGGCTTGCACATGAAGGATAGCAGTGAGGCATGCTGGTCTAGCCTCTGGTAGGGCCTATGCTTTTTGACTTCTGAGTCTCAAACCTTGAGCATGAGCTAAAACAACTTGTTGTTTGCTATTGCGCAGATCAAAACAATAAGGGCAGGAGAGTCCACTTGGGCAATTTGATGTTGGTCACAGAGGGAGGGACACTGGTCTCAGGCCTCTGATTGCCTGAGTCAGAGTTGCTATAGCCTGTGAGTCACCAAACTCCTTCAGACAGCATTTTAAAGTCTGATTGCACATTCTGTTGTTTATTGAAGGATAAACAATAAATACCTAGCACGTTTAAGGCATTTCTCTCACTTTTGAAATCATTTTTAAAACACGATTTTAAGATGTTTTAAAGCCATGAATTTTCAGACTGCTTTCAAGGACAGCTACATATATAAAACAATAAAGATGGACCCAGGAGGTCAGTGCCCACCATCTCAGAAGCTGAGAGAGATGCAGAGTGGTTTGGAAGTCCATGGAGACACTTGGATTTCATGACCTGAATATTGTGACTCTGGAACCAGCCTCACCAGTCCCAGCCGTAAAGTTACAGAGACAAGCAGAGCTCTCCCCCCAATGTCTCTGGTGACGATCCATTACTTGCCTCATGAACTTGAACTAATGACTAACAAAATACAGTGAAGAAAAACATCTCTGCTTTTATGAAGAGATTAAAGTCAGCCATTTGCACATAAATGTGTCACAAAAAGACTGTCTGGGAAGTGACTGTGTCCTAAAGCAGGTTGGAGCTTCAGCTGCAGTCACCCCCTTGGCTCAACTACTCCTTTGCTAAGGGTCTTTCTCCCATTTTCCCATTTATGTAGCTGAATGACAGTCTCAAACACTGATGAGTCGATCAGTTTTTATCAAAGTACTTCAATTAATAGAAGGTTATTTGTTAAAAAAAAATATGACCCCAGAACTTACACATGAAATTAGAGAGGGCTTAATAATTATATATATTATATATATCTCAATGTCAACAATTTGAGATACTGTTCTCAACAATTTTTCTTTAGCAGGATTTTGGAAAAGAAAAACATCTTCCTGTACTTTAATTTTGCTTTTTGTTCTCATTATTGTAGCATGGGTCTCCTTCCTTGCCAAGCTCCAGCTAAGGTTAACTATTACAGTGAATTCTATAACATTATTACTGAATAAGTAGTAGTATATTTATTAGGGTCACGGTAGCATTTTGTATTCAAGTATTAGATGCTTGTGCCACTGTCCTCATTAGATGATAAGGACAGTACAGGAGTGAGTGTTGACTGAGAAATACGAAGGAAGACCCAGTGTGACTTAGAGAGGTTGGTTCAATTACTAACGCAAGTCATAATATCCACTTAAGACACCTTTACTGATTGCTTCATTTTTAACCTTTAAGGATGTTATTGCCCAAATTAGGTCTGTAATTTAGACATGCTGTCAGGGGGTAGAAGATATTAGAATTTAAAGAATTTATGAAATTTATATTCAGTTGTATATTTATTATATTGTACATGTAAGTGTGTGTGTGTGTATTGTGTGTGACAACTTTGGGTGTCTTACTTCTTTGGATGCCATCCTTCTTGTTTTTTGAAACAGAGTCTCCCACTAACCTGGTATTTGCCAGTGAAGTTAGGCTGTCTGACCGGCAAGCTCCAAGGGTCATCCTTGTGTGTTTCTCAACGATTCTGGATTGTAGGCATGTCACCACTGTGTCTGTTCTTTATGTGGGTTCTGGGAATGAAATGGGACTGCCTCTTGCTTGCACGTTACTGTCTGGTCCATCTCCCTGCCCCCTTTTCATTTATTTACATTAATAAATCTAAGGGTAGTGTGAGAGCTGGGAGTGCAGTGGTGTGGGGTATGATGTGGAACGGTGCAGGTGTGGGGTGGGGGGAGTAAAGATTTGGGAACAACTTGGGACTGTTTACAGCAATTCTTCAAAGTTATTTATTGGCCCAGCATTAGTACCAGGTTTTTCCTCTTTCCTAATTTATGTAAAATCTGCATGGTGTCTCTGGAGAAGCCCCAGGCCAGCTTCTGGTCTGTTTTTCCGTGACTATATTCCTCCTTCTCTTCCTTTCTCTCCTCTGTTTTCCCTCCCCTTCTACTTCCTGTCCTCTGGTGCTTCCCCCTTCCTGCCTCCTCCTCTACTACTCTTGCCAAAGGCAAAACTCATTGACATGAAACGTGTTTGTAATTAATGCGGCACCATGACAAACTATGGTTTCAAAATTTAATTTCCATAGGTCAGAATCTATAAGAACAGAACCTTTCAAAACAATATTGACTCTACAGAGGGTTAGAAAGAGCGTAGACATATCTCATGTTTAGCAACAATATTAAATATGTCCTTGCTTCCCCCTGAGGCCTTCACCAGCCAGATCATTTGATCTTGTTTCGTTTTAGTCATATCTAAAATCTTTGGCTTTTCCCACAGTAGGTTGTTTTTGTTTGCTGATGGTTGTTTATTTTTAAGTTGTGCAGCTGCTTGGTTTTTTAAAAACAAGGACCTCAAACCAAAGTGTCAGAAGATGTTCTGTAACTAAAGCACCAATCGTGTGACCCCTTACCCTAAACCCCTGGCTGAAGAAGAGCCTTATGTGATATATGACATTTCCCACGAAGCTCCAGTGGGCAGTGGGCAGTGGGCACGTGCTCAACTGAGCATTACGGCGGCTTCAAGGATCCTGCCATCTTGACTGGAGAGTCAAGTGCTCACAGAGAAGAGATATCTGGAAGAAAGAGACCATTTTGGCAAATTGCAATGCAGGGGAGAACAGTCTGAAATTAGTTAATCTAATTTAGACCGAGGGAAATGCAGCCATTTCCAAAAGAGTGTGTATAATTTCAGGCAGAAAGTGCTTCTCAACTGACAAGAATATCTCCAGCCTAGTTAAGCTAATGAAACCTTAACTAGGTTACAAAGAAATCAGAGTATGAGCCTCAAATGGACCTGTACAGAAAAGGAGCAATTTCAGTTAATGTGCATCACCCTGAGTGGAAGGCTGATTTTGTCTGAAAAAGAATATCTTTAGCCTAGTTAAGCTAATGAAACCTTAACTAGGTTACAAGGAAATCAAAGCATTAGTGAGCCTCGCCTCACTCAGCAAGCCATCGGAGTCCCATAGAGAGTGACAGGCAGGCTTGTAGTATATGACTGACTGACAGGACCAGGAAATGGGACCTCAGTGGCTGACACACCCAGCAAACGGGAAGGTTGACAAACAGTAATTTGAATATGTTTTTGCAAGTTTTCTCCAGCGGTTCATCTTGGAGTTAATCATTATTGTTATTGGTTCGTGAAGAAGCAATTTAATGTTAATTTATAAATTGGGGCTGCTCTCTATTTTTGTCTTATTTTTGTTATTTTGCTCTCTATTTTTAAAGCATCCTGTTTCTGATCTGTGTTTTCTCCCCGTATGGCATTCACTTGACTTTTTATATTGCTGGAACATTCCAGTGCTTTGAAATCCGTTACTCATGGGGATAAGTTTCAGCCTCTGGGTGCAAGTGACTGATGGATCATCCCAAAGCAGGCATCCTGCCAGAGAACACAGACACAAGTAGAAGCCAGGCAGACTTCCTATTAGTCTTCAGAAAAAGCCAAGATGGGCTGAGTCACTTCCAATCATTCAACAACAGTGACAGAACCGTTTTCTATGGAGCGTACATGGCGCTTGGGTTACAACACATATGAACCTCTGTTCTACAACAGCTTCTGTTCTGTTGAGAGAGCCAAGCAAGCCACCAGCAAAACAAAGTGGTCAATTATCTGACATAGTAGAAGTCAATCAGTGCTATGGAACAAAGGAAATATTTAGCTGATGAAGGGTTGAAAGTGGGGCAGAAGGTCGTATTGGATAGACTCCTCATGATGGCAAGTTCACAGTGTTGACTGGGTTCTTACTAATTGCTGATCCGTGAAGAAGAATCCACCCATCCATCCACCCATCCACCCATCCATCATGCTTGGCTCTGTACTGGACTTAAAGTCTTAGAGATGAACCACATATACATACATGCACACCCTTACATATGCATGTAAAAGACAAAGCAAATGTTGACAGTGTGAATTGAAGTTCTGAAGAAGCTGAATCTAGGCTGAAGGCCCTGCAGGTTCAAAGGGAATGTGGGCAGCGTAAAAGGCGAGAGACCCTGGCCTATACTCCTTGGATTGGGGAAGCAGAAGGATCAGGTGTTCAAGGTCATCCTTAGCTACGTAGTGAGTTCATGGCTGGCCTGAACTACATGAGACACTGTCTCAAAAACCAAAAGACAAAAAAGTTCAAAGGTGAGAATAGACCCTTCCTCCCTCTCTCCTCTCTTCCTCCTTCCTTCCCTCACTCCCCCTTCCTTCCTCCCTTTTTCCTTCCTTGAAATTTCCTTCTCCAGGAAACCCATCTACTATAAGATTTCTCTAGGTGACCTTGTCTGAGAACAGGAGCAGGCTCTTTATTATAAAACATGTTTTAAACATATTTTATTTTTAGAAAGAACCATGTTTTTGAAAATGTATTTAAGTTTGTGCTATTTACAAAACAAAAAGTTTTATTTTAGAGATATTTGCTCAAATGAATGGACCGCTTACACACATTACACCACACCACAGATTGAATGATGAAGTTGCAGTCCTTCTCTTGAAGATGAACAAGGAGGAACAATACATAGACCAGGAACCCATGGCCACAGTACAGTGCTCTGCCCAGCATTTCCTCACCCTAGCTCTGTTCAAACACTCTTTCTCTGACCTTCCCATGTAGAGCAGCCGTCTCCGCATCTTTCTAATATCGGACAGGACAATATTTTCTAGTATTTTTCTTTATGGCGTGTACCACTCTGATCATTTTGGTGTTTTTATTCTCCACCAGAATGTGAATTCTGAGAAGAGGGACATTGTTTATTGCTATACCCTTATTGACTTTAGTAATACCTTATTTATAGAAGAGAAAAATAAGATTTTGTTGAATGAATGTATAAATAAATGAAGTGGCTGTAAAAGAAGAATATGTTAATATATTAAATATGATACTGTTGACCTTGTGTCTCCTAGCATCACAGTGAACAGAAAAACCAATATTAACATAGGATGCCCTGGAGACAGTGTAAAGAAGGCAAGGAAAGTATCTTTACTATTATAGTAAGAAAATATATTTTTACCAGGTTAAAAAGTTTAGTTTTAAATTATAAAATGTGTTAGACATACAGAATATTATATAAAATATCCATATGTGCCTTTAATATTCTTTCTCCCCCCCCTTCTTTCTCACCATATCCCCTTTGTCTCCTTCCGCCACATCCCAAGTCCCTATTCTGCATATGAGCTGGCTACATTTTGGTAACAGGGAGACAAGGAGGAGGCAGGAAGTAGCCCTGCCACATCCCACATTCATTTCTTTAGTCTATTATACCCCTTGGCTTCAAAGTAGAAGCCAGGGACTTTGGGTGTGGCTTAGTTGTAGAACATATGTTTAACACTCGAGACATGGATTCAATTTTCAGTACCAGAGAGAGAGAGAGAGAGAGAGAGAGAGAGAGAGAGAGAGAGATTGATTGATTCTGAATGCTCCCTTTCTAATGACAGCTTATTATTAGCTTTTCCCACTAATAATCCCCCAACTTTATTTGATTAATGGAACAATAACTCACTCAGCTCACAAACTTGTGAGTCGACATTGTACGCTGAACTCAGATGGGTAGGTTTTCACTGTCAGTGGTTCACTCTGCAGCAGATGGCGTGTCTTGGAGTTAGCTGGTTCAGACTGGCCTCTGCTGGAATGGCCACCCTCTGAACTCCTGCTGTTTGCTTGTTCACCAGCCCATCTCTTTTACATGGTTGGTCTAGCCCAGTTCTGAGGAGAGCTTCAGTGTGCAAGGCATGAGTGTGTAAGAACAAGGCCACTTTCACTGTATATCATGGCTTAAGTAGATTCATGTTAGTCTAAACGAAATGGGTAAAACCATAGGCTCCACCCTCCGATAAGAAGAGCTTCAAAGTCACCTTTAAAGGAGTGTAGCTATATGGTTAAATAGAACATATTTGATAAGATGTGCCTAAAGATTGACATCATTCCCCCATTTCACTTCTATCTATGGATCTGTTTTGCTTTTCCTTTTCATATCATTAATATCTCTCATTCTCTATATTTGGTATACTCAGTATTATAATACTACTTGGGGGCATTTTCACACAAGCATATATTAAACATGGCAGCATACCTTCCCACGCTCTGTTTCAAAGCCCAACCTTCCTTGTTAGTGAGTCTCTTTTGTCTCTATAGGCAGTTTTGTGTCTACTTTTGTGTTACATGTACATACAACCTATCATTTTCTTCAATGTGAAAAATCTCTTAATCTGATAACCTTTCGGAGTACTTCCTAGTTTCAGGTTTCAGAGCCAGGTAATCCTAGGGATAAGAAGCAACTTGTGATGTGTGTCACCATTGGTGTGGGTCTATAGCTAAAAGCCCGGGAGGAGTGTAAGTACCACAGAGGCTTGCTGAGCACCTCAGATGTGTTATGCTTGAGGACAGTGAGTCTGGAAGTCGCCTCAAGCAACCTCGGTTCTTGGACCTCCCCACTTTCCCATTATTTAGCATCTTTTCCGGGAGGCTTTCTCTCCCTCTCTGCTCTGTTCTGACATCAAGCTGTGGCTTTTGCTTTTAAATGCTTCCTTGGATGTATCTTTTTCACCACCCCCTCAGTTTAGTCCTCTTTATCTGTTGCCATGACTACAGTGCAACCTTCTTGCTGGTTCCCCTACCCCAGTGTCTCTTCTAACGCTAAGCTAACAGCTAAGTCCTGTTGCTGCCAGAATGTCCTGTATCACACAGACGTGGTCCTAACAGCACCACTAGAACATCGTCATAGGTTCCCCGAAGCCTAGGAGCTCACAGTAGATCTTACTGAGCAGACATGCTCGGATCTCACCTCTCTTTGCGTTCGGTTTATATATTTTATTCTTGAGGGGAGCAGAACCTCTGTTAGCTTCTTGAAAACACCCATGTTTCTCAAACATTTTACCTTCTACATGTCTGTCTCTGTGACAAGAACCATTCCAGTCCTGTTTGTCTTCCTAACGCCCGTGACTTATTTTTAGAGCTTATTATTCTCAGAAGATATTTACATTATTTAGAAGCATGCACAAAGTTCCAAACAGCTTTTCCTGCTGTCTCTGGTCGCTCCAGACCCTGTTCCCACGCTAAGTGTACCCATGGCTTCTCTCCTGTTACAATCATCCTGTTTGTCACTCAGCACCTTTTCTCATCTGTTCATTTTCTGTACCCTTCTTTAAGAGCGTGACCTTGTCTTTTTTTTCGACCTTTCTCCAGTAACTAGCACTTAATAAATATTAATTAAGTGGATGAAATCAAACCAGAAAGAAGAGGAAGACATTACGTTCATTTCAGTTACACCGATGGACAAAATATCATATACTGATCACCGGACTTGATGCCAGAAGGTGCCGCTTTGCCCCTTAATAGCCATTTGACCTTGAGGAAGTCTCATTAGCTCTTGAAGTCTCAATTTCCTCATTAGCTAAACAAGAATAAACCCACCCGTTCTACCTCATAGAGGATACAATGAGGGAGCAAAATGTGAGCACCAAGTTCCTTGCAGAGCAAGACTGGGAGCTAATGAGATTCCTCATGGCCGACTCAGAGAGATCTATGATCCTCCTCCCTGCTCCCTTGTCTCTCAGTCTGCAGTCTGTGCTTATAAAATCACCAGGAGGCAGCAGCAATATATAAAATTTGCGTACTAACAAATGTTTTTCCTTGAGTTTAATATAATCTAAATACTGTAGGGTTATTGTTTGTTTTGCTTTGCTGAAGATGAAGCTATCCTCAAAGAATGCTAAAGAATTTGTGCTGCTGGGGAACCTGTCTGTGCTCGCTCAGCGGAGATGTTCCTGGTGTAATGTTAGCCTTGCAGTGCACGGAGAGAGCTCCCTTCACTTCCGCCACAGCTCCAGAGTTTGATATAAGATGCCTTTAGGTTTGCTTGCTTGCTTGTTTGTGACAAGATTCCCTTATGGTTGATCCCAAACTCAAAATCCTCCTGCTTAGTCTCCCAACTACTGGGATTACAGGCTTGTGGTCATGCTAGGCTTCATCTTGAGCTTTGACAAGACAGTAAAGTACCATCCGAAACCTAGTCAGTCAAACAAAATGAGCTCAGATGTCTGTGTGTTCAGGTAACTTAAGTTACCTTCATTTGAGAGACAATCAGTAATCCTTCCTACCGTCTTCCTATGCATCCAAATCTATTCCTGCCTTATCATCTTCAAGCCCCAGAATCTTCCTGCTGCAACCCATTGTTATGCTCCAGTCACCTCCCCATCTCTCTGTGGTGGTTGGTACATGTGTAGACCACTTAATTCTATTTCTGTTTACAGTATTTCAGTGCCACTGTCCCTTGTACCTTCCTCTTTCCAAGACGTTGCTTTGTTTTCTCTCACTTCTTTCATGGCTATGGGTCCCAGGCCTTCTGTCTTGCCCACAATTTCCGTGAAGTGATTTTGAATGTCCTTACAGGTTCAAGAGATTCTAATAGTCCTCTGTTTAGAATTAAAAATTCCCCTTGAGTTTTTACTTTATTTTCTTTGTTTTGCTTAGAAGAAACAAAGTCATTCATGTTAATGAAAAAAATTCCATAAAGACAGCCACACAGAAGTAAACAGCCTCTTCAAGCAGTCTCAATGCTGCTGTGATGAAGGGGAGGGAAAGATGGAGGACTGTTCTTTGGGTAGAGAAGGCGGGGAGAGCCATGGTGAATACTGATCATTTTCCAAGGCTGTCTCCAGCTTTATTGAAGGAAATCAAATGTTCTTGCTAATATTGTCAGGGTTTTGGCTACTGTTCAGACTCATGACTAACTCAGGAAATAAAAGGAGTTCACAGGATGGGAAATACAAGGAAGAAAATAGCGCCATGGCCAGTCAGGTTTCCCTCACGCCTAGAGCTTTCGAGAATCATGGCAACCAAGGACTCCTGACAATCTTTCATCAGTCATGCATCTGAGGGAGACCCAAACCAGACGAAGATCATGGGCAAGATGGTTTAAGAGAGTTGCCGAGAACTTTTGATGTTTGGGTGACATGGGTGTATGTATAAATGGATAGATAGATAGATAAATGGAGAGTCAAACCTAGCGGGGCATTCAACACTGGTTTAAATACTCAGAACAAAGACTACACAAGGATTCAGCCTGAGACTGAGCTGGCCAAGCTACTTCCTGGTGTGCCAGCTCACATCCTCTGCCATTGAACTTATTCTCACAAGATCAATGAAACTTGGATTTCTTCACCCATTCATTCATTCATTCATTCATTCATTCGTTAGTTTGTTTCTTCCTGCTGGCCTTGTAATTTGTGTAGCTCAGGCTAGCCTTGAAACCATTGTGGAGACCAAGCTGACTTTACTTGATCTGTTCTCCTGAGTGCTGGGATTACAGACTTACCCCTGGATAGAACTCAGAATCTCCAATCTTGCTACTTTTAGTAATAAAACCTCTCTCTATTCAACTGGCTTAGATAACAGTACATCTTACAGAAGGGAAATACTGAGGTTTTGCTTTAAACCTATAGTGTCCACCATTGTCTTCTACTATGAGGGGCACTTAAGACTCTATTGCAGTCTCTACTGTTGGCCTTAAAGGTTAAGTTGCATCTAGCCCTGCTGTCTTAGGAGATTTTTATAGGTGAAACTGACAAATTTGTCTGAACCCATCTTGTGTCTTTTCCTATTTCAAGGCAGCACCACCTTTGGGGATAATGAGGTACAGATGTTTATAAATGTTATGGTAAAATTACCCTTGTCTTAATCCTAACATATCTTTGCTGACATTTCTAATGTTCTTTCTCATAACTACCCTTGTGTTTATAGTAAATAAATGGTTTATCACATAATAACCATAGATTATACTCTTTCTCAACCTCTGCAATACGGAAGGAGTGAAATTCTGGGGCTCCCAAGTCTCCAAGGGGCTTGAGAAAAAAATGCAAGCATTTTTTTTAAGTTTGGTTGGGAAAATTGTATTTTTATTCTCATTAATAGCTAATTGAATTTCAGTATTTTATTCCATTACAAGTACCACTACAGAATCACCAATATTTTTCTTTTACAACGTTTTCTGATATATTGAAATATCATTTATGATCATCACAGTTTTGTAGTCATAGAATTCTTCTACCAGTCATGAGCCTTTGTTGCTTATTGTATTAAAAACGAAGCAACAAGGTCTCCACATTTGCTGTTGGTTTTAAAATAGTTTTGATAACTAGATAGTGCTGTGTTTATAGTTTCCTTAGCGGTATGCTGTCTTGCATCTTGTATATTTTTAAGCATTATTCTGAGTAGGCATCTGGGGCATCATAGACTATAAGTGGCTCATGGACCAAAGCAGGTGAAGAGTTTGCCTTTGAGACTAAAAGCCACAGACTCATGGCACTGCTTCTGGCTGGGGCTCAGCTGTTTGGAATTCTGTCTTCATATATAGCTCATATATCCTGGAAACACCATTTTTCTTGTCTTATCTGGAAACGCTGTTCTATGATATATTTTTTTTTTGAAGGCAGAATTGAATGTAGCCTTTTAAAGACTGAAATGTCACCGTTTATGTAAAGGGAAAGGGAGTCCTTTCCACCCCATTTCCGGTGTGTATTGTGATAGCAGCCAGCTTCTCCTGGCCTCGTTCTAAGCAGCACACCACGTTGGGATCCTCAGAAACCCCTGCCTCACGCTACCCACCTGACAGCATTAATTCCACAGGGGAAGTGTGGGTCATTTCTATCGACACCCATTACCTTGGGTGTATAGATTTTGGAGAATTTCCTATCTTTGTTTCCAATAGCTTGGCCCTTCTTTCTCCAGATCAACTTGTTGTCATCCATAAGGCACATCATCAGTCTTAAAAACGTTAACTATCACCCTCCCAGCAGCCCTTACTGAAAAGCCACCTCTTCCCTTCATGCTTCCCTGCACAGAAAGCAACTTGAGAGATTGAGAGAAACTTGTTAATATATTTGAGCCATACTCTCAGGCTAAATCAACTTTTTCACATGAACCCCCAGATCTCCTCTGTATCCTCAACCCTAGGACACCTCATTAACTCGATTAAAGTCAGTTAAATGGGAAACTTTTATTTATGACTAAGAACTTATGCTCCTTTATCTATATTAATACTTCCTTTGTAAAAATAGAATTCTTTGTAGTTAGATGTGAGGGCTCCCTTGTTCGAACTGTGTGGCGTTTCCATTAATAAGGAAACATTCGATTTATAGGCGTCCATCAAAATATGAAGTTTCAGTTTAGGCTAATTGCCAACATGTGTAGAAACAATTTTTTTTTAAGAACCTTAGTAATAATCTTGGATGTCCAGTCTTTCACATACATGCATATACACATATTTATGTGTATGTTCCTGGGCAACCCATTCATTGTTACAACGCCTGACTTAGCAGTTAGCTATAAGCAGATACATTGGTGTCTGAATGGAAAAGGAGATTTCGCGTTACTATGTAAAATCAAAGGCTTTGTAGCACTTTACTCTGTTTCATCTGTGATCTGCTCTCTGCTGACCTCCGCAGAGCATCTCTGGCCTTAGTGCACTCTTATCGCTTGTGCCCTACCAGCTTGCTGCCCTCCTTATGGCTGAGCCTTGCATAATTAATGTGTCTAATGTTGTATATGGGAGGTTCTCTTCATCATCTTCTTGTAGTAGCTATTATGCTGTCACCCAGCATCCCATATTTACACTATGCTAACCTGAACTCCAGTCTCTCCTAATTGATCCGTTATCACCAGCTCAACTGTTAGCTTACTCTAACCACAATGACTATAAAAGCTACTCTAATAAACCACTTTCAGAAAGGCTGCAGATATGTTTTGGCTCACAGTGGCTTATATCCACTTATTCTAGGCTCCAGCAGCCATTTCTCCAGGTCTACCCTACCGTTCCATTGAATACTGGATGTGCTTTTAATAAACAGTCTTCAGAATTGGTGGCTATCTATAGAAGAAGGCTATATATTTTGGACTGTTTCACTCTTGAGTTCCTTCAGAACTATTGCATATATGTCACCACACTTCGACAATTCATTTTCCTTTATAAGTTGAATTTTGTGTTATGTTCACTGCCTTCATGGTAGCCACATGACCGCTGCTTCCTTTTGACAGGATAGGCTGGGGACAGTAGAGATGATAGATCCTTTGGAGGCCTTGAAGACTGTTATGATTGATGAGAGCCAGCCGTGCTAATCCCACGGGTATCTGACAGCTTTTCATTTTTCCAGCCTCCTCCATATCTTGGGGCATCCATGGAACTGTCATGGAAAGCAAGAGGAAAGGAGACACCTTCTGGAGGCTTTGGGCAACAATTTTGGTTCTGAATAAAAGTCTAGCTCCCCAGGGAGGAAAAGCCTTATCTCTGTCCCTCCCTTCCTGCTCAGCATGCGAGTGGAGACTTGTCCCGTGTAGTCTTGTGCAGCCACTGTGCGGCACCTGTCATATGAGTGTGACCAGACAGTGCGAGCAAACGAATGCTGACTCAGCATCCTGATACTCTTGTGCTCCTGTACTACCTGTAATAATCCCCTTTCGGACTTAGCGAGGGATAGCGCGAACCAGTTCCTCTTGGGTCAGATTTCTGATACTTGTAGTCAAACTTGTTTTTGATAGACTTGGGCTTAAAATGCAGTGTTTGACCACATAATTTTTTCATCTGGGATTTAGGTTAGACTCAAGTTCTGGCCTTTAGATGTAGTTATAAGCCAGAGTCAAGCAGTTTAGAGGGTTTGGGGAGCAAAAATGTCAGCGAATCCTCTTGATAGGAAAAAAGGTGCATGGGTGAGTCGTCAGCCCTGCAAGGGCATCCAGCAAAGAGAACACCAACCACCATAGGCAGTTCAGACAGACAGACAGACCTCAAAAAAGAGGAATGGCCAAGAGATCCAGGCAGAGAGAATGGGAAAAAAGGTTAAAAGGCATTAAACTGGGGAAGGTATCTATAACATTTTCCAAGACTGCGTGCCAGAATAAGGCACTATTTAAGGGAAGTAGCCTGATATGCGTTCTTGAGCTATGTTCCTGGGTCTGGAATGATTGTGCCAGCGACTGGCTGGTCTACCAAAGCCACGTTTCTGGTTCTCACTTGTCTCCCTGTGAGTTCCATGTGGCTGTTTGCCTCCACCATCCTCCCAGGATTTAGAATGAGGTACTAGGGCGTGATGAGTAACCCAGCTAGAGTGTCAAGTAACGTGAAGGATATTTTGGAAAACCAGAAGTAAGAAAACATTTGCGTGAGAGCATCCTGAACCTCTGTGTCCATGACAGATTCTGGGGAGACCAGGAGAGTGGTCAGCCTTTGCTAAGACTGTAAAATCCCTCTACAGGTCTGGACCTACTGAGATGTGCATGTTTCTAATGCAAAGACATTGTACGTTTTAAAAGATGACTTACCAGTGTTTAAAACCAGGAGATTTTGCATAAATCCATATACTCTGTCTTCTCTTACAAAGTCAGCCATCTTGCCAATAGCAGGCTTGCATTTCTGCATGACATTTGATTGGAGCAGGGCGACCCCTGTTGTGTAGCCTGTTCTAGGCTCTCTCTGGCTTGCGATCGTCACCTCCTCCTTATTACCTCTATGACACCAAGGGTAAGAGTTGGTTCATCATCACTCTTGCAGTGTTGTTCTCTCATAATAGAGCCTGTCTCTCTAAAGAGTGGGAAAAATGAAAGAATAGATTGAGTAGGCTGCATGTTTCTTACACTAGGCTCACTTCATCATTAAAATTAGCTGCCTACCCGCACTTGTAGGCCTTAGAATTTGCAAACCTGACTCTAACTGGTACAGTCCACAGATGGAAATTTGTCTTCATGCCACCTTCAGACTCATTCTTCTTAGGAGAGAGAAGGTGAGAAGGTTGATTATTCTTACAAGCGCAGCGTCTTCAGTGCATGGGAATGGCTAAATTAATTCTGCTTTCCAGACCCTTGGCTGCAAGACAGCAAGTCTGACAAATGTCATTGCTAATTAGTCCACCGAGTTAGGGGAGGGACCCACTATCTGGTGATCGTAATTACTGCTTTTCATTAGGGCCCGTAGATTAAGACATGCCGGGTGATCTCTGCCCAGCACAGAGGCGGTCTTGAGTGACAGGAGGAGGGCCTTTACTTCCAACTGACCACCAAGCCTCTGTCAGGGTCATTTGCTATGACAAAAGGCATTTAGTTCCAGCTCAAGAGTATAAGCATATGGACATAAACATGTGACAAAAGGGATCTGTTTTGGTTTTAAAACACACACACACACACACACACACACACACACACACACACACACACACACACACACACACACACACACACGATGCTTCCAGCCTGATCATCTCTCACACTGCAGAGTAAAATGCTGTCCCCAGGATACCTATAAAACTGCTGCCGCCTTCTTCTTCAATTCTCTCCTAAGTGTGAAAGCTTAACATGTGTGCAATTTTTTAAAAGACCTGTTAATTAGTCAGACTGTTAATTTGTCCACTAAAAGAAAAGAGCTCCATGGAACAAGGAAGCTTAGATACTTTTGCAATCAAGGTGTTGAACCTAAGAAGGTTATCAGAACTCTTGGACATGGGCAGTTGACTCTAGTGAGTGGGGACAGCTATGTGGGGGCTGGGCAGAGATCCGTCCTGCAGCTGGAAGGGTTAGAGGAAAGGTGGCGATGTTCAGAGGTCAGCGCCTGTCATCCATACCAACCAACAGTCTGCCATTTAGAGAGACTCTGGTGTGTCGGATGTGGTCAGAAGTATGGAAGACAAAGAGACAAATTATTTGTGTAAGCATAACAGGCTCTGGGAGAGCAGGTGTGAGTCTGTCTGTGTGGATAGCACGGGCTGAGCACTCCCCTGCCAGCAGAACTGGAGAACTGTCAGGGCAGAACATTTAGAGGGACAAAATCATCAGTCGGGTCCCAAGGGCCTACAACAGAGAAGCTCATTAGTGCTGGGGAAAGAGCGAGCAGCCTTAGCATGCGTCAGAACATTATGACTCACGAATAGGACTGACCTGGAGCCTTGGAGATTTGGTTTTGCTGGTTAGTAAACAGCTAGGAATTCCTTTAGGATTTTGCATCAGGAACCAAATTATTTTGAGCAAAATGCATTATGTATCACTTTCTTTCCTGGGTTTGGTGCATGCGCGTTTTGACTAGTGAAGTTAGCCAAGATACAGTTAACATTCAGTGCCAACGCTTCTTAGTAACACTTCTGGTGTTGACAAAGGAGTATTGGAATTTTCAAGTGGGGGAAACTGAGAATGAGGATCAATAAGGTAGGTGACTAACCAGAGTTGGATGAAAACATGGGGGACTGGGGCGGGGGCACTCAGTCCTCTGACTATTGGCAGCCTCGATTCTACCATGTGAAGCTGAGTGTTTCCTAGGAGCAGCCTCGTGTACGCCATCGTCTCCTTCATGTGCAAGTCTCAGAGGAGGAGATTTGTGCCCAAGCTAGGTCCCTTTCTGTTATTCGTGTTAAACAAAGTGCCCATTTAAATAAAGCCCAGGGCTGGAGAAATGTGGTAGTTGACCTCTGAAGCTAGGAAAATGTTAAACAAGGCCCCATGAAATATCCAGACTCTTTCCTGATCGCTGGCTACGCACTTAAACCCACAAATGAGTGGTATCTGGATCTACTTGCAGAGCTATTTCTTGTATTAGTAGTTGATCCACATATGTGTGTGCGCACACACACACACACACACACCACACACACACACACACACACACACACACACACACACACACACACACACACACACACACACACACACACACACACCACACACACACACACCACACACACCACACACACACACACACACACACACACACACACACACACACACACACACACACACACACACCCTATGACCTCCTTTGATTTTTGTCTTGCATATCCTTACTTCACAAGGTGAAACATTTCCAATTCTTACCCTAAAACAATATCCAGGAAATTGGACAGTGTGGTAGAGAGTCATTTGTGTTGAGCTTCTGGGCTCTATGCTACTGAACAGACAATAGCTCTCCTAAATATTTGTTCCTATAAGGGACAGAGGAAAACATTGGACCAGTGATTGCATACCAAAATGTGTACCCTAGCTAGATGTGACTACACATGCCTGCATCCCAGCCCTGGAGAAGCTGAGGCAGGAGCTGGGAGCTAGCCTAGGTTAGAGGGTAAGGCCCTACCTTAGAAAACAGTCAACAAAAATGTCTACTGTTGATGCCAGGCAGATAACAGGGAAGAAAACAGCAGGAACTGCCTCTAAGCAATTGCCTTGGTGATTTCTTTGTTACCCTTCCTGCAGTTTTCAAACTGCCCCTCTGCTCAGCCCGCAGAGTGCTCCCACCAGAGTGCTCCCACAAGAGTGCTCCCACCAGCCACCAGTGCTCTGCCCAGCCTGCAGAGTGCTCCCACCAGAGTGCTCCCACCAGCCACCAGTGCCCAGCCTGCAGAGTGCTCCCACCAGAGTGCTCCCACCAGCCACCACTGTGCTGCTGCTCCCACCAGAGGCTCCCACCAGCCAGTGCTCTGCCCAGCCTGCAGAGTGCTCCCACCAGAGTGCTCCCACCAGAGTGCTCCCACCAGAGTGCTCCCACCAGAGTGCTCCCACCAGCCACCGGTGCTCTGCCCGGCCTGCAGAGTGCTCTCACCTTGTTTTTATTCACGTTAATCTTTTGAGCTAAGATACTTTTCATTTGTATGGTAGCTTATATGACTTGGAACGCATTTCCTTAACTTCTGCAAGCCTCAGTTTTCCTGTGGTGGTGTGATGCCCTGGGGACTTACGCAAAATGGGTGAACATGGGCATAAGAAAAGCAGCCCTGCTATCATAACAAAAAGGCCACTGTCATCCAGGCCCTGAGTGCGACTGATGGGGATGGATGGAGACTGAGGGTAAATGCCACTTTATGTTTCAGCCTCAGCTCACAGCAGTTTATGAGAGAATGCAGGATTAACGTTAACCAAATCTGCTTTTTTTTTTTTTTCAGTAAAATCTGAAAACCAAAACATGAAGGTAATGTCTTCTGACTTTTTTATTTTGTAAATCTTTTAAAAATTCTTACCACACTGGGAAACCAGACAGTGATAGTGCCAAGGACTGACATAGAAAGCCTGCAGGCCCATCTCAGAAGGGCCTTCCTCCTTTCAAAGGGAGATGGCACCGTCTGAGATTTATACAATAGGTAATCTAACTTTGAAAGCTTCCCTCTTTAACTCAATAGCTAACGCAAACCCTTCCGACACAGTCTGGGTTCAAATCTGCCTTCATGATGTCGGTTGAATACTAATTGGTGATGTGACCATGGCGAGCTTCTAAGAGACTTTCCTCACCTGTGCAAGGAAACCGTCACTGGCTGCAGATGATCTTGCAGTGATAGTCACTGGTCTGGGGACTAAGGATTTTTATGCTGGTTCCTTACTTAAACTGGAGCACACTTCTTTAGGCCACTCTGAGCCTCCATTTCCTTGAGTGTCATATAGAGATGGTAATGATTCCCAGTGGACTTGGTAAAGATTTTGAAAGACCAGAGGGAATGTATACAAAGACACTGTGCTAGGGAGAGGTCATCACTAAGTTTCTATTTTACAACAAAATTGTATGAAAATATCAGACTTTTTTCCGTTATGACAACAGAGGTGGCCAGATGGCCACACCTCTCCCAGAGAGATAGAATTCACAAGGAGGAAATTGTCAAGCAAATGGGGAGATCTTTTTATTTCTATGAAGGAGACTGTGCTGCTGTGTGACAGGACTGTGGTGAACAGTGGCCTGGGAGAAGTCTGGAGTCCAGCTCAGCTCACGCAGGGAAGCCTGGAGAGAGTAGCGTTTGAGGTGTAGGTCCTGTGTACCAGGTGAGCATTAGGAAATCTCTGGGTGTTAAGTGTGGGAACCAGGATTTCAATCACATCCCCAAAGCTACTGTCTCAGTGATTCTCAAATAAGTCCCACAGTTTGTGTGGCTTAAAAGAGCACATGGATTCCCTCACAACGCTGGAGACTGAAGTCTAAGATCAAGGTGTGGACAGAGCCAAGGCTGTTTCCTTAGCCCCTTCCAGTTGCTCGGTAATCTGTGACACTCACAGGTGGGAACCTCTCTGCTTCCTTCTCTGCCTCTCTCCTCCCTCACCTTCTTTCTCCTCTCTGTGTGCCTGTCTCTGTGGTTTTTGTATTTTGGGTTTTTTTTGTTTTGTTTTGTTTGTTTTCCTCTCTCTTACGAGACAGTGATATTGGATTAAAATCCAGTCTGACTCTGGCATGACTTCGCTTTCCCTTTGTTTCTTAATTACACCTTCAAAGACCCTGCTTCCTGATCAAATCATACTTTAGGGTTCAGGGACTCTTAGGACCTCAACAGGTCTACTTAGGTGACAGACACACTTCAACCCATAACAATGACCACAGGCAAATCCATTAACCCTTAGAATGTCACTTCTGTCCTTTGTGTGCCTTAGCCATCTCCTGGAGCTGTTGAGCAGATCAAACGTGATAACGCCGGGGAGCCCTCTCTGAAGCACAGACTGCTTCATAACGGCGCCATAGTTTGTTCTCGCCCTGGAGGGGGATGTGATAAGGTCAGAAATGATTGTCGAATGTGTGTCTTCCTCTGGAGCTATCGTAGAAAGAAAGGCTTGTAGTTTTTATTATTAATAGCCTGCTTGCTGGATCCCTGGAGGCCACGGGGCTTGCTGATGGAATCCTTGGACACTCCTATTTCCTTTGCTGAGTTCTCCCCTCCCCCAGTACAGAAAGGATGCCCAGGATCTCCGGCATGAGAAGAAAATGACCGTGTTGTTTTTCCTTTCAAAGAAAAGAAATGTTCCACAAGGGCTACGATGGGTTAGTCCCAAGGTAGCCTGCTTTCAAGTATATGCTTATATCCGGAGGGTTGTATTTTCTTGTTTAAGACCTGCATATTCTGAAAGGCTAAAATCCTCACTTAGAGATCTTTTGTCTTAGGGAAAGGAAGAGGGCACAGGGTTCCTGGCTCAATGCTTAGCTTCCCAGCTCCCTGCTACTATATATTTCGTTTTATTCCCACTTTCTTTTAAAAGATTTATTATTTTATATGTGTGAGCGTCCTGTTTGCAGATATGTTTGAACACCAATGTGCATGTAATTGCCATGGAGGCCAGAAGAGGGCATAGGATTCCCTGGAACTGAAGTTACAAATAGTCGTGGGCCACAGTGTGGGTGCTGGGAGCTGAACCTGGGTCCTCAGGAAGAGCCACTAGTGCTCCTAACCACCGAGTCTCTCCAGCCCCAGTTTATTCTCTTTATGGCACCATTTTGATTCTATTTGCATTGCTTTTCTTCTTAAACCTTCTTCTTTCTCTGCATTCCTCCCTGTGGACGTCCCTTCTCTCCTCCCCCTCCTCTGCTCTCTTTAAAGAACTCAGATGCCCTTTCCACTCACACTCTTTACTAATGGAGCCTAGATGGTATTCTGGGCTCACCTCTGCTTTATTCCCACTCCAGAGCCTTCACAGTCCAGCCTACAGTATACTCTGCCACGCTTGTGTGACAGTTTATAATCTGTTTTATGGACCTTAAAACTATTCAATCTCTTTGCCCCCTTAAGGAAGATTGCTGACACTAAATTGAATCCAAAGGGTTTTGGTGGTGGCACCGCTCCTTTACGGGCAGTTGCTTATTTATGTCCCTTTATTGTGTGGTGGTTGATTTGTGTTGCTGAGATTCTGGGCCTCGCTCCCAGGCAGGAGGCCACATGGCCTCAGAGGGCAGAAGGAAGGCTTCCACTGCGGTCCAGCTGAGACCACCTGAGGCACCAGCCTGCTTGCCCTGGGGGTACCCGGGGAGGAGGGAGAAGAAGCCACTTCCTATTGTTCTGTGAAGCTCTGAGCTTCTTGTTACGAAGCTCTTGGTTGACATCAGGGTTGCAAGATCTTCCATTCCCTGGTTCAGCAATTACTTTCTGAGATCCTGTCAGGAGCCAGGCACAATGCTAGTTCACACATTCCGCTTAAATCGGAAGCTCTGACTTGTCAGTGCCCTGGTAATTACAGAAGCCATCTCTAGCTACAGGCTGTGGTGAGCACCCAATCTCACCTCATGTGGCTGAGAGGCAGTGCCTTTGAGCTGAGAGCTGTGGATAGGGGTCAACTGAGGGGAAGGCAGAGGGGACAGGATTGCAGGCAGAGGACTCGTGAGTACAAATGCCTTAAGGGACAGGTACACCGTGGGTGTATGTGATGATGTAAATCCCAGTGAGATCTGACTGGGGCCATGTTCCCTCTGGGAAGGCATAGAAATGTTGAAAAACATTAGAAAAGAAAGAAAGAAAGAGACAAGTGTCTGAAATACTACTAAGCCACCCTTCAGGATGGGTATCATTTCATATTTACACATTTTAAGCTTTTCTGAAATATACATACAGTAAAGTACCTGAAGTGTATTTTTCTGAAGTGTCTATCTCCTTGGATTCCTTTTTTTTTTTAAAGTAAATAATCTTTATGCTTATCAAGATTGTGATTTCTTTTTAACTTAACATCGCATCAAAACAACTTTGCACTTTAAGTACTTTAGAATATGATATTTACCGACTGAACGCTGTTCTGGTGTAGATTCCTCTTTGAGTCTCTACTCTTTAGTTTGTGCACTTTTGTTTTGTTTTACCCTGTTGTGCTGTGTATGGAACATAATGTGTGTATAAATGCTGCGCATGCCTGGTTATCTTCCTAGTGGTCCTAGAGCACAGAGAGGCTCCAGACATGTTCTTTCTGATGCTGGTAATCCCCCTCCCTGCTGTGGGAGAGAATTCCTGAATGCCCTGCCTGAACCCTCCTGCTAAAGAAGGGATCATCAGGAGGTGTCAGCTGTGGAGGGCTAGGTTGACCTGCAGGTCCAGGGCCCTTCCTGCAGGTGGGCTAATACCAGGAACAAGGCCCGAGCCTCTGCTTACTGTCACCTCATTTGTCACTTAGAGAGGTTAACTTAAAGCAGTTAACGTTCCTAAGGCTGGAGAGATGGCTCTGGCTAAGAGCAATTGTTGATCTGACTGAGGACCTGAATTTTGGTTCCCAGACTACATGTACCCTCCAGCTTTGGGGGGCCTGATAACTATTTCCCATAAGGAACAGTGTTCAGAATTTTTTTTGTTTTGTTGTTGTTGTTGAATTAATAAAGCTGTAATTTCATAATTGATACCGCCTAGGATTTTTCTCTAAATTTTTTGGCACCCTGTCTGGATCTGTCTCTTTTTCCTCTGCCCCTCTCTGTCTGTCTCTGTCTCTGTCTCTGTCTCTGTCTCTGTCTCTCTCTGTCTCTCTGTCTCTGTCTCTGTCTCTCTCTCTCTCTCTCTCTCTCTCTCTCTCTCTCTCTCTCTCATATGTATGCTTGAAAAGAAAGAGGAAATGACAGAGAGCATAAGGTTCCACCCATCCCTCACACTCTGTCTTTCCCTCAAAACTGCAGCTCCTTGCAGGGGTTCTGGGCTCCTCTGGCTGTTTAAAATGGCTGGTCTCCTGTTTACTTTCTTGTTCATATATCTGAGCAAATGGAAAATTTAAAGGAAGGTGTTTTGCTTTTTTCCCTGAGCAAGAGTGCTGAGCAGAGCGGCACTTCTACCAGGCGTCACTAATGGAGCTTGCTCTCTGCAGACTGGCTGTAAGCCCAGGTTGACGGAAATTCGCTTCAGACAAATACATTCTGCCACCTTCTCTCGTGGGGACAGACATGGCACACTCCCAGGGGGTCATTCCATCTGTCCCCTGGAGCCAGGATGACTTCCTACATCATCTTCACAATGATTATATTTTAACATGACTTTTAAATAAACCATAGCATGGAAGCAGGCCTGGCTAGTGGAGACATCTAAAGGCTAATGGAATCTTACAGCTTGGAGAAACCCAAAAAATAAAGAAAGAAGCAGCAGACAGTGCAACAAAAGGGTTGCACCTTTGTTTACTTTGCTCCTCCTTCTCCTACCTGGAGGCCAACCTCATAGCTCTACGTGAGAGTGAGTTTACACACAAGTCTAAGGGAAGGCTGTCCTTGCGCTAGGTCTGATGGAGCTGTGAGGAGGCCCCCCCCCCCAAACTCCAGAAGGAAAGGATTCATAGCAAAGAAGCCACATGGAAGAAAGGGAAGTTTCCAACCAATTCGTCATTAGAAGACACAGATCACCAAGAGTACTGAACAAGAGATTGAAGAAGAGTGAGGGGGCAGGCTTCTCCGTGGCCAGCTGGTATTCTGCAGGACCAATCCTAGGGCAACATTGAGCTGGTCATGCTCAACAAGTTTCCACGACCACTGGGGAGAATAATATGCAGAATGGGTAGTTCAGTAAAACACATGTGTAGCATATCAGCATGTGGAGCATACAGGGAGCGCCATGTTGCTCTGCAGAAGGAGAATCCAGGTTAGGTTGGAGCTGTTGACCATTTCCTGGAGAAAGAGGACGCTTATACAGCTCTTGGGGAGAGTAAGATCTGGACAGGAAGGCCAATGCACTTCAGAGTCTGGCTCTGGTAGTTGCCAATGTCCAGCAGGGTGTTTTTCCTCATATAACTAGCTCGTGTTAACTAGCTCTTCGCTTCTCTGTAGGCACATCTATGAACAGAGATGAGTTATGATCAGTGGGATAGTTGGCTAATTGTTGCTAGATTGTAAGAAAATGGGCTCTCCTCTTCACACATGGCCACCACAGAGTTGTGCACACTGGTCTTCACCAGCTGCTGCCTGACCTCTGGACACAACTCCCAGTTATACAGCTGGGAGGCGTGGTGCTCTCAGCTTTCTGGGAGTACAGCTATCTTTCTGGAAATGATGAACGACTCCTGAGTTCATGGGGCTGCTGTAGAAAAGCCAGAGCTAACCTGTGCAATCACCCTGGCAGATTGGCGGCAACACAGGTAACCAGCTCATGTTACCAGCTCTTTTCTTCTCTATGTAGGCATGTCTGTGGACAGAGACGAATGATAATCTGTGTAGGAGCCTCTACACAGATGTGGAAGAAGTAGGGAGAAGAGGAAGTGTGCAGGAGTAGACAGGCTTATTTTTTTTTTTTTTTTTTTTTTGCTATTTCTGGTCTCTTCCATGAGCCCAGAGTATGTACTTCACCAAAATATTAAAATTCTAGAGTTTAAAGCTCCATTGATCTTGAAAGTTACATTTACCGAGAGAGCCAGGATCCCAGCTGTCTACTGGCTGGGGTCATCCCATCCCACCAGCCCTCTAGACAGCCTGTTTCTCTCCTTGTCTTTATGCCTGTCGTGTGCCATTTCCCTGATGTGTCAAGACAGTGACTGTTCTATTCCTCACACCTTCTTTATTCATTTCCATCCATCATACCAGTCCCAGCAGCATCCAACTATCTTTTTTTTTTTTTTTTGAAGTCTTACCTTAGAAAGGTCTCTTCTTGATTATTTATGTTCAGCTAAGATCATGAGTTTTCCTTGTGCAGAAGAGCTGCACAGGAAGAGTTAGCCTCCTCCACTATCTCCAAGTCATCCTCCTGTTCTTCCTAAGACCCCCTTAGTCTAGCTCACGTGAGCTTCCATGCCCACCTCATGAAGGGTACCACTGGCAGAGTAACTGGTGGCCTCTGTACTGCCAGTCCAATAGTCAAGTCTCAGACCTCCTCTCAGCTGACCCCTTAGCATCTTTGGGTGGAGGCTGAGCAAACTTTTGGCCCAAGAACTCTTTGGAGGTGCCCCTTTCCTGAAGAGAGCCCTGGACCATTTCCTTGTCTCCTTCTGTATTTTCTCAAATGCTCCCTTCTCAGTGGGGCTCCTGCCCACGCAGCAGTTACATTGAGAGGGATACCTCCCCAGGCACACGGTTGTTCCTCCAGCCGGTTTCCTTACCCTAATCAGAATCCACAATTCCATACTCCCGGAGGATATGACATCTATCTGAGGCCTCTTTATCAGTGTGTGCGAGATGAGGATGCTTGAGAAATGGCAAGAGGTGTCTGTGTTCACACGCAGGATATCAGCTTTAGCTACTTCAGAATTAATGAAGAAAATCTAAGTGAACCTCTTTGGAAATTCAGATAATTGCTTTGGAAATCACACCTTGCATGGCCCTGAAAGAAAACCCTGAGCAAACGGAAGTGCGTGTGTGGAGATTAGGTCTGATGGGACAGCCAGACTTTGTGCAAATGAGTACACGACATCCAGACACAGCAGCGGTCGAGGATTGTGAGAGGAACAGACACAGCAGGCGTGAGGATGAGTGCAGATGATAGAAATGAAAGGCTGCAGGAGAAGCGCTGGACAGAGCAGGGGGAAGAAGTGCGCGAGGAGTCAGAGGCACTGGTTTTAGAGTTAAGGTTGCCTAGAGTCTAGTTAAGCTTAGCTCAAATAGCTGTGCACCTTCGGGCAAGCTGGTTTCTCAGAGCCTTGGCTACTTTGTATAAAAAGAAAAAAGCAAGTAAAACCCACACAGTATAACAAAGCAACATCCCAGAGCCAGTGCGCCTCTCCCTTGAGATACCAGTGGTGAAATGAGACCGGGCATGCAGTGTTTCCTGCAGTTCCTCGCATGAGAGGGCTCTGAGCATGCGAAAGGGCAGACTCCTGCCATATTTCAGGCTCTGCGACAGCAGAGGCCACAGCCGATGGTGAAGAGTTACAGATAAGAGACATGCAGCCGATCCTCAGGCTCAAACAATAGGAACATGCAATCCTGCTAGATGGCACGGAACCACAGCTGGTGGTGGGAGTTGCTGTAGGTCAAGTGGTGTGTGTGTGTGTGTGTGTGTGTGTGTGTTGACCATGGGGGATGAATGAACTGAGATTCTTGTTCAGAGGCCATTGGTGGGGGCGTTACCTAGTCACAAGGGAAAGGGGGTCAAGCCAAAGGGTGGTTGAGGTGCCATGCAGTTTCCTTGAAAGCTTTGAAAGCATTCTATGAGGTGCTCCGTAGCTTGGGTAGGTCTTCAGAGGTATTCCAGCTGAGACTCTTAGACAAGAGCTTTCTTCCGTCCTGTGACCAGACACCTGCAGTGCAGCCTGCTCCAGAGGAAGAGTCTCCTTGACAATTTGCTTCTGACTGGGCAGCTCCTAGAAAAGACCCATCCCTCACTGTTGGGCTCAGGCGCCAAGGCTCCCACAACTGAGTGGATAGAGCCATTAGTCTGGAAAGACTAGCTGGGCAGCTCACTGTTGAATCCGCTCCAGGGCTATTTCCTGTTTTCCCACCTGAGTCCAGAGGTAGGCATTTGAAGGTCTTTGGATATCTGCCCAGCATTCAGAATATAAACCTGAAATCTGTGCAAAGGGACTCCAACTGTGGCACTAAATTCCTCACAGAGAACACACATTTACTTAGGCATTAAATTCATCTCTGTGGGATGGACTCTATAAGACAAGGAAGGAAATGACCATGATTTTAAAAAACAAACTGGACCGTGGCAATGACTCTGTGGGGAAGAACACTTACTTGCACAAGCATGAGGACCTAAGCCTTGGATTCTCAGCTCTCGGGTCAAAAGTCTGGCATGGCCATGCACACTTGTATTCTAGTACTAGGGATGTAGAGGGTTGCTGGGGCTGGCTGGCCAACAGCCTCCCCAAAGAGTGGGGAGCTTCAGGTTTAGTGAGACACCTAGTACAGAGAGAATAAGGCACCTGTTGTCCCCCTGTGACCTCCTCACTTGCACACAGGTACACAATACATATGTTCTATACACACACATAGAACTGACGCATAGGAAATGTATATATTTACAGTGGTACTTTGTTACATGTAAACATGTAGTGATTAAGTCACAGTAATTAGCATATTTGGTACCTCAAACATTTATGGTGTCTTTATGCTGCAAACACTAGACATCTTTTCTTCCAGCTCTTTTGAAATATTCAACAAAATGTTCAGTTTTCAATAATACATATTTCCACTGCACTCCGCTGTAAAGCCTTAGACCCATTCAGACTACTTACCTGTATTTTGCACCCAGTCACCGATCTTTGCCTGTTATTTCCTCTTCCAATCCTTGCTCCCCTTCTGGTATCCGGTAACCAGTATTCTACTCTCGATGTCGAAGAGATCTACTTGTGTGGCTCCCACATGGGTGAATGGGAAAGAGCAATTGTTTATGACAGGGAAAAGGCTGGTAGGAGGATGGGGGGGTGAGAAAGTGGTGCAGATTAATGCAGAGTCCTATATATTTTTGTGTTCGGCCTCTTTCCAGCATTCCCTACATACAGCAACCCCCGTGACACTTACTTAAGCATCTGCGGGATTTTTTTTTTCCAAACCACTGACTTGTGATGCAAGTTTTCTCTGGTGTTTACTTTTGCAGACAATTTTCTCTGTGTGACTCTATATTCATCTGTGAACTGAATTTGTAAACATTTAATCTGGTAGACGAGATGATTACTAGAGACCTTCAACGGGGAGGTTCCACCTAGGCCAAACATAATGAAGCAGAGTACTGGCTGCTGTTACAGAACCTCAGGGCCTGCATCTCACTCAGAACGAGCTCTCTGTTCTTTTTAAGATATATGTCCCCTCATCCCACTGCTGGGATTTGAGAGTCTGTCTTCCTGTTTTCAAGCTGTTTCTTGCTCATAATTTGATATATCCTTAGATACTGACAGGTACTTTTCCTTCAAGATTTTTCAGACTTGATTGACACATCACCCCTCACTGTGTGTTGGATGATGGGATAACTATTTGCTTTCCTTTATTCCTTTAAAGCACTCAGCTGTTGTTTCAGCTCCCTGTGATTTTAATAGCTAACAAGGATAAACTAGGCCTCTGGTTGTGTAATGGACTCAGTCACAATGAAGAGGTTTAGTTGAGGTCTGTTTGGAACTGCTCGAAGTCCTCAAATCTAGACCTGTCATTTCAGGGTCATCGGGATGTGAATTTCAACAAGCATCCCCACCCCCATTAAATCCACCTTGATTACATCTGCATAGAGGTTGCCAAGGCTAGACCTTTAGTATTAGATGAAAAATAGGCAGGAGTTAAAATACAGTAGGAACCTTTGAGGATGCTGGACCAGGACCAGCATCCATGCTAGACATAGACTGGATTACAAACCTTCTTACTCCAGATGGTAATAGTCAAGTTCCAGAGGAACCAATTCGACTCCAGAGTTGGTCCTAGTATTTATTATTAAGAAATCATGAGGACACCCAGGATCACAGGTGAGGCCACAACATCTGCTCCAACACACAGTGTAACTGGGACCCTTGGGGACTGTTCCTTCCAGTCTGCACCTGAGTCTGGAGCAGAACCAGGGCTCTGGCTCCCCACCCACTCCAGCAACACCCAGAGAAAGCTTGACTCCCAGGAGCTCTGACACTACAGGATCTCAGCAAAAAAGAAGTCATGAGGAAATGAGTCCTTGTTACTCCGTACATTCTTGGTTTTTGGAAGCCATGGTTATTGTGTCACATTTAGGAGCCCAGGGTTCTGGAATTATTTTTAGAAGTGATCATGCTGTAGATTTGTGTTAGTTAAGATGTAGGAAGGGGCTCATTTAAAAAAGATGGAGGTATCCTTGGGAAGGAGGCCAGAAGAGAGTGGCATCCCCTAAGCAACAGGAGGAGTCCTTAGCCTTAAGAGTTCAGTGACCAGATCCCAGTAGCAGCCCAGGGGCAGGTGACTCTAGGGCTGAGGACATAGCTTAGTCTTTGCAAGCAAATATTTCTATTTATAGTGCCAGCATCCATCTCCCTCTTTGCTCTCCATCTTATTCGGTGACATTGTTAATGCTTCTTCCATAGCTCATGTCTTTTCGGTAAGTATTCTCTAGTTAGCATTAACTATCAACTTGCACAGCCTAGAATCATCAGCAGGAAAGCCTTAATGGAGGAATTTTTCCAAATCATATTTGACCTGGGGAATGTCTATAGAGGATATTTCAACCATTATCTGCTTCAGGAAGGTCCAGTCCACTGTGGGCAGCACCGTTCCTAGTAGGTAGGTGGTCGTGAGGCACATAAGAAAGCTAGCTAAGGATGGGTAAAGGAACAAGGCAGCAGGCCCAATCCTCCATGGTTTCTGCTTCAGTTCCTGCCCCAACTTCCCTAAATGATGTACTATGACCTGGAAGTATAAGCCAAATAAACTCTTGCCTTCCCCATATTGCTTTTGGTTTGTGGTATTTGTCATAGCAACAGAAAGGCAGTTAGAATAGCAAGGAACTAAACAGCTTCAGGAACTACTGAATGTTCTACTTTACAGAAGAAAGCCATCTAAAAATAATATAAATAATTTTGAAATATTTTCTTAACTTCAGTGAAATTATCAACTCAGGTAAGTATTACTGCTCTGAAAATCACTGTATATGTAGCTACCAAAGAAAATGACATTTTCTTAAATGATAACTTTTGTACTATCTATGATACTGTTTTTTAATCTCTAGAGGAAAACCTAGCTGGGTATATAAGATAAGAAAGAGTTTACCATTACCCTAATCAGGCATCCAACCACCACATCACCAGTGATATAACAGCCTGATGTTGTATGTATTTGATGTTATTAAATAAAATATCTCTTGTGGCATTTTCTTGACAACATTGCTTATTGTTAATCCATTAGGCTTTAAGTAGATCTGCCAGTTTCTAGGAAGCATAGGCACAAGTTATGTGCCACTACCAGGAAGTGAGCACACAGATCTGGAAGCTGAGACTTGTCCACAGGATAATTTAACTAGAATCTTCATAACTGAGGCTCAGAAGGCAGAGCCTGCTAGAGTCAAAAGATGTAAAGGTCATGGCAATCAGAGCTAGCATGCCAGGTTAGATACTGCTTTGAAATTTACTGGGAAGATTTGAAAATGCTAAATCTTAAATAAAATTCATTAAAATGGAAAAGAAATCATTGACTGAAAATGTGGGCAGGAGAGTTGGGCTGCTGGATAGATGGACTATAAATCTCACATTGATAAATATGTCCAAAAACACTGGAAGCAAAAGCAGAGATAATAACCATTCTTGTGTGGTTCTTGTGTGGTAGAATTATGTTTTATTTTAATTAACTAATTAATTAAAGGTTTGTTTTTGCTTGCCTGTATGACTGTCTATGCACCACATGCATACCTTGTGCCCACACATCCCAGAAGAGGGCATAGAATCCTCTATAACTGGAATTAGAGTTGTTAGCCTCAATGTGGGTGCTGGGAATTGAACCCAGGTATTCCAGAAAAGTAGCCAATGCACCTAACCTCTGAGCCATCTCTCTAACCCCTGCCTCTGTTCTCTGTTCTTAAACACACACACACACACACACACACACACACACACACACACACACACACACACACTAAACCTCACCATCAGAAAGACATCAAAATGAATTAACATCTAACTTTTTATTATGATACCTTGGTTCTTTTGGAGCAATTGTACCCCCTTCTCTCAGTGTCTTTGTACTTTGCTAAAACTCAAAAGTTAACACTAGTATGTTATTTTTTACCTAAATTCCCAAATTCCCAAGTTCACTAAATTTTATCATTTTTGTTTTCTGCACCACTGTCCTTTTTTGATTCAGTATGCCACATTGTACTTGGTCATCAATCTCCGTCTTCTCCTTTCTCTATGCCAGTTTCCGTGTCTTCTCTTACTTTCAACAACCTAGACAGTCCTTAAGAATGCTGCTCAGATCTTTTATGTAATGTTCCTCATTTTGAACTTGCTTGATGATTTCACCATAAGAAGACTGGACTTGTAGCTTGTGTAGGAGAATTCTGTGTGTGTGTGTGTGTGTGTGTGTGTGTGTGTGTGTGTGTGTGTGTGTATGCCAAGGCACACATATGGAGATCAGAGAGAATGAGTTTTTCCTTCCCCCATGAGCATCCGAGGGATAGAACTTTGGGTGTCAGGCTTGATAACCTCCCTTACGGTATGAGCCTCCTCACTGGCCCTCAAACATCCTTTTTATCTCATTCTATCCAAAGTACATGACATCATTGTGACTAACCAGTGAAGTTAATCCTGGATCACTCAGTTGAATTAGTGTCTGCCACAGCCCTCTGTTATTTTCTTATGATAATTTTTTAAGTTACTATTTTCTTCCCATAGTTTCACTGAGTTCTGAGTCCAGTCCATATGGTTATTTTGAAACCCCAGAAGAAACAAGAGCACCGGTTAATTTTAAGTTAGCCAAGAGAAGTTAATTTTGTCCACGTTGGAAAGAGCTTTGTTTGATAACAGCACACAGTAGGTCGTGACACAGCACACAGCTGGCCTCTGACATTGGTAGAGATGACAGTGCAGTAAGAGGGTCCTCAGGGAAGCAGGACTTGAGAACAGAGAGCCTGGATTCCATGTTTGGCTTCTGTTTCTTTGAGCTGACCTGTAACGAAGATTCCTCTTCCTTCTTTTACTCAATCTGAAAAACCTGTGTTCTGGAGGGACTAAGGAAATGGCTCAGCAGTTAAGACCTCTTGCTACAAGGGGGCCAGAATTTGGTTCCTAGTACCCTCATCTAGTTGTTTACGACTGCCTGTAACTCCCATTCCAGGGGATCCAATGCCTTCTTTTGACTTCTGTGGGCACCTTCACACATGTGGCATATATATGCACACATATAAGTAAACATAATTATGAATAATAAAGAACAAAACTTTAAAAATAAAAAGAAACTATGGGCTTTTTTTTGTTGTTATTAAAAACAAAGATCTGCCCTGATAGGCCCACTTTCTGGTATCCATAATGCCTCCCAGTCCATAGCAGACTGGAAAGCAAAAGGAAGAAAGGAAGGCGTGGAAGCCAGTGAAAGAAAGCTCCCAGCCAAGTTCCCTTCCCTTGCGAGCACCCTTCACACTTGGGAAGTGGGCTGCGCTCCCATTAGCCAAGCGACATTTCAGAGTTGCCATCTGGGGATTCATGGGTGTCCAAGTCCTGCAAACTAACTGCAGTCTATCATGTAGTGAACAAGAAGAGCGCCAGGGGACAGAACGGAGACATAACTCAGAGGAATCTTCTGCTGGGCGACGCACATGAGGAACAGCACCAGAGGCTGAGAGCCATGCCGATGCGTCTGTCTCTTCTCGTTCTCTGGTCAGGCAGGTTTATAGCTGAGGTCTGTTAGACTACCTACCAGCTTGCAGACGTTCCTGAGCTTTCTAATCAGAAGTTTACATTATTTCTGTGGCTATGTGTGGTTATCAAAAAATCTTTTTTTTCTAAGTTTTATTTTTTTAATTAAAATGAAATTGCATATTTTTTCCTATAACTTCGTCTGTATGCTCCCCTCCACTTCCTCTCAAATTCATGGCCTGTTTTTCTTTAATTGTTATTGTTAAATATATGTGGATAATTATATAAATACAATCTGTTCTGGCCATTTAGGATTACTTGTATCCATATGATTTTAGAGCTGACAACTTGAGGGCTCATCCCTGTTGACTATTTCTCCTGCTCTCAGCATTCCTTATTTGCCTGTAGACCTTTGCCTAGGGATGGGGCTCTGTAAACTTCCCCTCTCTACATTAGCATATCTATTGTCATTGTTCAAGTCTTGCTTAGGCAGCCATGTTGTTGAGGTTTATGGTTGAAGCTTCCCTGTCATATCTAGGAGACAACAATCTCACAGCAGATTTCCCGATCCTGAGCGTTTCAATGTTCCCCGTGGCCGTAAGTGTGGGAATTGTTGTGTTGTAGGTGTATCAGTTGGTACTGGGTACCCCTTGGCCACTTCTCCAAATTTTGACCAGTATCTTTTAATGCTATGCCCTTCTGGTCTCCCACAACCTCCTTACATACAGAGCTGTGCCTTTCTTTAGTCATCTACAATGTAGATCATTTTGTTAGCCAGATGAGGTCGTCTCCACAAACATGAATTCATGATGTACATGGCCCATGTCTACCCTCTCTCTTCTCTCTTAGTGTGTCCCTTTTCTCCACGTCACCAGAGTCATAGTGTGAGAAGCAAGGACTTCCAGTTCTGAAGACCACAAAAAGGCTCTCAGTAAAATGGCAGATTGTTGACGTACATTACATTTCTGCTAAAGATTTTTCTCTGGAGAATTTGGAAATGAGTGTAAAATTTATAAGATTTCACACTGAGTGGCTTTTTCTACCTGTCTCTCTTTACTTAATTCATAGCACTCCGCCCTTACCTATAAACATAAACTTGAGAAAAAAGAACTTTAGGTGAATTTTCCGAATACACATTCCAGTGATTTAAAAACTTCAAGGATAGAAATGTGATTGGGGGGATATTGATTAAAAGCCCTAGACGTCTGTGTTTATCACTCCAGTAGCTCAGCCCTGATTGTATTTTGCAGGGACTGGTGGATAGCAGCAAGAATGTGAATTTTGTGTCGATATTTGTTGACTGTGAACAAAATCTATGTGAGGTATCCGAATGTTTTAGATTGCCAGCAAAGTAGTTGAAACACCTGAGTCTTTTGATCATGTCCCGGTCCTTTTGTCAAGAACATTCTGAGGCTGTTGCCTAGGAAACACCATCTTGCTTATGTTCCACAGCAGGGACCTCTCTGCACTGTAAGACAATGGTATGCCACTGTCCTCCTTTGTAATAATCTAAACTTGATGGGATTCATAGCAACTTTTTAGAAGTTACTATTATTCTTCCCTTCCTGGCTAGCACGTGTGTTTTATCTAGTGTTTCACTGAAGCAGAATGAAGCATTTTTGCAGACATGCTTTGATTGCAGACATTATTCTGGGCTTTGGATTAAACCCTTATAAAAGAAGGAGGGGTAAAACCAGGGGAAAGGAATAATAACATTTGAAATAAAATTAAAAAATATCCAATAAAAAAAAATCTTTAAAAAAAAAAAAAAAAACCAGGGAAGGAAAAAGCCAGTTAACATGTTCCCTTTCTTTCAGCAGTGAGAATCTCACTGCTTATTGTTGCCGAGAATGTGTGTGCATGCTCGCCTGATGGTTTTGTGTCTTTTCTAAATGCAGATATAAACTGGATGCATTTGTCACCTCAAGACAATTTTTCACAGAAGTCATGATCACTCAGTGTGTTAGGTGCCTGCAAGAGGTCATACCATGGTAGGGGAAGTGGACTCCATGTATTTAGAGTCAGGAATCACCTGTGAACCAAAGTGTTTACCTCCTAGGATGTCAGGGTATTTTAGAATCAAATATCTAGAAGGAAAGCAAACTCATACCCATGAATGACAGAGGCTAGTATTGTAGCAGTGAAAGGACAAATCTGTCATTCTCATGAGCTTCCCCTTCCTTAACCACAACATAGTCCGTATCTTTCCTGCTTGCCCAACTCCGTATCTTTCCTGCTTGCCCAACTTGGTTCTCTTGCATGGTGCCTCACTATCCCTTGATATTAGAGGGAGGAAGGTAAGGTAGAAAGCAACCCCCCATGCCCAGAGGTCACACTAAATGCAGCACCAGTGTGGCTGGGGCCTCTACCTGTAGTTAGCGATTTGGCCTTAGCCCCACCATTTCAGTTCTCTATCTATTTAGCAGTGGTTTCTCCTGACCTTTCCCTTGGGGCTTTGATCATTACCATGGTTCCCTTTCCTCCTCCTCTCTTCTTCTTCACAGTGTTTGTATACATGCATACCTGTTTGCACATGTGCATCAGCATGTTCAGGGTCACGTTCTCACATAAATGAATGTGGAGGCCAGAAGTCAAAGTCAGTCTCCTGCCTTATCACTTCTTACCTATTTTCTGAGGTCAGGTCTCTCACTGAACCCAAGGTTCACTGTATGGGGTGCACTGTCTGCCAACAAGTCCCCAGGTTCTACCTTATCTCAGTGTACTAGTGCTGGGGATAGAGACAGGCACCACCACACCCAGCTCTCCACAAGCATTCTGGGACAGAGCTCAGGTCCTTGTGCTTATGCACCAGGCATATTATCCATGGAGCCATCTTTCCACCCCTCATTCTTCATAATTTCTTCTTCATCCTTAAGTCAAGAAACCAGTGCAGTCTCTTCTTTCGCCTCAGTTGTAAACATAGTCCTGATTTTTCTGTACTGGAGTTGGTTTGTCTCAGAGCTGAGGACTGTATGAGGTCTTTTCTCCCTTTTAAGAATCTTTCACTTTTTATAATTTTTTTCTTCACTCAGGTTCAGATGCTTCACTTTTAAACTCATTATTTAGAAGTTTATTCTGTTTGTCTTAACTTCTTTCCAGATCTCCCTTTGACCTTGCCTGATTAAGACATAATGAGTCTCAAGTATATTTAAATGAATCAAGAAAATGAGGGTCTCAGTAGCCAACATTCCTACATTAAAAAAATTAATGACTTCTTTGAGGTCTCATATAATTAGTGTAGGTTGATAAATGTAGGAGGAATTTTCATGTCTGAAGACAGTGACAATTCAGAGTTGCCCCAGTTTTGCCTACAGGGAAAATACTTTTTTCTAAACTGAGGAAATCTTGCTGTATTCTAATTCCTTTACTTTGTCTTTGCTAGAACCTTTTCTTTTTCTAATACAGATCAAGTCTTAGACATCTGTGGGGACTTTTCTATCTCAACTTTGAAACACTGTGGACCCCTCTAAGGCCCAGGTTCAGATATTCTGCTGTCCAGTGAGTTTATGAGAGACAGCTGCACCTGGTGCCGAGCGCTTACTCTAACTCAGCTTCTACAAACCGCATTCTTGTCCATCAGACGAGTTTCTGTCTTACTCTTGACAAGTAGAGTAGATGGAACCACCCAGCCCATTGTCCAAGTTATGCTTGAGCTCTCTCTCTTTACTTGTACCCAGCCACCAGTAAGTCTTCTGTCCCTTGATTCCAATTTATCTTTAATCAACAACTCAAAATCCAGGCCACTACAATTCCTCCTAGATTTGGGGCATTTCAGGACCCTTCTCCATTGGGATATCAAGGTCTACCTGCTTAACTTTGGCTTCCTCCCGCTTCCCATACATACTTCCAGCATCTTTGCTCTTATGGTAGGGTAGATTTTTTTTTTTTTTTTTAAACAGGCCAGGGATATGGCTTAGTGCACGAGAGCGTTTGCTGCGCAAGCTAGAGGACCTGAGTTCAGATCCCCAACACCCACATAAAAATTTGTGTCTGTGCTGTGTGCTAACCCCAGTGCTGTAGGAGGAGGTGATAGGCAAATTCTGTATGTGAGCACTAAGTATAATGCCTATCGAGTGTGGACTGTCTCCACCCTCCTGTGCAAGGCTCATTCTAAGCATCGCGTTCTTTGAGGTGCCCGACAAAGTCTTCCCTTCTGGAGATGAACTGATTCCTAAATAATAGATCTCAAGATCCTCGAGAGTTGACTAATGTGTGCGTATCACTGCAATTAAAAAATTCCTTATAATATAATTTATGGAACATCCACACATTTTAAATTACCTAGTCCATATAAATGGACTTGCTTATTTCACGTATTTGATCTGCAGCCAAATTCAATATTCCATTAATAATTTTATACAAAGTGCTACCTTTTAAGATTTATTTTCTATTATCAGCATCAGAAAGTGGCTCTATACTGGGAATTGGTAGCACATACCTTTAACCCCAGAACTCAGGAGACAAAGGCAGGAGGACCTCTGTGAGTCCGAGGACAGCCTGGTCTACAGAGTGAGTTCCAGGACAGCCAAGGCTACCCAGAGAAACCCTGATTTAGAAAAGAAGAACAAGAAGAAGAAGATGGAGAAGGAGGAAGAGAGGGAGAAGGAGAAAAATATGGCTTTATTTAGTGGATATTTTCCCACAGATATACAGTTTTGAAAAGTAGCTCTCAACTCTCACTAGAGAAGCTTCTTTTTGAGGTAGATAAATGGTATTTAACAGAGACAACAACTCATCAAGGAACAGAGGATAACAGGCTGCAGGATACTCGACCCTTAATTTCACACACACACACACACACACACACACACACACACACACACACACACACACACACACCACATCACAATCTTTCATCCCAGTGATCCCAGACTCAGGGATCATTTCTAGAACAGGGTGTTGGAAAGAGTATAAGAGCAGGACATGATGGATGACTACAAGGAAACTGTCTCCTGGATATAGCAGGAAAACTAGCGATGAGCTCGCCCAGGTTATAACATTGTTCATAAGACCTGTACAAGCTCAAGCCAGACAAAAGCCCAATAGGGACTGGCAAGGTAGAAACAAAATCCCATCCCTAGTCAAGAAGCTATTGAACATTAATGGCTGTTGAGAGACTCTGTTTTGTTGTTGTTTGAAGTGTGTTGCCTCTTATAAGTTGACTACATTCCACTGGAAGGCCCCATATTCAAAACAGCACAAATTAATGAGACTTGATGGGTGTACAAAATAACAGGACACAAAGTTGGTTGGGTAGGGAAAGGGGTGTGAATCTGAAGAGGGGAGTTGAGAAATTTGGTAAATATGATAACACATTGTATAAAAGCCCCAGAGAATAAAATGCTTTTGAAAAAACAAAAGAACCACCATTTGAATGACAAGAAAACACTAATACATTGGGCTGGACCTGTAGCAGCCATCCTTGGCAACCCAGTGATTCAGTTCTGTAACAAACCTAAGGAGACATAGTTCCTGGCTGTGCCTCAGCAGAGTGCCGAGTTCCTGTGCCCCTGCTACCTTATGAGTAACATAGATGTCACCGCAGCATTGATCAACATGAACCTATAGAAGACCTCTCACCTTCTGTTCAGGTGTCTTTAAAAGCAATACTGCATCCTCCTTTCCCTTCCCTCGGGATCTTAGAGCTTGGCAAGCAAACTTGTTGCCATGCCAACAGCAAGACCTCCGGGCAGGAGGCTGCAGTCCCACCTCTACTTCCTTAGCAACTGCTGATATCCTCTCCTATTTGAGTTCATACTGGCATCAGATCATTGCTATAGAATTACTTGTAGTCTGTTTTTTTTTTTTTCCTTGCTGTCTTTGAGATTGAACCCAGAGCCTCATGGATGGTAGGCAAACGCTCTACCATGGAACTATATCCCAGCCATAGAACTGTGTGGCACTGTGCTCCACCGCTGAGCACAGTCGCTGGGGAGGCAAAATGCAGGGAGCTTGACTGCACTTGTCCCAAGCTGCCATCACTGCGTGCTGGGCTTTACAGAAGGAGTGGGGGGAAAAAGCAGCCTGAGACATGGGACAGTGGAGCTGTGTCCCTCACTCCCCGGCATCTAGTTGCTGCTAGAAAATCATACAGAGAAGTCAGGAACACGGGCTGAGGACTGCATCTAGCCTGGGGCTCGGACTGGGAGCTCTGGCTTAGCTCATAGGTAAGGGTAGCAGCGATTGTCTGGGAGCGCAGATGAGCCTTCCTATGACTCAGGCAGCGGCTCTGTAGGCGAAGGCCTTCTCCATGATCTCCGTGGTGGTAGTAGATGAACGAGTCAGACCTTGGTTCAAAATTGTTCATTGTGGAAAATGGATGCATACCAACTTCTCAGGGTGGGCCAAAGATTAAATACCTTTTGCAGGAAGGAATGTCTGGGAAGGGACCTTATTAGCTAAACCCTGAGGGTCGCTAGGCACATTAGCATGGACCAACTTTCCTGGTATGGTCCAGGGTCCCACAGAACTCCTTCTGCTCTAACTCGTACAAGAAACTCTTCAGCAGCCATTTCTCTCTCCCTGCATGTTTAGAAATGTGTTCTTAGGAATTTGTTTTCTGTAGCCCAAATTCTACTTGAGATTTCATTGATAAACTGATAGTGTGGAAATCCATTATATATAATTCGCCTACTTATCTTCTCTATGGAGCATGCTTCTACCCTTGTGGTATTTTCCATATTGTTACCAGATAAACAGAACCTTCCCTTTATACAGGTTTCCAGAAAAGAGATTATCTCCCCTACTTTCTGTATTTGGAAGGAAAATCTCACAACCCATTCCCCATGTTCCAGGACCCTTAATTATGTCAGGACTTAGCAAATATGGGTACAGCATCCATTACTGAAATCAAGTCACACCTTATCTGACTGGCTCTTAAAAGTTGAACCAGATTCTGTGGGCTCTAAGTGCACACTATGACCTAGCCATGAAATACTCCTTTTCTAGGGCATTCTGGAAGGTAGACTGATTTTTTTTGAGCCCAAATAAGAATTGGGAAGATACTTTACAAAGCTCAATGATTTGAAATTTCCTAACAAATTAGAAATACTTTTACACATAATCTTGAATCCCATTGATAAACAACTTGAAAATTTAGGGCAATTTTAGAAAACAAATGTCCAGGCTTCAAAAAAATTAGTGTCCCCATACCCATGAGCAAGAGCCTTTAACATCTCTTCTGTTAAGACCTCGATGATGCTTTTTACCAAGTTCCTCCCTTCCTTTCTTGATTATTCTCAGCCATGTTGTAAGACAAGCATTTTGTTCACCCAATTAGAAAGTTTCTTGTTATCCTTGGTTGGCCTTAACCACTCCTAGCTTCTTATGTCTAGGAACAGCTACAGGGAGATCCTCAGCACTGCTCTGTTGCTGGAAGAAGAACATCTCAGTTGGTCCTTGTGAACTACAGTTATAAGCACAGCTGAGGCTAGAGGGTCAGGAGTTCAAGGCTGGCCAGGGCTTCATGGTGAATTTTTGATGAGCCTGAGTTCATCATGGTGAGTGGGGCAGACACATTCCCCATGAGTTTTGCATATGGTTCCAGAGGGTTCTGAGGCCTCCTGCCCTGGAAAAAAAGAATATTAACTTTGGTAGAGTTCATAGAATCTGAGTATATTAACATTGGGTAATAACAATCAGTTAATGTGTATATTGTATTTTTACTTACAGTGTGTTTATAGAGATATCCTGTCTCAAAAATAAAACACCAGAGTAAGAGCAAACTTTGCCAAGATTGAAAGTCTTTTCCTCCATTACTTTAAAGAATAATTATTCATCTCTTCATTTGGCCCAACTCAGGCTTGCTTGTCTAGCAGAGAGATAGAACTCTGTTTAGGGGTGCTTTTAAAATCCATTATATTATATAACAATGATAAAGGAGTCTTTTTTTTCCTGAATTTTCTACAGCATTTTCTGTCTCAGTATCTGTATATCAAAGATAAGAGGACCAAGAATTTTGGGCAGGTGGCCTGTACAAATAAATGGGGATTTTGAGGGGCTCAGGGACTTTTCAAACTGTGCCCTTGTCTTCTGGGCTCTGGATTGCCAGGGATTTAATTAGCACTCCCTGTTTCCACCTCAGCTCTTTCCCCTCCTGGGTAATGACTCGATTAAAGATCTTATCTGTTTGTTGGTGGCATTCTAGTACAAAGGGTCGTTTGGGGACTTGGCAGGATCTTCAGTACCATTCCCTAAACTCCAAATTATGGGGGAAGTCAGAAGCATTAAGATCTGCTCCAAGAACTTTGCTCTCTAGCGGATCAAATGAAATGTTACATTGGTTCTCAAAAGTGTTCCCGCTCCTCAAGACGACTACACAGAGCTCTTGGGTCCTTGGGTTTAACCCTTCTGAAAGGGAGGCATTGGTGCTCTATCAGAAAAGCCGTGGGCATTCTTTCCAAACAGCATGACTGTATATGTGCACACACCATTGACCTGTGTGCTTGATGGACAAGCAAGCGAGATCCGCTCTGGCTAATGTTAATAAGTAAGAAGGATGTCTCCTGGACTCCAAAAGGATAAGCAGCCCAAGTGAGGATGAAGGAAGAACCAGGCTGTCCTGGGAATCCAGCATGTGTGACATGTGGGAGTTTTCACCTAGACTTCAATAACTCAGCTCCATTGAGGGCCAGTGACCAGCTTTCAGTATCCCAGGAGAAAGACATTCCCTGCCCTAGCTTGAGTCAGAATCTGTCTGCTTTTCCAGGAATGTGGGTTGCTTGCCGAAGTTCAATTTCTATAGTATGAAGCTGCTCCAGTCATGGGGAAGTCATGGCGAGCAAGGCAAGCGCTGTTCTATGAACTTTGTGTGCAGTTTTGGGGTATCCTTCATGCCCTTGTAGAAAACAATATGACGTTTGATAGACCCTGAGATTATAAACAGTAGATAACCATAATTGACATGCATATTGCATCATTACTTATAGCCAGATACTTGGCCAAATACTTATTCTGATCTTATTTGTGTAGCAATCCTATAAGATAGGTTGTTGTTATTGTTATTATTATTATTTAGATAAAGAAGCATATCCACCATAGAATAAGATAGTTTGAAGTCCCCTAAGCTCTTAGTAGATGGTGCTCATAACTGATTACAGTTGGGAGTTCCGCCTCTGCTTCTGAGTTTGTGCAGCTGTAGATTTCACTTTTCATTCATCTGAATAGGTCAGAGGTAAATTACAGAATGACACATTGTTCCCACAGACAGTAGATTCAGAGTAGACAAATCTCCCTGGAGACCACCCTCTCTCCTAGGTTTTCCTGTGGAGCAGCTATCTTTAGCAGACTCCTTTTAATAAAGGGGGAAGCATTTAGCCCTCACATATCTGCATGCCCCATTTTTTTTGTCACACAGTGGGTGGCTTCCCTCTACCCACCCGCCCACCTCCTGCTGCGACTCCCTTTGGCCTGCCACTTCTCGTCCATCATCACACACCTCACCCACAGTGTTCCCATTTTGGGTTCTGGGCCTCTCAGCCACCCACTCTTGCTCTGCTCCTCCATCACGTAACCTAAAACTCAGGCAGATCCCCCTCCCCTGTGGTCATCTTTCTGGTCACACCTGGCTTCCGCAGGACACCCACCCTCTCCCAATCTGTCCACTGGCTATTGACACCTGCCTTCTTCCCCTTATGGTGACACTTGTTCTAGCAGCCACGCCATAAGTCTTTGTGGCTCTTCATCAGCTGATTGCAGGATGTGCCTTCGCAGATGCATAGTTCTGCTCAGTTGAGCAATAGGTTATATCTAGATGACCACATAGGAGCTTTCTGCCAGGGTGAAGATTCCTTTTATATATTTCAGCTCAAATGTGCTTTTGGATGACTCTAAGGTGCTAACGGTCAACAGGAGGCAGTTTCTGTGTGTCTTAGGTTCCCTCAGGCATGGTATGGTGTCAGGCCAGGGTGTGAACTTGGTGAGAACTTCCCCTGAGCTCCCTTGATCATGTTGCTCGCACAGTCAGACTTGCCTAGGGTAAGTGACAAACACGCTTTTCTAGTTTAAGAGGCAACCGTCAGTATGGCGGCCTACATCCATGTACATAGAACTATGAACTCAGTAGCAACTTTTTGAAAGCTGATAAGCATTCTTGCCATTTTAATTGACTCAAACTGTGCCGATTAAACTGAGCCTAAGAAGGCTACTTATTTGTGTCTTTTTCCTGGGATTTCTTTTTCTAAAGCCCCACAGTCCTCTTGATCGTAGTGAGATATTCAAAACCCATCTTCGGAAATGGTTGAAGAACTAGTTAGAAAAGACTAGATCGCTACTTCAGGTTGGCGCGAAGTTTTCCTACCAGCCATTTCAGCACGTGTGCTAAGCCAGGAGCTGAGCTCCACCAGCCACTCTGAAGTTTCACTGGGCTCCACACTTCTTAATCATTTCCAAGCAGGGGTCAGAGGAACGTGCTTTTATTTCCAGTGATCTCCCCAAATAAGCAAAGATGTTAAAAAAGAACCATTGCGACAACAACAGCAACAGCAGCAAATGTTCTGACCTTCCAGAAATTCCTGTAAGAATTACAGAAGTTTAAAATAATCCCCATCTGAGCTGGACACTACGTTGCACGCCTGTAAGTGCAGGATTTATGAGGCAGAAGACTGCAAGTTTGAAAACAGCCTTGGCTATGTAACAAGGCTCTCCCTCTCTTCCCACCCACCCCCATAAACATAACTTCACCATGCCCTAGGATCATCCAAAGGCCGACCTGTACCTGACTAACTCTTGGCCGCAGTAAAATTCTCATAGATCTTCTGAGGTTCCAAAGTCTAGCTGAATCTATCATTACATCACCATCTCTGAATTGTCTGCCTGAGTTTCTTAAGCTAGATAATACAAACTGCTATCTCGGATCATCTAGCAGGATCATACCAGCAAATTAATCAGTTTGTAAAGAATGCAATGATACTATATACATTAGACCCAGAAACTATAATTAGAAGATTCACCGTGGGTCAAAAATAGTAGCTATTCTGGGTACTCTGCTGTCATGAACACGGGTAACATGTAAGAATGAATATCTTTCTCTGTTATCAGGTTGCCACAAGCAAACCATATCTGTCCTCCTAATAGCCCCTTCTGGACTGTAAAGTGGTCTCTCTAGCAAATTGGTTTTGAAGCTGGGTTATATCTAGACATGGGCTTCCATTTATATAGCCGAACGGGGGAAAAGGCTACATTTGTACAACTTATATAAAATAGCAAAAGATGTTGTAGTGATACCTGTTATGTATTTACCGCTTAGAGCTCGGGAAGATTGATGGGTGTAGGAGGCCCTGATGCTCCTCTGATCTTAGACTCTCTGATTAGCCAATAATAACACACTAGCACACCAATTATACCAGCTGTCAGCAGGCAGAACCGTGCTGTCAAAGTCATCAATAGAAAGACAATCCCCCCTACTTTCAAAATTGTCCTTGATCAGTGTCAAAAGCATTCATCATTGGAAGATGTCTAAATGAATCTTAATGAGAATGTGGGGTCTACAGTTTCCAAGGAACCTCTAGGCCTGTGTTCAGAGACTCTGAAGAGGGAGGAGATATTTCTAGAGACATCCATCTTTCAGAGGGGTGACAGGGATGAGCACCGTAAATATCTGCCAGGGGTGTCTAGGAAGTAAGGCATGAATTTCCTGTTGTTTTTGAAAATTACAACTGCTTTGGAAGTGAGCAGTTTGTGACAGAAGGTGGCCTTTGGGGACCAAGCTCATGCTGAAAACATCTTGTTCTAACCCAAGCAATTACTACTAAGGGACAATTTACCATCTCACCTAGCAATACATCATGCACCAAAATCCATTTCCTTTCAAGTTAAAATTCCCTTCAAGGAGGGGAGGTGCTCGAGAAACATTTAAGCTTAGAGGAGAGCTGGAGAAGAGGGCAAGGCCAAACTGAGTTCCAGGCACATGCCATTTTTCTAACCATAGCATGCTTTCTTACCCACGCCAGGCCACCATTCTGAAGTTGGAGGCATGAGTCTTTGTTATTCAGAGCTCTGTGTCCACAGCTTGTACCTGATTCAGGAGTCCTTGTTCCCAGGCAACATATTTTTGTTTACTTATATTTTCATGCACTGTTATCTTCTTGCACAGAAACACAGTGCTGTGGCTTCAGAGAGATCTGCTCCCGTTCTTGATCTAGGGAATTTTTCTTGTTCTGAGATTCCTTCTCCAAGGGGCCAGGTCTCATACCCAGTCTTATAAGTCTGGCTGGTGTCTCAGTGGGGTCTTGAAGATGTACACTACACTCTATAACATGGCGAACCTTGCCTTAGTATTTTCAAAGCTAGAAATTCTCAAACTCCCTAGCCCACTCTAAGATGACATTTGGTTAGACATTTTATATATGGCTCGGGACTGAAGGTGGGGATCATAATTTCCCAGTTCTGACCTTTAGCTCTCAATCCCACGTGACGAATAACCTTTCTAATGTGCACATCGGAAAATTTATGCCACCCTTCCTCTGAAGAGAATCTCAGGTGATCTATAGATATATAGTGTACTTGGCCTTGGCCAATATCCAAACATTGATTTTGTGTGTGTGTTTTTTTAACAGCAAACAACCATTTATGGGGAGGCAAACACAATGTAGTAGGCATTAAATTAGAAAATAGGTCTGATCTGGAGAATCATGTACAGAGGAGGTTAAAGAGTGATGGTGTCTAAGCTATCTAAGCTACTAAGAAAAAGCAGGCAGAAATTGACAAAAGAGGGAGAGGGAGAGTGGGAGGGATGGGGGAGAAGAGTTTGGGAGGAGCCCATTAGAGAGCTGAGAAGGCCTTGAAGACCAGACCAGTTGGTTGTTGTTTTATTGACTGTACCTTCCTTCCTTCCTTCCTTCCTTCCTTCCTTCCTTCCTTCCTTCCTTCCTTCCTTTCCGTTTACTATGAATTTTATTTTATTGTAGTAAAATATGCAGAACGTAAAATTCTCCATGCTAATTATTCTTTTCATTGTGTAGTTGAGTACTATTCAGTATGATGATTATATCTACTATGAGCCCCATCTCCAGAAACATTTTTTATTTCACTTTTATTTAATTTTTGCATATGCCAGTGTTATGTGTAATACATGCATATAGATGTATATGAGTGCATATGTACCTTGTACAGTTGCTTGTGAAGCCAGATGTCGACACTGGTGTCTTTCTGAATTACTTTTCTACCTTAATTTCAATACAGATCTCTCATCAAGGCTGAAGCTCACTGGTTATAGTAGTGGCCAGCAAACCCCAGGAGTGCCCTCTGCCTCTCCCTTCCTAGTGCTGAGATCACAGGTGTGGGCTGAGTGTGGGCTATAGCATCCAGCTTTGTACATGGATTCTGGGGATTTGAACTCTAGTCCTTTTATGCCTGTGAAGCAAGCGCTCTGAGCCACTGTCCCAGCCCTTCTAGAGCTTTTTGATCTCATAAAACTCACTTCTCCTTAGATAACAATCTCTTTATGCACCCCTTCTTTTGAAAATGTTACTATTCTTCTAATTCTGTGAATTTGACTGTTCTAGATAATTCACAGAAGTAGAATCACCACACCTTATCTGTCCTTTTGTTGTCTGATTTCACTTTGAAGAATGCCTTTAAGGTTGTAGCATATGTTAAAAATGTCATCCTTTGAAGGTTAACTAATTCCTTCATATATGACCGGTAATATATAATACTGTATTTCATAATATGTTATAGCAACATCTTGCTGTGTATGCTGCAGCACATGAACAGCATTTATCCATCCATCTGCTAGTGCACACTTAGGCTGCTTTCTCCCTTTGGCTCTTGTGTAAATAACACTGCTATGAATGTTGGACTGATTGCTTTTTCTTCTTTACTTCGTATACTTGGAAGTGTGATACTATTTTTAGATTCTTGAGAAGTTGCCATACTGTTTTTATTATGAAATTTAAACATTCACAAAATTTAAAGAAGAGTGCAATAAACACTCAGATGCAAAACAAGATGCTCAAACTTTGTAGCCCTCGAATGCCATCTAACTGACTATGAGACATAAGAATTTTGGATTGCAATATGAGACTCACAATTTCCAAGTTCTGACCTTGAGCACTCATCTCTTATCATCTACAAAGCTCTGGTGCTTCCTTATTTGAAACAAAACAAAACAAAACAAAACAAAACTCAAATCTAAGAATTGCTAACCATTTGCCAGTATTTAATCTTTGTCTCTTCCTCTGTATCAGAAGTGTTTGATTATTTTGATGAATCATAAAGTGTAAATTGCAAAGATCATGACCCTTATTCCCTAAATACATCTACACACCCACTTATCCACCTTGCCCATCACATGCATCAGAGTTAAAAATGTCTTCCTGGTACCACTTACATTTTCGCTTGTATTCTGATGTCCCAGATTGCCAGATGTGTGTCATTATGGTTTTCTTTTTCCAAGCCTGACTCTGATAGCCAAGCATCATACAGGACAAGGCTTTGAGTGAGTCCAGTGGACAGGAAGGTGTCTCTAGAGGATGAGAAGTCCTGTCAGGCAAGAGATACAAGGTCATTGTGGACTGAGGTATTTTTTTCTAGGCCCTTGAGGGTCACCCCTAATTCCTGAAAATGAACTTTAGAAACTGAAGGCCAAGTTCCCTACTCTGAGATAGACCAGATTCAGAGTTGTGTTGTGACTTTGACCTGGTCTATACTTTGGCCAAATCTCCAATGTGTTTGCAAGTTGCAATGAGTCATTGTCAAGCAAGCAGACATTGTGCGTTCCCCATCTCCAAGTCTCGTTATCTCAGTAACTAATGTGCTTTCTACAGATTCAACTGTGCGTTTGTGGCACATTAGATGCTGAGAATTCACCATGTGTATGATAACTCATTTTTTTCCTGCAGGGTTCTTCTTCCTCTCACTGGTTCCCTGGAATGATGGCACCCCAGGATGGTGGTATGGGGGTGTTTTTCTTCCCCAGGGCAATGCAGTCTTTATCTTCCATACCACAGAACTAAGCATCCCTAAAGCCTTAATCTGCCACCAAGCCAGCAGTCTATTTACTGAGTGATAGCTGTTTGCTCAGCACGGAGAGGGAGCCAAAGGAAAAATAAAGCACCCAGAACCAAGAAAAATAAAACTATTAGAAACATCATTACAGACTTGACGCTTTCGACTAAGTGTGCACAGGGTGGCAGATGTGCAGAGAAGAGTGAGATACAAGAGCAATAATATATGTAGAACAACAATGAAAGGAATAGTGGCTTTGAGTTTGAGGGAAAGCAAATGAGGATTATTATATAGGAGGGTGGGAAGGAGGAAATAGAAGGAGTAAATGATGTAATTATATTTTAATTTAATTATTTATATTTAAATATAATTTATATTTAAAAAGGGAAATCTGGATATGGCAGACTTCCAGACTTGTGGGGTCTTGAAGGGTGTGTTGTATGTGTCTAGGGGGTCAGGAGAAAGAGAAGAACATTGTGGGGTCAACTGAGTTCCTTCCCTACTTCTATGGAAACATCCACTAACCGCCAGGCACTGGTGCCCTGGAGTGGAAGGTCTCTGGATGAAACATGTCACAAATCTCCTGGTCTCAAGAAAGCCTTCATTTCATTCCTCCTTGATGTTGATAGACTACTTGAGGTCATCAGGGACCACACGGATTTTCTCTCAGGGAGCTTATGTTTGGCGTGTAGAGAGTGGTGGGTCAGCCAAGTGGACAAGCGCACTTCAGACATGCAGTACCCATTGTGAGAGACATGCGTTTCCACTGTAAGGCAGAAGGAACGTATTAGCCTAGCATTTTCATCTTCTTCCTCAAACTTGAACGGCCGCTTAACTCTTTCGGCGTTTATCTTCCCATGCTCCAACTTTTTCTCTCTTCTCTCTTGGAAGGCTGGCCTCCTTGAAGGTAGTTTGGCATTTCTTGTTGGCTCGTGTGTTTACTTATTTAGACTCCATGTGTCATTGATGAGCTCCAGGACTCGGCCTCTTCTGGATTTACAGTTGTATTTCCAATGAAATTGGCGATAAGATCAACAGCACAGTTTGTGAAAGGGGTTTTCCTCACAATCACAGGATCACCACATGTCACTTTGGAAAGAAGAGGAAAACACAATGAGGAGGGCTGGGCCATGCCTGTCCCTTGATACATTTCTTTAGAGCTCCCAAACAAATACAAAAATGTAATATGATTAAAAAAAAAAAAAAAAAAAGGACAATTGAGCCCAGAGTTGTTTGGTTGTGACAGGGTCTCCTCACCAGCCAGCATTGTGAACCTCACATAAGGCAGGGGCACTCTTATCTATCATGACAGTCTCAAGCGTGACTCAAGATTTAGATGCACTTTTAAAGCTCGGCCGGGCTGCTGACTAGCTGTGTGAACTTTAATAACAACAGCAGCAGCAACAAATCCATGCTTTTTAAATGTATCCCTACGTCCTTATGAATAGAATCTACATTATGGTCATTTAAGAGTTGTAGAGGAACTTACAGGTTGTTTTATAATTTCTCACCCTCTGATATATATGATAACACACATTTAATCACGGCTTCAGAGTAGACTAACAGGCTGTGGAGGGATCAGCCATAAGGAGGCAGGCCCTGGTGTGAATATTCTTCCCACTCACACCATAATTAATGGAGACCTGTGGTGTTTTCAACAAGTTCTGTTGTATCCCAAGTTCTGTCTATGCCTTGGTTAGTTTGTGTCTTCTCAGATTCTAAGATGGAGAGGTTGGGAACCACGACATCCGCAATTCTTCCTATATCTGCATGGGTTTTCTTCTTAGCCACCTCTCACCCTAAATCCCGCCCTGCCCTTCTACTCTGATTTCTTCTAGGATGTGGCTAAATTGTTGCCCTGTGTTTTAAGTGGATGTTTTCACTCTGTGAAGTCTTCCATCTTTTGTTCTCTCTCACTTTTTGCTGACTCCTAGACCGCCACTGCCTTTACACACCTGCATCCTATCACCGTGACCTGAGTCTAAACAGCTCTTAGCCTAACCAGTTTATTTGGATCTAATTAGAATTCTAGCTCATTAATGCACGCGTGCGCGCACACACACACACACACACACACACACACACACACACACACACACACACACACAACCTCAGTGCCTACACACTGCAGGGGAAGCTACAGAAGGAAACCATAGGCATGTAGGACAGTTATAGAGTTGAAACTCATGTTTCAACATGACAGGAATTTACTGGTGTCCTGATATTGAGCCTCCTAATAAACCCTCAACAACAGTAGGCCTGGCTTTCTTCCCTACTTAAGGCATGGAAGTTGAGGTCAGTGGCACTTGGTATCTCTCTAAGGCCTCTCTGCTGAATCGTGGGGGTATTAGACCAGAGTCCACATCTGTAGCCCAGTGCTCCCTCTACAATGCTCTGTTCACCTGGAAAATCAGAGCTATCTGATTACCAAGTAAAAACTATATATTTCCTTTGCTTATTTATATATACAAAGCTTTCTATACTGGGGGAATGGGAGAGAGGACGAGGCAGGGGGTTGGGAGTCAGTTGGAACCAGAGAGCTATAATTAATCCTTTCTCCTACACAAGCCACTGAAATACCACACATAATAAACACCATCACCCACAAAATGCCATGATTGAACAGCATTGCTTCATATCCAGGAGGAGGGGGGGACGGCACTAATTAGCAGGTGGAAATAGAGTATTTACAACATACGATTATTGGTAATAGAATTATCCTCGCCCTTCTAATCATAGAGGAGATGTAGGGATCTTCCCAGCTGTGAGGCAAGATAAGCCCTGTGAGAAAGGAGGACATGCGTATGCGGGGGGAACTCTTCAGCTCTTGAAGGCCCCAGCTGCTGGTTGAGGAGCCAATGAGGCAATGCCTCTGGTGGAGAAAAGTGACATCAGCACTCTGGAAATGAATGACCAGCACGCCCTGTTTGTCATCCTAAAGTTTTGTCAATCTTCTTGGGTGCTTCCTCTCAGGAGATTGCTGCCCACATTCCAAAGAGTGGAACAGGAACCCTTTTGTAAATGTCCAAATAGGCAAATGTCCCATCATCTCTTCCCATCTGACTGAGCCCAGCCTGCTTCTCTAAGGCTCCCCTTACTGGGCCATTGTTCTCTCTAGAGGAACAGTTCTTAACATGTCAGTCAGTCATGACCCCTTTGTGGAAATCAAAAGACTTCTTCACAGTGGTAGCGTAAGAAAACCAGAAAACACAGACATTTACATTACGATTCATAACAGTAGCAAAATTACAGTTATGAAGTAGCAACTAAACTAATTCTATGGTCGATATTTACTACAACATAAGGACTGTGGTAATGGTCACGGCATCAGGAAGGCTGAGAAACCCTGTGCTAGAGCCTCTTATCTGCTGCCACAGAGCCTCAGAGGTATGACGCACGATAGGAAATGCTAGGGATCAACTGCAAGAAAACAGAGCCTCAGAAAGATGAGGGGATATGATGGGACTACAAAACGTTTATCCGACAGCTTCCTGTTGCTCGTCCTGCCTCTCCACATGAGCTGTGTCTGTTTACAGACAAGAGACTGTTCCCTTGTGACTTCAAAGAAGAGAGAGATGGAGAAGGTTCAGGAACAAAGGATGTTTCCTCTAAGATAGAGAGTTGGTGTTGTGGCCACTTAGCAGTCTATTAGAAGCTCACAGGACATCAAGAGAAGGATGGTAAAGAAGGTCACTATTACAGAGTAGAAATGGGAAATGAAGTGGGGATGAAGCCAGAGAAAGCCCACTCACTTCAACAGTAACTGCAATTTAGGCCTTGTTGAGATCTCTCCATCAGCGTTGCAGAGGGACAGTAACTCTCTCAGACATATAGAATTGTTGTCATTCAGAGAAAGAGAGAGAGAATCAAGAGGACGAGATATCAGCTGAATTTATTTTTCTGTCCCATGCTGTGCTGACTAGGGGGCAAGAAAGAGGGTACAGTGCCACGATTGCTGCTACCATCACCCCAAGAACACCAGGTGTCGGTCTCTAGTCCTTAAAGGTCGAGGGTTGGGCAGACGATTAACTTAAATTGGTGCTAGAGGTAATGAGCTCGCTCATGGGGGTTTCTCTCCAAAATCATAGTTCCCAACTGCTCTGTTCAGCTTCATTTGCCTAGAAATAGTACCGGGAGAAAAAACTCATCTAAGCATGGCCTTTGAGGCAAGAAAAGGGACTTCTTCCAGGTTACTCATGTATTTCCTTAATACTAGAATCCTGGGCTGTTAGGACTGTCTCTCTGTTGACAGATCCTTGTAGGAGCAATGTCCCTTCCACGACTCCTCCTTGAAAGAACAGATTGGGTAGAGCACTGCTTGTCTTCAGCATAGAATGAGCCATGTTTAAGTTTTCTCAGCAGCGTGGTGATTTAGAACTCAGAACACACTCTCTGATAGGGACCATGCTATAAATAGCAGGCAGGTTCCCCAGGCAGTGAGGGAAAGCTCGTTTATTCTGTCTATAACTGAGCAGGCGCTTGGAATCCTGGCTCCCCCTTCAGCCCTGTCATTAGCTGCCTCCGTGACTGTGGGGAAGTCATTTCGTGGCTGCCTTTGATTTTCTCACCTGAAGAGACATTTCTCTAGATTAGATAAAATAGAATTTAATCACATCGTGAGCACTTCCATGGGAGTCTTTAAGGAACAATGTGGGAGAATGCCTCTCTTTCCTCCCAGGAGGGGCAGAAATGAACATTCTGCCCTCATTGCCTCCCGGAAGTGCAGGACCTGGCCGCAGTAGCTGTCAGCAAGCAGAGACTCCAGCGAGGGCTGCACATCCGGTGAGGAACTGGGAAGGACCCTTGCTTGGTTCTAAAAGCACCTTAGCCAGGGGGCAGGGGCTGCAGGGGTAAGATCATTAAGAAAAATTAGGGGACCGTATTCTGTGACACACAGCAGGATCTTCTGACATCACTTGGTAAGGAGGTAGCATTAAATAAAAAAGGAAGAAAGAAAAGAAAAAGGGAAACAAAAGCTTTTGCTTTAGGGGAGACATTTGCTTGGCTTTTACTGTCAACTACAAAACTTTCTAGCAAACTTTGGAATCTCAGAAGAGGAGTAAATTTGAGTTCTGGATGCCAGTTTTGAAAAGGAAGAGGCCTTTTGACTACTCAGATGTCAGAGGAACCTTTCTTGCAGGTATTTGGAAGACTAAAAGGATTTGTGGGTCTATAGCAATGCCTGGGTGACAGAGACCTAGACCCTGAGTCTTGGAGCCTGGGTACCACTGGTTCAACAGTGGGTAACCTGCCCACCATCTTCTTTCTTAACTCTTCCTCTCTCCAGCTCAAGTTTCCACCACATGGGATTTCTCTTGTCCCCAAGGTTTGGAATCTTGACAACAGCATGGTTTTTCCCACTGGGCCATCTGCAAGAGCACATGGGAGGCAAATTAGGCTATTAGGCAGCAAACAGAAACAAAGATGTGCTGGGATGGTTTTCCGGAGATTTTCAAGCTTTCTGGAAGCTGCAGGGAAGCTGCAGACGCTCTGTGGAGCCACGCTGACAGCTTCTGGTGGCAGCTCCCAGCACTGGCTGCTGAGACGAGTGGCTGCTGTCCAGCCCAATCAACCTAACCTCAAGGAATCTGAGACCCGGGAAGGTGAGCTGACAAGGCCAGGAGGTGACAGAGACAGGACAGCAGACCCAACTCTTGCCATTGTCGAAGTTCCTTGAGCATTTCTTGGAAAGTGGGTGATGAGGAGAACTGACACAAAGGGCATTCTCATCAGCCGAAGGCACACTGACTCTTAGTCGTCCCCAATTAGAAAACATCAAGCTACAATCAGCATGCTTGGATATGCGGATGGCACAAACTCAGCTCCCTGCTGCCCCCTCTTTGCTGCTCTTTTGTTATTTTTGGGAAGATTCTGCATCAGGGCAAATTTCAATCAGATTTAAATCCTCTGTCTTCACTTCCCTTGGTTTTCTCATTTCTCACCTTTGAGGGACCACCTAGCATCTCTACTCTAACCTTGTTTCCACCTCAAAGTCAACACAAGCTCTCCTTTCTCCTGTCTTGCCTGCAGCCACTTAGTGGGATTGCTAGGACCTTGGTCTGTCCTTGACTTAGGCAGTGCTGCTCTCTGTGGGCAGAATGAGCCCTCGGAGGAAAGTAGTGGGAAATGTGGGATCTGGTGGAATCACATTCAGACATACAAGCTGTTATTAAGGAAGAATTACAACAGGAAATCTGCTATCTAATTCTAGATTCGTGTGCCTTTCATCTTTCTACAACATCTTAGCCCAAGTGAAGATAGAGTTGCACCAAATCTTTGGAGTTTACAGTACTGAAATGTTCCCTATAATGGCGGATGTCCTGGTCTGTCCTCTAGTGTGCTTCCTGTACACCTCTGCATGCCCAAGGACTGGACTCACCTTATTTTTCATTTTAGGGGTATGTCTTGTCTTTTTCTGGGAGATGGTTATAGATGTTAATATACTGGTCTTCTTTGCTTACTCATTGAACTACATAAAAGATTTAATCACATGCCTTCTGTACTTCAGACTCCTCTAAGGCGTGTATACATCTCTTCAGGCCCTTTTCTTCTTTCCGTGTCCCTAGGTTATTTCTGCTTTACCTTCTGTTTGAACTTATTTTATTATTTAATTATGTGGAGATATGTGTATCTGCATATAAAAAAATGTACATGTGTACAGGAGCCCACTGAGGCCTGAGGCATCTGGTCCCCTGGAGCTGGAGTAACCAGAGACTGTGAGCTACCTGGCATGGGTTCTGGGAATCAAACTCGGGTCCTCTGGAAGAGCAGCAAGTGCTCATAACCACTAAGCCATGTCTCCAGCCCCTCTTTTTGAACTTTATATCTTACATGAGGTCTTGGGGTTTTCATTGTTCATTTCCTCTTATTTATAGGTTTTCTCCATTTGCACAAAAGGAAAATAGACAGGCAGGCAGACAGAGAACAGCAGGACATAAATACATGCTAAAAGCTTTAACATCCTTGAGTCTCTATTTGTCAATCTCCTTGCTCAGTAGCGGAAGCATAATGGATGTAAGCCAGTATCAGATCCCAAGGAGTCCGTGGTCAAGTGGGGATAACAAGCACAGATGCTGTGCTGTGGGTCACAGTTTGCCCACCACAGGCATTCTCCTAGTAGCAGGTAGCAGGTCTCATCGAGCACTTGGGAATTCCAATCTTTCTGGCGTCTATTTGCCAGATGACAAGGACCAAGATATAGCCAGTAAACCAAGAAGTTCAGAAGTACAGATAAGTTTTTGCACCCTCTCTGCTCTCTACTCAGTTCATCCCTCCTGCCTTTGTTCCCTGGTTTTTCCACAGATTCACCTACTTTTTGGCACTCTCTTTCCTCCATCTCCTTGGGGTGGAATGCCCTTCTAGCTTGGATCAGTTTTGCCCATCTTTCTCTTTCCTAGATGCTCTCATTGCCTCTGTTCTGTTCAAGGCTGGGGATTTACCCATGTACTCCAAAACTGTGTCTTTCCCCCATAACCATTTAGGCAACTGGCCACTCTACACTGGAGTCAAGTCTTTGATTGTGAGAAAAGATGCTGAAGTTCTGTTGCAGAGCAAGGGCCTCAGAAAATAAAAAGCAAGTCTCGTGCTTTCCACGGGGTAGAGGCAGAAGAAGTCTGTAGGAGAAAGAAGGATTTGAAATAGGCCTAGAGATCTGAGTGATAAGCTTTTGCCATCTGCTCTTTTAACATCAGCTCAGTGTTACCAGCTGTTTTGATTTTCTATTTTTCTTTTTCCTTTCTTTGACCCTATGAAACCTTGTCTAAAGTCCTGAGAACTTCTTTTTACATAACCATCCTGGAAGGAATCTTAGGAAGAATTAAAGTGTAGTCAATGTCAAGAACCACGTCTTGAAAGGGCCATTGATTCTCTAGTGTTACAACAAGCAGGTAGTCTTTCTACTCTAATTCTACCCAGGTTTAAATAATACTTTTCAAGAGCTCAAAGGATGATTATAATAAGAACATTGGATTAGTATGTTTCAAAATTCAACTCATTAATCAATGAAGGAGGCAGGCAATGAGATGGTAGAGTCAGACTGAAACTTGTAGATTCTACAAAGAAAAGCATTTAAAACATATTAGAATAAGATAGCTAGGTGAGATAAATATACCGCAAGGCAGTATACAGTGAGCACAATTTACTGTTTTAATACAGAAGACAGAAATGATGTGCACCTACAGGCCTGCATTTGTTTGTCCAAGTATTGGACAAAACCATTTTCTTTCCTGTTTTCTGAAAGTTAACACCCATTATTGTGTTACTTTTCCTGTTGCCATTGTAACAGAAACTCAGAGAAAAGGAGTTCTTATTTTGGTTGGTGGTTTAAGAGGATACAGACCATTATGGAAGGGAAGTGACAGCACAGGAAGTACAGGAAGTAGCTGGTCACGTGATGTCGGCATTATAGAAATACAGAGAGATGCTTATGTTCAGTTTAATTATTCCTTTCCCCTTTTCATTCATGCTGGGACCTCAGCCTAGGAAAGGGCCTCATCTATATTCTGTGAGTTTTCCTTCATCATTTAAATTCCTCTGGAAATGCACACACAGAAACATCTAGAAGTGTGTCTCCTAGGCAATTCCAAATCCAGCGATGCTGACAGAGAAAAATGAACCATCACAACACTGGTAAATTGTGAACATCTTATTCATAAGCAACAAACCAAACTCACATTCTCCTAAAGAATCAGCTAATGCCAATCAGGCACTACTTAGTACCATAGACAGGAAGCTCTGGTAGTTCCTATGCTCTATTTCCATATCTGAGACAAGTTATTGAACAGTCGGACAAATGGACTTAGGAAAATTTTCTCCGTTAGTAGACACAGGGCTGAATAGACAGCTCAGTGATTAAGAGCATGGGCTGCTCTTCCAGATGATCCGGGTTTGGTTGCCAGCACCCACATGGCACCTAACAACCACCTAGAACTCTGTTTCCAGAGAATCTGATGAGCTTTGCTGGCCTTTGTGGCCACTGCTCAGATATACAAGTAGGCAAAATACCTATACATATAAACTAAAAGTATCTTCTCAAAAGGACGACTGGTTAAAACAGATACTCACCAAGCATCTCAACATGGAAAGTCTTCCTGGGTGCTGTAGAATCACAGAGAAGGCAGAACCCTACCGCCAGGAGCTGGCCCTGACACAGTTAACACTGCAAGAAAGAGTTACAGAGAGGAAAGGCCACAAACAATGGGTGTGACTCAGGTTTGTGGGGGGAGAAACCCATTCTGGCAGAGAAGAGCACACAGCTGCCTTGAGGAAGCTCCTTAATGCCTGTGGGCTTAGCTAACCTCATCTTCCCCTTGTCTGGGGCGTGGGTGTGTGCTTGTCTGCCTGGAGAGGTGGAGGATCCCTTTGCGCAGTCTGCAGAGAAGGGAGACGAATGCTCTCTGAGATTCCCTTCCCCCTTCCCTCCCATGTCTGTCATTCTGCTGACTTTTCTCCTGTCATCTTGGGAGCTGCGCCTTGGCATTGATCAAATGCTGTGCTCCACAGGGGCGCACATTGCCAGCCTCCTAGGACCAAGCCTGACGGTGCTCTGTGCAAAGACAGAAGTGAGGGGGAAGAGAGGAGAAATGGGGTTAGGGCAGGGTTCGATATCTTAGCAGTTGCCAGGAGACAGGTGGATGGGGATAGACTGATGGACTAGAGGTGACGAATGTCACAACCCTGGCTAGTTGGCTATGTAATTATCCAAGCTCCAACCAGACTGTTATTACAGGCACTTAGCTGTGTCGATGTGAGCCCGAGGCTGCAAAGCACACTTGAGTGCTGACAGCAACCTCAAAACCCAGAGGGTTCTGGGTGAAAAGCGGGAGGGGTACATTAAAGAACTAGGCTCCTTACTTCTCCTATGTTTTTCATTTAGTCGCTATAAAGAGGGGGTCCACCGCCCTTGGTAGAATTATCAGATGCTCTTTTCTGTAATCATAGGCTTCAAGCCAGAAATGGGAATATTATCATTCTTTTCTGTGTGCTTGGTTAAAATTTCATTTGTGGCACTTAGGAGATGGTTCAATGGCTAAAACCCTTTCTGTGCAAATAAAAACCACTGAGTTAAAATCCCCAGCACTCACATAAGAGTTCACTGGATGTGGTGGCCCACTTCTAATCCCAGTATTTGGGTAGCAGGGACTCGGAATCCATTCAGCAAGCTTCCTAACTAGACTAGCCTAATTGGTGATTTCGGGGTTCAACGAGAGATCCTACTTCAATAAATAAAGTGGAGAGTGCTCAAAGAAGATTTTAACTTCTTTCCCCCTCACATACAAATGCATATCAACACATACACACTGGTGCACATTCATGGAATATGCACACATGCATTTACACACACACACACACACACACACACACTGATTGATAACCAATTTCATTTTCTCTAGGTTTGAGGCTACCTGAAAGAAATCACTGTCTTGTTCTTACATGGTCTTTCCTATGTCTCTGAGTCTTAAATCTCACTTTTCTCTCACCTCTCTGGACAAAGTTACTGGGTTTAAGGATGGTAAACCCTACCCAGGATACCTTAAACCCAGGATGGTTTCCCTGAGATCCTCCACTTAGTGACACCCGAACATAACTGTGGCTCCACAGATCTCGTTCCCATATAATATCACATTTGCAGGTACTTAGAACTGAGAACTTGCGTGCACCTCTTAAAGGGACACAATTCAACCCACTACACTCATGTTCCATATCAGGGACTCAAAGCAGTTTTCTTCTTTTCTAAGGTTTGGGGCAATGTGTCACAAATTTGCTACTGTCTTGTGCTAGGTCCATGGCTCTGAAAGCCCCTATGGCTAGTATCCAATTTGGTCAGCTCAATGCTGAGGGCTCATTTTCCCTGGCACCCTCCTTTGTGGCAGGTGTGCTCACCATCTCTCTGCTTTGGACATTTCCAATTTCTCTCCACCCTTATCTGCGGACCTTTCTGTGAGCCCTTCTGCAGGATGCTGATGTCTCCAAATTCCTCACAATAGAATCTGACCTGTGTCTATGACCCTCTATAATATCGGGGCCCTCAAGGTTCAGCCAGAACTTCAGGCTTTGAGTCTTAGCCGAGTGGAAAGGTTTGCTGGTCCTCTGACTAACTGGGGCTGATTGGGTTACTGGGTGTTCACATGCTTGACAACATCCTGAGTGATAGACGATGACCTGGTGTCCATGCCAAAGGCCTGGCTTGAAAAGCACCATCAATCATATGGCTCTGAGTCAGAGAGAGGTCGCCATCTTGGAAGTCGTCCCCGAAGTCTGGAAACAAGGCTATGATCTATCTATATGACTCACCTTGATCATGACCTTGACTTTACCTGCCACTGGGTGAGAATGAAAACATGTACTCCCCCATTTATCTCCCAGTGTGTAGGGCTCAATCTATAAAGAGTGCACGTGTACACATGAAGACCCAAGTTTGATCCCCACATAAAATCTGAGTGTCGTGGCATGTGCTTATAATCCCAGAGTGATTGAAGAGGTGATGACAAGGAGGATCCCTGGGACTTGCTGGCCAGACGGTCCAGCCTCCAAGTTCAGTGAGAGACTCTCCCTCAAAATATAAGGGAGAGTGACTGAGGAAGACATTTGGTATTAGATGTCGCCAAGCATGTAAATACCCATCCACACCTGCACACATGTGCTCATAACTTCCCTGTCTCTCTCTGTGTGGCAATTATTAGTTTGGTTATAGCCCTCATAGTTTCTCTCACCACTAAACTCACATCTCTTAAAAAACTGAAGGTCTTTACTGACCTGTGTTCTCAGGGACAAAGTTACCTCCCTGCCATTCAGAGGGGACAAAAACTAGCACAGCAGAGGAGGCGAGAGCCCTAACAGGGGCCATGAGGATCCTTCTCATTACTGCCATGGAAACCTCTGCATCTCTTTGGAGTGAGGATGGGGCTTCCTGGTGTTGAAAAGCCGCTATGACAGACTCTCTAGATAGATTTCCATTTTGATGCACATGTCAGGGTGTCAAAATGTCTATGCTGTGTTCAATCCTCATTAAAATGGAAGCCCATTGCCAGCGGCAAAGAGGTGTGCTGCATTATTTATTATTATTCTTTACCTGTTTTCCTAAACTAGGCTGTTTGGGTTCAAATGGCATAGAAAATTGCCACCCACCTCTCTCTACCCTGTCATTTTACAGCTCATATCTGCACTCCCCACATTGTATGTTAAATGCTATATTACCAGAGTGTCGGAAACCCTGAGCAATACCTCTGGAATCTGATTGTCTGGCTTCCTAGAAGCATGTAGGGGCTATATCTGTTTTTATTCCTCAGGAAGGTCTCTGACCACTGTTTCCAGCATCTGCATTCTGGCCTCTTCTCTACCTGCAGTCTCATGAATCACTACTCTGAGGCATCCCCTCCTGGCTTGAAGGAGCTCCTGACCTCCTATCTAGATCCTACTTTTGACCAAGCCCCTGGCCTTTTCTCCCAGATCATGGCGGAGTTGGATAAGAAACATGAATTCCTCTCATGAAATGTCAGTGGTGAAAGTGCTTGCTGCACAAGCCTCATGACCTGAGTTTGGTCCTTGGAATTTGCTTCAGAAGGAGAGAATCAAGCCACAGAAGTTGTCCTCTCATGTCCACACCTGTATTTCGGCACACATGTACCCATCCACCCAAAACCATGTGCAGTTAGAGAAAGAAAGAAACTGTAAACTCCATCTGCTATGCAAGAATTTTTAAGAATTCTCCCAGAGCAAAGCAACCACTGATTGATCCCCACATCCCTGGGAGAGCTATCTGGTTGGTTATTCATCTTGCTCCCAGTGGCCTTCCATATTTTCTGTGTATGTTGGGCTAAAGGAACCATGTTTCCATACATTAATACATGCATGGAAAGATGGGGATTCATGAAAATGCAGGCAGCGTGCTTAAGATTTTGGAGAATAAAATGCCCTATCTTTTAACCAGCATGAGAGGAGTCATTTGTGTGGGCAAGTAGTGTAGTTTCATAGTACTACACCTTCAAATGACATTTAATGAGGATCACATTGTTCAGGTTCTGAGTTAAAACAGGAATTTATTACAGTTTATATATTTCCAAAACTTACACCTCCAAGGATATACATTCTAGATATAGAATAGAGTTGATAGCCAATTTCTTTATAATGAATTAACAAAAGGATAATGATGATTTGAATAACCTAGAGGAAGAGGGCTTGTGACTTTTATCACCTCTAGTTCCTTGGTGTTCTGTTAGGCAAAGGACAACAGATTGTGGTCACATGTAGACCAAATACCAGCATGCTTATTGCTTTCCAAATTACATACTGTGCATTTATGCTACTGTGGTAGAGTGAGGAGCAAAGACTATAAAACCAGCAAGGCCTAAAGGTTTTACTACCTGTCCCTTTACAGAGTCCAGATGCAGATACCTGCTCTTAACTCACAGACACCCCTAGGCTGCTTGTCATCCATGGGTAAGCTTCTGACATGCACAAAGACTTGGAAGCCTGCCCTCTTCAATGACTGAGGTAACCAAGTCAAGCCAAACCAAGCTGAAGAAACAGTCGTTCTTAGTCTATTATCCAAAACAAGATATGTGATCAAGTACCAGTCACCTATCAGAAGGCAGAACCCACTAAGATTAGTCTTTGTAGATGGCTTACCGCCAGTTAATCTCTTACTTTGTGTTCCTCACCTCAGAACTGAAAATAGTCCCCTAACAATAGCAATAGTTCATTGGTATCTTGGTCCCCAATCTTTACTAAATGCTTAGGATGTGTTTTAAGAATTATATACATGTTAAAAGAATTGTGCTTTAAGAATTACATGGATCAGGGCTGAGAGATAGTTCAGTGGATCATCAGCAAACCACCAAGGATCATGCATGTATTCAAATAATGCTGGGAACCATTATAAGCTATAAGCAAGAATGGTCAGAGAGAGTACATCATATTTGAGAGCATCAGAGCTGGCTAGAATCCCATCTTAGGTTGGAACCTAAATTATGACCTATCGCTTCTATAATAGAAGTGCATCTCTTTATAGTGTTTATTGAAATGGGAATTCATCTGGATGTCATAGAATTGTAGAGCTTGTAGAACATGTTGACAATCGTAACCTCGCATATTCCAGCTTGTTAGTGGCAGCCAGCAGGTGAGGAAGGGGTGCTCAGGAGATGTGCACTCATGCATCTCTGTACTTGCTATTCACTTCGAGTCCATGATGTCGGTAGGTGTGTTAGCCAGCTTTCTTTGCTAGGAGAAGTAACTTATAAGACAAAAGGTTTATTTTGGCTCACCGTTTTAGAGGGTTCAGTCTGGTGTACTGGTTCTATTGCTTTGTGCCTGTGTTTATGACAAGTTCATCGCAGAGTTAAATAACTTACCTCATAGCCAGGGAGTAAAAATGACAGAGAAAAAAAGACTAAATTCTCATAGTCCCCTTCAAGGACATGCTAAACTGAGAATCAAGCCTTCAACACACAGGATTCTGTAGAACATTCCAGATTCAGAATCTAGTGGTAGGTTACCTTTTTACCAGAGAAGTGAAGGACAATGGAAGACCCATACAGCTCCTAGTAAGAGCCAGGACTGGGCCTCTTTCCTGGGACTTTGCCTCAGAAGTTCATTATATTTCTAAAAGGCCTAAAGATTCACTGTTAGTTATTTGACAGTCACCCAGCTAGTTGACAGCAATACCAGGGACAAAACCAAGTTGGAAGTGAAATAACCTAGTATTCCCTGGATGAAGTGGGATTATTCCAGCAAAGTCTGGTTCTCCCCCTGGTAAGGTGAGGGCAATATGGGGTCTCCCCATAATCATGGGTGGTTGTGAATTCTGCTCTCAGCAGAACTTGTGTGAAAGAATGGGCGAATGATGAATGGATGGATGAGTTTCAGGAACATGTAAATAAAAGATCATTAGAATATAGTTTTCAAGCTATAATGGAGATAGGCATGAGTTTCAGTGTGGTTTTGCTGCTACAAAAGAATGTGGCAGGGCAATAATTTATAATAGGCAGAAACTTCTTGGCTCATAATTACAGAGGCCGGGGAGTCCAAGGTTGAGTATACATTTGACAAGGCCTCTCTTCATGTATCATAATGTGCTAAAAGATGTCACATGGTTGAGAGAGGCTACAAGGTGCCTGAACACACTTTTATATAAATCAGATTCTGCCATAACTACACTAATACACTCTGCTCTCGTGACCCTGATCATCTCCTACAGATGATTTCAGGTATTATGATGTTGGGAAAATTTTAACTAATGGCCTTGAAGGATACATTCAAATCATAGCAGAGTAGGCAATAGAGAAATAAGTCAGAAGTCTGGATAGGGGTACAAGACTCTGCAGGGGAAAGCCTTCAATGGATTCTGATGGTCCAAGCAGAAGGTGAAGATGTTTCTATGCTCAAGGAACGGCCATCAAAACAGTGCTGGTACAGGAGTACATGTACTCTGACAGCTCAGTTAGCCACCAATTACCATTGGATGGATGGATATGCCTGGTACAGTGGACAAAGTCTTGGGAAAGAGAAAGTCAGGGACCAGCCATATCTCCAAAGTCCAGATGGTACATTGGAGATCGGGGGTTTATCCTAAAGGCAATGAGGGGTCACTGGAGGATCTTAAATGTAGAGTGGCAAGATGAGATTTGCACTGGAGAAAGACATCTACCCTCTACTCCAAGCTGAAAGGAGTCGTCTACCTATTTTGCTAATACAAAATACCAGACAGAAGCAATTTAAGGGTAGAAGGGGTTTTAGTTTTAAGGGTACAATCCATGACATTTGAGAAGGCATGGCAGCAGGAACAATAACTGGCTAGTCACATTACAGGAAGCAACCAGAGATAATATAGGCACCCAACTACTGGACTTTTCCCTTTTCCTTCAGTCCTGGACCCCAAGCCTAGGGGATGATGATGCCCAAAGTTGGAGTGGATATTTCTTCATCAATTGATCCTTTAAGAGTCTATTCATAGACAACCAGAAGTCTTTCTCTTAGGTAGGATCTAAATCCCATCTAGATGACAATACAAGTCTCCCATCAGACTACCAACTATCAGACTACTAGGCAACACTGCTAAGAAAGATAGTTTAGTGTCTGCAAGAGAAATGGGTGAGGCACTCCAGATGCCCAACAAGAAAAGGTAAAGGAAACTTCCCAGTGATTAATTTGGCACCTTTACTTAATCATATTTTAGATTACTATTAAAAACACAATAATGACAAGGCTATAGAAGTGCCCCAGTATGGAAGATGACATATGGATTCTTTTGCTCTGTGTCCTTGGGAAAATTACTTCACCTCTCTGTGCTCTGTGTTTTCCCATCTGTGAAATGAGCACCAAAGTGGGTTATTGTAAGGACTGCCTGGGCTAGTGTGAATAAAATGCCACTGAGTACATTTTAAGTGTACCACACTCTGCTTCCCCAGGAGAGTTGATATGGTTGACTATTTCTGTCTTCTTTCTGGTCTTTGTAATTAGCCCGTTCTTTTCCAAGAAAGAGAACAGCAAGGGTCCTCCCGTCCACAAACACAAGCGCTTGTCGGTTTGGACTGTCTTTGTCTTTTTCCTGAGAAGTAATTTCATGGCTCATGCACTTGAGATTCCATCAGGAAAGCTGGGCCCTCTATCAAGCAGATGATCGGCCTGCTGGGCATTCATTGGCAAATCACAGTTCTGTTAATTAACTCAATGTGGGATTCCAGCTCTCAGCTCCTTTCAAAGCTCCCTCTCTCACTTGGGGTTTGAGTTGTGGCCTCTCTTCTCTTTGGCACCCCGGGGAAAAGTGTGCTTCAAGCCGCCCCTTTGTCCTTGTCCGCTCTGAGCTCTACAGCCTGGAGACCCAAGCCTTGTCTGCTATATGCTCATCCTAACTTTCCCTTTGCCTACTTTCTGGAAAGTTTTCCTGCTTTCTCCCTGTTGTAAAAAGGGACATGTATTTCTATGCTGAGTACTTTGCTTTGACTTGGCTTGTCTTCTAGGTTCAGCTAGACAGGGCTATGCAAGAGTACGTCTCTGCACACCAGTGCCCAGCCTGGAGCAGCCCTGCTTGTCCAATACACATCCAAGCAACATCATGACCGACCCCAGGAGACCACTCACAGTCAGAGCTGCTCACCTCCTCTTTCCTATCCCTCCACTGCTTTCCTGACACTGCGTCCTTGGATTGCGACTTCCTTCTTCCCTCCCTTCTCCATCTTGTTTTAATCATGTTTGCCCATGTATCAATGTGCCTTCATGTGTGCAGGTGTGCAATGTGTGGATTTGTGCGGAGGCCAGGAGGACCACCTTAGACATCAACCTTAGAAAGCAGTCTACCTCATTGAGATAGGGTCTTTCATTGGCCTGGAAAACATCAATTAGGCTAAGTAGGACAGACAGAGACTGCCCAAGGGTCCTCTTACATTTATCTTCCCAAAGATAAATAGAGGGGGTGGGGTGGGGGGATGGTTATCAAGAGACCTAAAAAGTAGTAGCTCAGACAGGTGAGGTAACTTGAAAAGTTCTCACCAGAGGCCACACCATGTTCTAACCTTAACTGTCTGAACTCATTTTTGGTGATTGATACCAGGCCATCTGTGGCTGTTGCTATAACTGTCTGACTCTGACATTAAAAGTGAGCCCCAGTACCCACTGATTTTTATACATAAAAAGATCAATATGATGAGTTGCACATATGTTTTAACACAATGTTAAAAAAAAGAGGGGGTTTAACACATGCCACAACATAAACAGATCTTGAAAACAGTAAGTAAATTGAGACCCCCAAATCCCTCATGAAGCATGCATCTACTCATCAAAGTATCTGAGTTCCTAAATGGATGGAGACAGACAGTGAAATGCTCACTGCCAGAGACTGGGAAATGTGGAGAATGGGGATTGAACTGGCGCTACAGACGCTGGGTTTAAAAGCCACACCCTTCTAAATTTCATTTGTCGGGGAGCACTAGTCTCAAAGGAGGATGAGAAAAATGAAATGAGAAACATGAAAACAATTAAGCAAAAATAAATCAACACAAATAATTGGAGGGAAAATGTAAGGCCTATAATTTCAGAGCTCAGGAGGGTGAGACACAAAGATTGTCATGAGTCTGAGGCCAGCCTAGACAATATACAAAATGGAGGCAAGCCGGGGCTATCTCAAAAGATCCTGTCTCAAAACAGCAATAAGATAAACTATTTAAAAGTTCTGTTTACTGATTCAGCCATTCTCTTAGCCTCAGGGTATGCACATGGCCTGTGTACAACGTGGGCTATTCATGAAATCATCATGTTTAATACATCGCATTTAGAAGGGTAACTCGGACAGCTTGCCTGTTCGTCCAGCATGTTCATGAGCTGCTTGGGAGGCAGAGTGCTTGGCACTCAACAGAGCAATCGGTGCAAATGCACAAACTGCATTGGATTTTGAAAGGTCTATACTCTTTATAAGTAGGGAGAAGCCTGTGTGGCTGGAAACCAGCAGTTCTCTATTCTTGTGAGTTTGGATGATGTTTGACTTAGGTCGTAGAGAGAACGTGGGGTCATCATATTTCAATGGCCTCGTGGGGGAACCCCTGTCCTTAGTGGCACTCCTCCTTGGGTCACAAGTTTTCCAAGGCTGTCCCAATGTTACTTAGATTTCAAGGTGAGTTTGTCTGATCTGCTCTCATGGTGTGCACTTCCTGTTCGTGTATCCCCAGTGGCCATCTGATGGAATCAGCTTGTCCTCTGTCAGGAAGAAATGATGTTTCCACGCTGTCTTTGAAACATACTGTTGCTGCAGTGATTAAATGATGGCAGTGTGAAGTCCCTCCAACCATAGCACATGGTCAATACTGCCTAAATGGGGTCATTGCTTTGTAGCTAGGCACAGTGTCATTCTCTAAGGATAAGAGGGGAGAAGTGCAAGGCCAATGCTTTCTATAGAAGTCCTGTTCAGAGATAAATTGCCCATAAGCCTGATGTACAATGCCCTGGAATAAAGACAAGTATCCTAACAGTGCAACAGTCCTTTATAGTTCTGACTGAGAATGGTGGGCCCAGGACATCTACAACAGCTGGAGCTGGTAGACCATACAATCCATGCTGTTTATTGACACTTATGGACATCATTCTGCAAAACGTTGGGTTTTATTTGTTCTGAGCCATTTACTACAGAGTATGTGGATAGATTCAGATGGCTGAATGGAAAAAAAAACTGTTTTGTTTTTCCCAGTGGTGTGGGGCGATCGGTGTCTCAAGAGTCAAGCTTATCCTGGGCCCAGATCCCTGAATGGTTATCCTTTGTGGCTATATACCACGGGCCATATTGGGATCCCCCCCCTTTTTTTTTTTTTTTTTTTTTTTGTGTTTTTTCAAAATGCTTTGTTAAGTAGAGGTTTACTTAGCTCCAATTTCTGTAGCTACCGTTTCTGTAGCTTCCAGAGTATGGTATCAACATCTGTCCTGCTCTGGTGAAGATCTCAAAACTGGTCACAGTGGCAGAAGCAAACAGAGAAAAGACTATCAAAAGACAGGAAGCAAGATGTACCTCCTTTATACCAATCAAATTCTGTTAGAACTCCCCCAGCATGGGAGGTAGCTTTAATCTCCTCTGAGAACATGGTCTCCCGTTTCTGTCCTTCTTTACTAACTCCTGTCTCTTAAAGTTCCCTACCTTCACACTGCTATACTGGTGGTCAAGTCTTTAGCATGTGCAACTTTGGGGTACAAGCTCAAACAGTACACAAACAAGAATGTCCCTTAATTTTTACAGTTCTGAGGTAGACGATGTCAGCACTGTTTTTACAGATAGGAAAACTGATGGCCAGAGTTACATGACAGACACGAACCAGTTTTCAAGCTAAGTAATCGGGTCTAAGTTCTCAGTGTTCAGTTGTAGCTGTAATTGCTGAAGTCTTTGGCTTTTCTTTAGGCAGTGATGCTGTCGCAAAGAAAAAGTATTTATTGGCAATGTCCTTATTATCTTTGATAATAATGATGTCCTAAACCAGTGATAGCCAACAAAATATATAACCTTAGCACCTTCGGATGTCACTCATGGTGCCACATCAGGACAGCTTTGTGGTGGCCCCATCTCTGCGTTCCACAGTTCTCGAATTGTTCGGGGTATAGACATCTGTTGTGTCTGCTTTTCTGCAGAAAGCTGACTCTACAGCACACGATTCCTTCCCCTCTTCCCATCTACATGGTTGCTTCCTTCAGAGTGTTCCTTGCTTATTCTTATCCCTGAAAGACACTGACTCAAAGCTTGCTTGGGGGTACCTATGACATCACTAAGGACCCAAGAAACTAACTAAATAAGAGACTTTTATCGGTATGGCTTGTCAGTCGTGAGCAGAGATGGGGAAGATGCTCTGTTCTCCTAAGGGTCCTTGAGTCTGTTTCCATGGCATTCTTGGGTCCTCTCACCCATGGGCGACCATTGTGCTGCATCTTCATAGCTACTGTACTTCACAGTGGCTGCTGATGCGGGCACTTGCTTTGTGAGAACAAAATGTCTCCAGGAGGGACAACTTCGGGTAGATGACACTGAAAACAGCCTTTGAACATCCTCCATCACTGTATCCCTCATTAAAGTCCAAGGGTGTGTGTGTGTGTGTGTGTGTGTGTGTGTGTGTGTGTGTGTGTGTGTGTAGTATGGTGTGTTATTGTTGTTATTTTAAAGAATACTGTCATTTTCCTCTTTAATGTAAAAGCTAACTATACTTACTGCATGATTTTAGAACCACCAAAAATTATGAAGAACCACATGAAAATCACCCACAATCCTCTCCTTTTACTAGTAACCTTTTTATATATTTTCTCTTGGTCCTTTTTTGCTTATTATTATTATCAGTGTTTATGATAATTATAATTATATATCTGGGAGCCAATAGAATATGCAACTTTGCATTTGTTTTTTTCCAGCATCATTTAATTTCTCCAAAACCATCAGCTTTATGGCCACATAATAGCCCATAATGCGAACATACCATCATTTGTTTAACTGTATCCCAATTGTTAGAATAGTTTGGGCTGTTTTCATAAATATGGCTTCTAATGTCTGCAATATGCTTCTCACATAAAAGGACATGGTTGGTCAGCTTGTAACATTTGGATATTAATACTTCACCAGAGAATAGCTGTGAAAGTCTTTTGTGTCTCAAACTAATTTCTGATAACGATAGATATTTCTTTACAGAAGGCAGTATGCAGCTTTAATTGAATTCTATTCATCATCTATATTTATTTAATCTCTCTATACCCACATACATAGAATTAAGATGAAAATTATATGTTTAGGTTTCTTAACATAAACATATAACTTTGACAAATAATCCTGCAGAGTGTCATAAATTAGATGAATTATATGTGCCTTTTTTTACTTAATCTATTTCTACCACAACCAATTTCAATGGCTGGTTCCTTGTCATGGGAAGGCAAGTGACTCTTTGGGGACTGCTAAGGGCTAGGCTGGGTGAACAGGACATGACAGGAGTGGGAGGATCCTGGGACATGGGCAGGTTCTTCTTGACATAACCAAGGCAGAGAGACATGAGGGCGAAGGGTGTCATTCAGAGGGGCGAGCTAGTCATCCGGCCACAGGGCAGAGCATGTGGAGGAAGAGTGATGGTACTGATAATGAGTCAGACATGGAGACCTCAACTCAAAGGTTAGGATTGACCTGGCAATATGCACACTGTGAGCAGAGGAGAGAAACCCTGAGAATCAGGACTCTGGGCAGGGACCATAAGGAGGAGGGGGTGGAGCTCCTCCTAAAAGGCACTGCACAAGTGAACATGTTGTGAAGAAACATTCAGTTTATCCATATGGAGAAAACGGTGACAGATAGGCATTAGCCCTAAAACCAAAGTCAGGCGCTATGACTTCTCTGAGTTACCCAGGAATGAGGGAAAAGGGACCAGGGCCAGAGTGAAGGCAACACTTCCAGCGGTGAAGAGGAGAGATATATACATTAATCACCATGGTAACAAAATATAATGGGCTTGGCCATGGATCAGAAATAAAATGAGAATGAACAGAACTCAAAATATCACTGACATTTGGAAGTCCTGAGGAAGCTGACGTCATGAGCATCCGTGGGGTTCTGGGGCACAGGATTCTAATTCTGAAGCTCATCAAGAGGACCTTGAGGATTGAGGGCCAGGCCCAGAAGGAAGTTCTGCATGGCCAAAGTGGACTTAACAGACATTAAATTAGTGTTAATCTCCTGGCTCACCTGCTTTCTGTGAGCCGCCAGTGCTAGGTGTGGCCTTTGTCAGCTAATCTCATTCTGATCAATGCAAGTTAAGAGTACACAGGGGAACTGGAGAGATAGCTCAGTGATCAAAAGCACTGGCCACTCTTCTAGAGGACCTCGGTTCAATTCCTAGCACCTACATGGCAGCTCACAACTGTCTGTAACTTCAGTCACAAGGGTTCTGAAACCCTCATGTAGACACACATGCAAGCAAAACACCAAAATAATAAATATATAAATAATGAAAAAATAAAAAGGGGTATATTTGAAATGTAATTGAATTGGAATATGACTGTAAATTTAGAGACATTTATATTCTTAACTTTTTGATAAAGAGAATAAAGTATCCTTAGAAACATTTGTGTGTTGGTGAAGTGTAGCCTCAAATCAGGAAAATCTCTCTCTCTTTCTCTCTCTCTCTCTCTCTCTCTCTCTCTCTCTCTCTCCTCTCGTGTATGAGAGTGCACACACACACACACACACACACACACACACACACACACACCTGTATATCCAAGTGCTAAAAGCACCAGAGGTTCTGACCCTTTGACCCTTTCTTCCCTTCTTTACTGAATAGTGTCCCCAGAAGGCAGAAATAAACCTTGAACTTGAGGATTGCTCTGCACTGCCATGTGTGAAGCCACAGGGATTGTGAAGAGCTGATGCATTGCCTCCAGATGAATGACATACCTATTGTTCCCTTGGAAATCATCTGGGTAGAAAAGGTGTCAATATATAAAACATCTCACCTTAAGTATTTTGTCTGTCATCTTTTCTTTTTAAATTTATGATCCCATTTAGGTTTTTTTTTTTTTTTCTGGCTCGATAAATCCAATACTTGAATTCCATTATGATAACTGAAAAAAAAGTTTTGCCCAAATGTTGCTCGTTTTTGTTTTGAGTTTGCGTGTATCTGCCAATGACCTTGTCCTCATTAGTGAGTGTCTTCTTCAGTCAGGCTCCCAGGAGCTGCCACTGAATAAGACAATAGGGAGGGTTAAAGGAGAGATTGGCTTACAAGGCGACAAAGGGATGGGGATGCTTGTTTCTTGTAAAACAAGACGTGAAGGACATAAAAATATTTACTTCACAAAAGACCCAACTGCAGGACACCAGCAAAATTTGAAAGTGACTGACTACATATGAAGCATGAAAAATGTTTCTGGCTAGAAGAGATACTTCAAGCGTAGAAAGCAAACCTCAGAAAATGGCAAGCGTTTGAAAATATAAACAAGAAAACCATTAGGAATCACTGTTCAGTCACACAAATTGAAGCAGCATCCCCTTGCCTAGCTCAGAGTGAGCTGTGTGTACTGTGCACTGTCAATGGTACCTGGCCCACGACAGGTGCCAGGTAAATGTCAGCACCTTCCTCCCCCACTAAGTGACTGTCTGGGAGAGAGACTGCGGGCTCCTACTCACTTGTGTTCCCATCATTCTGTGGAGAATTAGATTGTCTGTTAGGCACTGAATGTTTTGAGTGATGAAAAGAAGAAAAGCAAAGCTTTAGTCTGTAAGTGACTGAATGGTGCCAGGAGACATAGAAAGCGAGTGGGAGAGCAGGACAAGGGAATCTTAAGACTATAGCCAGCAACCTCAAGGGAAGAGCTAGCACCTGCCCCATCTGTGATGGCTGCTCTTTGCTGTCAACATGACTACATCTGGAATTCACTAAAACCCAATAGACTAGATTATTATTATTATTATTATTATTATTATTAATTAATTAAATCAGTTGAAGTGGAAAGACCCATTTTTAATCTACATCTTTTTGAGGTGAGAAGATATACTTTTAATGCAGCTCTTTTGAGGTAGGAAGATCCACCTTTAATCTGACCACGCCTTCTGATGGCAGCCTATATATAAGACATGGAAGGAGGGAAGTTTGCTCTCTTTGCAAGTCCATTCCTTCACTGCATTAGAGCCTAAGTCTTCAGGATTCTAGCTATGAGCTGAGACATCCAGCCTTGTAGACTGAGGAACTACTGCATGCTTGGATCTTCAGTTGGTAGGCAGCCATTGTGGACTAGCTGAACCACAGCCTGTAAGCCACTCTAATAATTCCCCCTCTCCCTCTCCCTCTCCCTCTCCCTCTCCCTCTCCCTCTCCCTCTCTCTCTCCCTTTCCCCCTTTT